>NW_019729218.1:374298-689793 GCF_002891405.2 Cryptotermes secundus
TAATAATAATAATAATAATAATAATTCCTGTACTGTGTTCACGATAATTGCTCTTTAGAATGGAAAATAAGTGATTAGCATATTAATCATAGAAGGCTTTGTTGCATGAAGATACGTACCGGTTTATTGAATCTGTTATCAAATATTGTATATCAATTTAACGCCAGTTGGAGAAATTGTTCCTGGAACAGGATTCATATCCCAGTTTAGGGACTGCACGCCTCTGCACGAGGCGAGTTTGCCGGAGGTTGCAGTGTTTCGGATCTGTGTCTTATACACGGGTAGATGGACTTTTTACTAAACCTCGGATAGCTAAAAGAAATTCTGACATCGTCCGCAACTCTGGCATCGGAGCGTGACCGAGGCTCTGGCTGGCAGCGCGATCGGACGGAGCAAAGAAAAACAAGGCATGACCGGCTTGTTCATCCACCTCAGAGCACTCGCATTCTCCTGAACGCAGTATTATTGTTTGCAGAATTTATTGCGATTTTTTGGCGGGAGGGGTTGTCTTATTAATAGAGGAGCTAGATCTGAAAACCAGAGAATCATGGTTCGACTCCTAGTGGGATTAGTGATTCTTCTCTCTGCTGCTGTTTCTAAACCGTCTCTGGGATCCACCCAGCCTCCTGTGGAATTGGTACTGGAGGGAGAAGCAGACCACTCACATCCATCTAGTGCCAAGATTAAGAATGCGTGGAGATATACCTCCACTCTTCCATACGCCCTTATAGACTGTGTCAAAGCATAATGTCATGAAGGACTAATCATCATGCAGTGAATGACTAATCATCGTGTTATGAAGTACTAATCATCGTATAAAGATAAAATGAAGTGACTAAGGAAAATCAAGAAACCCTGCCGTAATAGTTTACTGTTACGTATATTATATATAAGCCTACATTTCCCCCCCACACGCAGAGGCTGTAAGTCTAAATAAACAGGCAAGTATGTGCGCACACACACACACACATATATATGTTTTATATATATATATGTGTGTGTGTGTGTGTGTGTGGGTCTTTACAGCCTATAAAAATGAAGCTATTCCTGTAAGAGGCCGTGAAGACCCATAGTGTTGTGAGAGGTTGAGGGTCCCACATTATCTAGACAATCGGCTCAAAGATGGCGGTAAAGTTGTCAGTCTTATGCGCCGGCCGTCCTTTACCCCCCAGGAAAATTCCTGGTACTCATTTCTGTTAAAGCCTGAGATAAATATTAAACATGAAAATTAGGCAACCGCTATTAGCGTCAGTTTCTTGGGTCGCTGTGAACTCCTTAAGAGAAGAAAGTGCTGAAGCTCTGTATATGAACTCATGATATGTATATACTCCATTTTCGAACTGACTAACCCGAAGACGCGTGTTGTGATCAAAAAATTCCCCGCCTTTTCTGGACCCCCAAGTTCATTACTGTGTGACAGCCTCCCACTGGGTCTTATCTGGACCCCGTTCATTATCCCCTTCGGACCCCGTTTGTGTGAAATGTATTTTTAGCCTAATTTCCTTATTTTAAAAAAAGAAACGAGGTTTATGGTATCATCTTGCTGTCTGTCTCTGTATCNAAGCAAGATTTATGGTATCATCTTGCTGTCTGTCTCTGTATCAGTTTGTGCCTGTCCATCTATCTCTGTATCGCCCCCTACTTTTCGTTAGGAGGCTTGTGATCGCTTTGCTGTCTATGTGTCCCCCCNGTTCATTACTGTGTGACAGCCTCCCACTGGGTCTTATCTGGACCCCGTTCATTATCCCCTTCGGACCCCGTTTGTGTGAAATGTATTTTTAGCCTAATTTCCTTATTTTAAAAAAAGAAACGAGGTTTATGGTATCATCTTGCTGTCTGTCTCTGTATCCGTTTGTGTCTGTCCATCTATCTCTGTATCGCCCCCTAATTTCCGTTAGGAGGCTTGTGATCGCTTTGCTGTCTATGGGTCCACCCATCCCGTCTGTGTGTCCCGTCTCCTTAGTTCTCTCGTTTTCTGTGCCGTCCATGTCGTACAAGGGAAACTAAACGATAAGTTTTCCCAGAATAATAGTGTGACCACCCTCTACACTTAGGTCTCCCTTAATGTTATCTGATTAAGATTTTGTATACACTTTCATCTTTTTCTTAACTTTATGGAGCAAGTCCTTCAGAAGATCAGCTGGTCGAGGTGCTTCTCGCAGTGAGTCTTAAGGCTCATAATCTCATTCACAAGAACCTATAATTCGAGGGTGTTGTAACATTTGTAAACATGATTTACTCTTATGGCCAAGGATTGTTAACCTCCACAAGCTGGATGACCACTTCTTGTGGGCTGTCCGCTGCTGCTTATTCAACATATTCGCAGCCACAGTCCGTGTCTGGTGGCTGTCTCCATGCACATCCCGAGAACATGCCTCGTCGTGTTGATAGTGAGCCCACTTACCGTGCGTTTCGCCTGTTGTATTCATTAGAATATTTGATTTGGAAATAATTCGATTCCTATATATCGAAAGACGCCAGAATTGAACGTTGAGAAATAGTACACATAATCTGAGGCCGGTACATTTCTGAGTCAGCCTTGAGCTTCCCTTCCGAACTCTAACTTTCCGGCTTTTACGTGAGACTGCGCAGCACTTTACGGACCTTCCATAAGCGAGAACATGTGAAATCGTAATAAAGTGCGTAGTTGTGTTGCGGTGCATTTTAATTGCATTTTAATAATGCAAACCCGGGCAGGAGCCATGTTCATATGCTGGAGGTCACGAACAAAAACGACCCTGACCCTCGTCCGACGACGCTTTCCACTGTAAATCTGCGTTGCAGACATCACACATATTCTAGACCTCTAGTTGGATCGAGGCACTATGCTACAAGCCGGATGGTCGCAGGTTAGATTCCCGATGAGGCCACTGGATTTTTTTTTCAGTTTATCTAATCCTTCCAGCCGCACAATGTCCCTGGGGTCGACTCAGTCTCTAATAGAAATGAGCACCAGAAATCTTCCTAAGGGGTAAAGGGCGGCCAGAGCGTAAGGCTGACAACTTCAGCGCCATCTGTGAACCGATTTTCTAGAAAATATGTGATCCTCGACGTCTCACAACCCTATGGTCCTCCATGGCCTCTTGCCATTAGGAAGTTTGAAGTCAGATCCAATTCATAGTACTCGTACAACAGTGGTGTACCTAACATGGCCCAAGGGCAACACTGGGTTTCATACTCTTTGTGCATGATTAATCAAAAGCATGGAATTTTATACACATACTAGGAAATTTATCTCTCATAATATTCGTATTCGAGCATAACTGGCCTGCGGGCCGCAGAGCCTTTTCCATATCCTTTCTTTGAGGAATTTCATATGAAAATTAAATTTGGCGTCTCGCCCAAGGGTGAACATAACATGAAAGAGTTTGAGCAAAAGTACTGAACGAATGTCTGGACCTACGAGAGGCAAAGTAACTGAACGCTGAAGAGTGTTGCATAATGAGAAGTAGGCGGGGCATTCAGGACTTACGGGGAATGAGAACTACATAAAAAAAATCAGTCGGAAATTCTGAAGGGAAGAGATCACATGGGAGACCAAGTCGTAGATGGGAGGAGGAATGGTCTAACGATTTTATTCAAGGTTATCCTGAGATCGTAGGATGTGAGATTTTGGATTGGATTCAACTGGCTTAGGATGGGTACCAATGGCGGGATGTTGTAAACACGATAATAAACCTGCAGGTTGCATACAAATCTTGGAGTTTCTCTCCTAGCTGAACGACTATCAGCTCAGGAAGGAATAAGCTTAACTTCAGAACACGAGACTTGACTTCAGAACCGCACCGAAAAATGATTTTTTCTGTGCTGTTAGCCTGTAATGCTTTCCAGAATACGGCGACGTTGAGTGAACACAATTTTGAATTAAAAATAAGCCCATAAGCGTAATTTACTTTCATGATGAAATAGTGACTTTGCACACTTCGTATAGAGCGAATAAAACTGATGTATATTCGGGAGGCCTGTGTGTCTGTCCTAATGTTTAGCTTCAAGAATGTTCTGTGGATTTCGGTTAAGTTTGGTAGTATACTGCCAGATCGAATGAAGACCAAAACTGATAATATTAAAATTGATCTTGAAGAAAGAGGATGAGAGGGTGTGGGCTGGATTGACCTTGCTCAAGGTAGGGATATATGGCAAGCTCTTGTGAACACGGCAATGAACATTCTGGTTCCATAAAATGCTGGGAATTTCTTCAGCAGTTATTGTCTTCATGTCGATAATTAATTAGTTAATCGGAAATCGGAAGTAAACGGTGTCGGTTGAGTTTAATATTTGTTGTCTACGAGTCAATGATAACCTGTGCTACAGAAACTGAAAGCGGCCGTCACTTCTGGGAAGAGCATACATGTCAAATATTTGAAAACAAAAAGGAATACATTTTAATAAAAAAAAAGTTGTCCCTGTAACCTACCGTGGAGTCCCATAGGGTTGTGAGACGTCGAGGCTCCTACATTTCTAGACAATCTGCTCACAGATGGCTGTGATGTCAGCCTCACGCGCCGGCCGCCCTCTATCCCCCAGGAAGATTCCTGGTGCTCATTTCTGTTAGATGTTGAGTCGATCGCAGGGACATAGTGCGGCTGGAAGGATTAGGTCAATTGGAAAATCCAATGACCTCACCGGGAATCGAACCCGCAATAATTTAAGCAAGTTTTGGAGTACTGAACTGGAAAAAGAAGTTCAGTGCGGCAATTACGCAAAAGTATCTACCTGACGATGGCCTTATAAGATCGAAACATGTAGACGCAAATTACCGTCCATTGTTTATCTTCCGTCAAAATTGCAACAATTGCAACGGGATGCTGAAATACAGAACGTAGAAGCAACTTCTATAAAAAGTGGCAACACAAAACACCAACAGTCTCTGAGCGCGATAAGAATTTGTACCTCCAAAACTGACCCTACAAATTAAGTCCATATACGTTTTTAGAAGTGTGTATTTTTCTACCTGGGTGGAGTGAAACCGGCTATAAATCTTATTTTGGCGATTTTAGCTGTGACAAGGGAGTGATGGGCTAGGGGCTTCAAGATCTCAGGGTCGCTACTCAGTGTTTCCCTGTCAGAAAATTGTGTTCCTTGGCCTGAGTCCATCCTGTTCCTATAAGATTTTATGTCCTCTATGTATCTATCTATCTATCTATCTATCTATCTATCTATCTATCTATCTATCTATCTATCTATCTATCTATCTATCTATCTATCTATCTATCTATCTATCTATCTATCTATCTATCTATCTATCTATCTATCTATCTGTCTGTCTGTGTGTGTGTCTATCTATCTATCTATCTATCTGTCTGTCTGTCTATCCATCTATCCTATATGGCTCTACAGCCCTTTGTTGGACCTTGGCCGCTTTTCATTTTCTTACTCTTTTTACACAGTCGGTAGGAACTCCTTGGTCAGCCCGTCGCAAGGCCGCTGCCTGCACACAGAACAAAACAAACACATAGTAAACGCACACAGACATCTATGCCTTCAGTGGGATTCGAACCCACGATCCCACTATTCGAGCGAGCGGAACCAGTTCAAGCCTTAGACCGCGTGGCCACTGCAATCTACGTCCTCACGGAGGCTAATATTAAGACTGCGGTATTCTGGGATTTGACGTCGCATAGGCAAGTTTATACTTCTTATACTTCGAAAATGGAGGCAGATTCCTCTGGAAGTTTGGTAATCACATACCAATCTACTCCGCGTCACATCCTAAATATCTTTGTCTTAACTCATCTCACATTATGGCCTCTGTTCGACTGCAGCCAGTCTCAGGCGGTTATATTAAATTAGCGTCATTTTTAACATAATTCACTCAGATGCGTTGAGGTCATTTATTATGATTGAAATAGGCACTGATAAATCAGTTACATTTTGGCATCTGACTAAATACACGAAAAGGGTTACTATTATATGTATAACACGTAAATTGGACAACGACAAAGTTTCATTTTGGTTTCATGTAAATTTCCAGTTATATTTGAGCGGCATAAACAAAGACGAGCTTTGTAACACAAGTGTTGGTACAGACTTTCGGTTTCAGATTTAATAAAAATCAAGTCTGGGTGTAACAAGAAGATATCCACACAATACATTCATTTCATGCACCTCGAACAAAGAACGTGGCCACGTGTAGTGGTGGATTACGTACGATTTCTGTGGTAACTGAAAGGTATTTAACGTTGTGTGGAGTCTAGAAAACCGAAATTAACGGCCGTGGGGATTCGTTGCCCTGACCACGCGACATCCTCTATCCGTTAAAGTTGGCACTAACTTCGCCGACAAGCGCCGGTCGCTCGGTCGGTAAACTACGGAGGTTATTTTTTTGCAGGCGCGTTCGAATACCTCCACCGTAGCCCTGCGAGTCACAGGAGGCGACGAAAAGGAAACCCAGTGCCTGGAGATATAACCGGGCCACCTGGCCCTCCAGGTTAGGGATTCTCGAATGTGAGAGAGTAAAATGTGTTCATGAGTCCCGCGGGACTCGGACATGAGAATGACTGCGCTGGCGAGGACCAGAAGCAATTGTAAACGACAGACCAATCCTCCTGTCAGAGAGGATGTTACATAAGGACTATAAGCGAAAATGTTCAGTTAGAAGATAAAATTATTGGACGTGGGTCTCAAGAGGTTTGCCGCCAAGACGAACCGCCAATCGTAAAGTATCTCTATTTGCAAGCATTACGTTTCGAAAATATGTGTACTTCCACTTTGGAGTACACCTTTCCACTGTTGTTACTTTTTAAGTTCTTGATATCTCGAAACTAATAATTTTACGAAGGTAACCCGAAAATTGTTTTATTTCATTTTTTGCAGAACTGGTTTGTCATTTATGCATGAGAATTTTTTTTTTTCCAGAAGCTTCTTTGATGTGCCATTTTTAAAACGAGGGCATTTTATATTCTGAACATGTAGTATAATGAAAACCGACTAGCAGCAAAACTATGAAAACGGTTTACATAACAAAGCAATGTTACGAAATTTTAATAGCTTGTGTTTGAAATAGTATGTGAGATTTAGCCCAATCACATCAGTTTTAAATACATTCTTGTTTCTTCTGTGACTTACATTATTACCCGGACTCCTCTTTTGTATTTTGAAGTGACGGAACCACCGAACGATTAATCGTTGTCAAGAGAACGTTGTATTTGCCGCATCTTATGGAGCACCATAGTTTCCAGCGCATGACGAATCGTCATGGGAAGAGCCAAACTCTGATAAAGTGTTTATCCTCTTCACTGTTTCCATGGAAACAGTCCTAACTATAGATTTCTGTGGACGCTCTCAGTCCCACCCGGTGAATACCGAGATACGAACTTGAAGCTGCCTCTCCCAATGCTTTCGTATCATTCCGCGAAAAGTGACCAAGTAACCGTCAGCAGGTTTGGGCCTTCATTCATCTGCTTCCAGCGTTACTCAGTTTACAATTTTCCGTTCCCTCCAGCTATGTTGTAGGCCTGGCATAAATATTTTAAGACCCCCAGTATTTTAGGCAAAATTTCTTCGTCATTGCCATGTCCACAATGATCCGCCACTGAATCTTATCCTGTCATACGAATCCATTCCACATCCGCACACTCTATATGTTCCATTTTAATGTTATCCTCCCATCTACTCTTAGGTCTCTCAAGCTGTATTTTCCCTCCTCTACTGTCTAAAATGTTGCGTTAATTCGTTAGTGCTATGCTGTTTGATAAAAGGTGAAAATGTCCCTGTGCTTAACTAATTAATCACTGCTCTATAAAGGTGTATAAGGGAGTGG
Source organism: Cryptotermes secundus (assembly GCF_002891405.2). Lineage (NCBI taxonomy): Eukaryota > Metazoa > Arthropoda > Insecta > Blattodea > Kalotermitidae > Cryptotermes > Cryptotermes secundus. Next base: position 382,058 of record NW_019729218.1, read on the forward strand.
ATGTATAGATCCATATTTTCTTGACTTCGACACTAGCTGAAAATGAGTGGTCAGCTTCACACACCGGCCGCTTTACCACTGGGGAAAGAGCCCCCGGTACCCATTGGATAGGAGGCTGGATGAGCCCCGGAGCTGATCTTGACTACGTGGAAAAGAGAAAAAATTCTTGACCCTACCAGGACTCGAAGTCCGACCCCTCCATCGTCCAGCCCATAGCCAGTCGCTATACCGACCAGGTTATCCCGCCTCCTTAGGCAGTGGAGCGAATAACTTCGAAGGTGTCCAGAAATTCGGGAAGTGAATGTATAAGGAACCACGATCAGCTTCATCAACAAAGACGAAGGAATAGGACCGTAGAACTTCCTGCCTGTTAGGCCCCAAAATTCTTACCGTACTATTACCAGAACGACTCAGCCTCTAACAGAAATGAGTACCAGGAATTAAGTAAACAATTTTCCTGGAGAGTAAAGCGCGGCCAGCGCCATCTTTGAGCCGATTGTCTAGAAAATGTGGGAGCCTCGACGTCTCACAACCCTATGGACCTTCACGGCCTGTTACAGGGATAGCTTTACTTTACTTTTTTACTCACATATACACCAAACACCTTCATTCTTTGCCGTTCCGAGAGACCAAGTTTCTCGCTCTACAGAACAAGAGGTAAAATTTGGTTTTGCATATTTGAATTTTTACATTCGATAGATGGAGGACAACAGATTCTGAACTCAACTGTAGCATGACTTCTTTAATTTAATCTGTTTTTTTTTTATTTTTGTGTGAATGAACTCGTAAATATTATTTGTTATTGTCGTTCCCAAACATTTTGCAATATTTTCGAAGTAAACATTATCTGTCTTTAGGCCTATATTTCGAGAACTGTGTAGGTTTATGCACAGTATAATATTAATATTAATTATAGTAATTTATTATTTATTATTTACTTATGTGCTGAGCCAGCAGCCGCAATGCCAATTACAGGCTCAGTACAATGTACGTAGTTAGAAGTAGTTACATACTGGACAAATCACAAATAATACTCGTAATAATAATAAACGATTTGGTATACCGAGGAACGTTGAGCTAATGTAAGCGTTCCCTCATTTGCAAACGTTTGAGAGCCACTGTCTGCAATTGTGAAGGCTGACATATGCAGGTAGTGGCCTTGAGTTTAGCGGTGGTGCCGAAACTCCTGATTTTCAGTAGTACAGACATGCAGGTACTGGTAACGTCCAGTCCACTCTGCTGTGGTGGATGCATGAAATTCAAGACTTTTTATCACAATCATTTAACAATATTGTGCATGCATATTTCGAGTAGACCCTCGTTAGTAGGATCAAACCCATAACAGGACAAATTTACCCAATTTCGTGACATAACTTAGGCCTATTTAGTAGTATGACGTTCTGTTATCGCCACGTGATTACGTATGTCTTGCACAGTTAGCTTTGTTAGCTGTCCATAGGTGGCTCCAGTTTTAGAAATAAGTTATATCACGAAATTTGGTACGTTTAGCCTATAAAGCAGGCAAAACTAATCACTGCGTGTGACCTGGAAATATGGTAGGTCAGAGATGTGATGAAATGATAGTTAAGTCGTTGCCCTGGAAGGCCGGCATCCTCAGGTTGCTAAAAGGGATGGGTACGCTTACAACAAAGACGCTTTTCCAATCATAAAACGTTGCCAGTTACGAAGGTGTGAACACATAAACAAACCTGCAAACGCTCACTGCACTGAAGTTTACGGCTCACAAGGGCAGCTTTGTTATGACGCACAGCGATTTCGCATAATGCCGCATACTGCGAAATGAGCTCTTTTCTTGAAGAGTATCATATGGGTGGGGGATATGCTGCAAGCCGGAAGGCCGCGGGTTCGCTTTCCCGATGAGGTCATTGCAGTTTTTAAATTGACCTAATCCTTCCAGCCGCACTGTGGCCCTTGGGTCGACTCAGCCTCTAACAGAAATGAGTACCAGGAATCTTCCTGGGGGTAAAGGGCGGTCGGCGCGTAAGACTGACAACCTTACCGCCATCTTTGAGCCGATTGTCTAGAAAATGAGGGAACCTCAATATCTCACAACCTTATGGGCCTTCACGGCCTGTTACAAGGATAACATCTTTTGGGATGTAATGCCGTGTACTCTGGTAGAAGTCCATCGAGCAACGTAGTGCCTCCATCTTCAGGATTGAAGAGTAAGCGAAGTAAGAAACTAGCAAGAAGCAGGCTTACCATTCGGCCATGAAGATGGAGGCAGTGCGCTCCTCCGAAACGTCGATGGACTTCTACCTAACTACAAAGCGTTGCATGTCAGAAGGTCCTTGTACTCTTCATGGTCACTGCTGAGAGAACTTCAAAGGAACAAAACGTTTTCTTGCTTTCAGAAATGTTCAGGCGGACTCCGTGCAGTGTTTTCTGAATATTAAGATTTACATTTTTCATACTTGAAACTCTTAATTAATACTGCAATGCTGGCATTCCTGATCTCTCAATTTTGTAACCTTTAGCAGTCAAGGACTCTGAATTATGCCGATGCATCCTTCTTTGAATTTACACTCGATAAAGAAATTGCATCCCACAGAACACTTCATGGTTCAGATTTTCAAATGGCTACTGTGACTTTGCAGAAACACATTGAATGCGCCCGTATCCATTGTAGTTGAATAATTGTAGAGTGTCGTGGTTATTTCTGCAGTTAGCAAGCAGTTCATGTTGAACTTGAGTTAGGCACCTCATATTTAATTTCTGTTGCTACGTCCCCTTACTGCGTAATTACACCGTTCACTTCAAAACCAAAGTCCGCCTCTAGAAAACCAGGAAACATGCATATCATAATAATTCTGACGGGATCTCTGTATCAATTCCTCTTCCCCCCCCCCACAGATTCTAGAGCCCCCTTGGGCAGTCGCCTCCGATTTTTTTTCAGTCGCATGATCATTTTAGAGACGCTAGGACTCCTTGGACGAGTGATCAGCTCGTCGCAAGGCCGCTACCTAAACACAGGACAGCGCAGACACAGAATAAACACATACACCAAACATCCATGCTTTGTGTGGGATTCGAACCCATGATCCCGGCTTCCGAGCGGGTGAAGACACTGCATGTGTTAGACCGTTCTGCTACCGTGACGGGCATCAGTCCCTCTAGATTATTACGTTCATGAATGCTAACTTTTTTTACACACTTATAAATAGGGTGAAACTTGTGATTTCAAACAAAAGAACTATTAACTGCGTTTTAAATGTCTTTCCGCTTTTTACGCAGAAAATGTATCAGGGCTGAAATTATAAAGTAAACATATCCTGTAATAGGCTTGAAGACCCATATGGTTGTGAGAAAATTTTGCCGCTACCGGGACTCGAACTCCGACGCCTCGGTTGTCCAGCCCGTAGCCAGTCGCTTTATCGACGACACTATCGCGGCTCCTAGCTTAAGACACTGTGCCATGCCCGAAGGCAAGGGCGCACAAGAGTTGACAGTGTCTGAGAGCAGGGTGCTGAGGAAAGCATGTGGACCTGTAACAGGAGGATGGAAAACGTGAGATGAGGAACTGAATAATTTGTAGAGATGCTCTTCTGAATTTACTATTTGGGTGATCGAATAAAGGAAGCTGAGATGTGAAGGGTACCTGGAGCTAGTACGCAAAGGGGAGAAGAGAAAACCGGAAATCCTGAGGGGAGGAGCCCACTTGAGGGACTTAAGCATGGCTGAGAGGATAATATTAAATTGAATATTAAATAAACAGGATATGAGGTTGTGAGGGGACTGAGCTTAAGGCCTAATGGTAAGCTCTTATGAACACGATAATGGGCCTTCGGTTTCCATAGCAGCAGATGATTTTTCGACCAGCCGAGAAAGAAATTACATGCTTTTATTTCGATACGTTATTTAATGATAAGGTTCGTTGCATTTTATTTATTTATTTAGGTATGCATACTTATGCATTTTTTCTGTAAATTATATCAGAGAAGTCGATTTTCAATTAAATTAAATTAATTAAAAATATTCGAAAAACGGCTGGTATATTTTAGGCTAACTACTATATGAATTAAGAATGTCGGGCTATGATTATAATATTGCAAATTATCTTTCTGTATGGTGAACATTTTCTGATGTAAACATTTTCGTACATTTCTTTCCTTCCTGTCTCTCACAATGGCTGTGCAGCCCTTTGGACCTTGGCCGCTTTTTCAGTTTCTTAATCCTATACACAGTCGGTAGGACTTGGATGGGAGCAGCCCGTCGCATGGCCGCTACCTACACACAGAATAAACGAACACATACATCCATGCCTCGAGTGGGATTAGAACCCACGATTCCACTGTTAGAGCTTGCGAAGACTGCCTTAGACCGCGCGGCCACTGTGATCGGCTTTTTACTTTTCTATATGGTCATAATTATAGGTTTAAGAATTGATTAATTTCCTCCAAACGTTTTAAAGTGTAATTAACTCCATCTCCACCGTCCTAGAACAAAAGAGTAGGCCTGAAACATCTCGAGACCTGTTGTGGGGGAGGGGGGTGTGGAACGGAAAAAGAATCCTCATCCGATTGGTAAACTGATTGGCCATAGGACAGTTCTTTTTTTTTTTAAATTTATAAGCGTTGAAATTGGTGACAAATCATGATTCTGATGTGAAGAAAGTATAACTATGTGTTCTCTTTGACCTCATTTCGCTCCTTTGTATCAAAAATACAGAAAGACTTCGAGTGTTGGTCATCGAGTGTCTGCTCGGTATATCGGGAATTTTTCTTTGTTCACGGTATGCTCTTCAAGTAAAAACTGCCCTTCTGCTAGATTCGCTTCAGATGCTAATGTTGCTTGTCGGAACGTTGACGTTTTTGAAACCAAAACTATTTATTTTATTCATATTTTATATTAGTGTTTTCTTATTTGTTAAAATATTAATTGTATTCAGTACGAACATGTTTATATTTTTTCTCGCCTCAGAATTATTGGCGTGGTTGCGATTACTGCATTTTTATTACATTCTGAATGGTGTGAGATGCGGTGTTTTGTTTTTGTGTTTCTTCTTCCTTCATTTGCTCGTGTTTACTTTATAATTGAAGTCTTAGCTGTTAAGTAGGAACTTAAATAATATATAATTGAATTTAATCATGAAATTATTCGCTATTCGTATTTGGAAGTTTGCAGGTTAAATTCCCAGTGAAGATACTGGTTTTTAAATTGACCTAATCCCTCCAGCCGCACTATGGCCCTGGGGTGGACTAACCTCTAACAGAAATGAGTTCCAAGAATCTTCCAGGGGGGAAAAGGGCGGCCGGTGCGTAAGGCTTACAACCTCACCTCCATCTGTGAGTCGATTGTCTAGAAGAATGGGGGAGCCTCGACGCCTCACAACCCAATGGGCCTCCACGGCCTGCTACAGGGATAGTTTTATATGTTTTTACACTGTACACATAACATGTGGCCTAAAATTCAACCCAGTTCTTGATAAAGTGCGTAAGAAATCACTTTTGGCATTGTGACGATTTCACGTAAACAAGTTGAGAAACGCCTAATTTCCAATGACAGCCATCATCTGTTTACTCTAATGTATTAATTTCATGAAGAAAGCAGTCTTCTGGGATTTGGCAAATCTTACATATTAATTTCATATTTACGTAAGGTATTGTCACTTAAGATGAGTGTCATCCTCATTAACTTAANGTCGATTGTCTAGAAAAATGGGGGAGCCTCGACGCCTCACAACCCAATGGGCCTCCACGGCCTGCTACAGGGATAGTTTTATATGTTTTTACACTGTACACATAACATGTGGCCTAAAATTCAACCCAGTTCTTGATAAAGTGCGTAAGAAATCACTTTTGGCATTGTGACGATTTCACGTAAACAAGTTGAGAAACGCCTAATTTCCAATGACAGCCATCATCTGTTTACTCTAATGTATTAATTTCATGAAGAAAGCAGTCTTCTGGGATTTGGCAAATCTTACATATTAATTTCATATTTACGTAAGGTATTGTCACTTAAGATGAGTGTCATCCTCATTAACTTAATGAAATATGCACAGTTGAGTGTATTTCATCTACGAAACTACTCACGGAATTTTTATTGTATGTGATATTGGAAGGCTCACGTAAACGGGTGAATTCCGTTGTGATCTGTACCAGTTGAATATAACCTCTTGTTTAGACGACGTTGAAGTGGAAATTTTTTTATCGCAAGCGGCTCTCCATACAAAAAAGTTGATAGCAAATTAAGCATTATACCTTTCAATTTAAATTCTTTTCGATATGGTGTAGTCCTGCATTTAACGAAATGCAACGAAAATCCCCGTGTATGGCTCTCTGAGGTGTGATGCGGTGTTGTGGCATTAGTTTCGTAACGTCCGATCTGCATCTACAGGAATTACGGACACAAGTAAGGCATAAGAATTGCAAGTACTTGGAAATACTGCACACTCCGTAAGATAACCCCTTTCCTGTCTTCCTTTGTATTTCCTTGTCAGACGATCGGTCCCTGAGGTAGGCTAGTTCAGGTTGTCTGTTGACCGATTTTAATTAGCTAGCATCAGACGCCTGCACCAAACGCTTGTCTTACAAGACTACAGTCTACAGGGGACTAATATTATTCATATCTACGGCCACTACTCAATTTCCGGGCACCAAAATTTAGTAGCTGTAGAGATACGAAATCACGCTCTGGTTTTGACCTCTTCTCGCACCTCCTCCCAAACATCAAGCAGCTAGGGGTCACTGCCCTGGGTCTTATAATAAGAGAAGCACACCAACATAACACATGACCGCTAAGTTTCTGTGCGAGTGAACTGCTATTGGTCCATTACTGTAGCAAGTGAGTTTTTCCTGATGATTACTTTGTGTGACAAGCGAATTCTTTGTTCGTTGATCGTTTTTCCAGGAAGGTTATATCTATGGAAAATAGCTATGTGACAGTGTTCGCGACATAGCGAAGAGCGTGAGAATTGTGACATATGGGAATTCCATTGGTGCTTTGCATAGCAGTAAGCGTTTGCATTGCGTGAAAGCAGGCATAGACCCTTCGTTTCACCTCGTATTAGTGCGATGGATCGCATGATTACAATAAATTATATCTAAAAATGAAACTGTGTTAAACAAAAACGTGCCTTTTTTTTTCCGATAAATTGTCTGGCTCGAGGGCACAATGAAGAGAAAAGTGAAATTACCTTCAAATGGAGACTTTAAGGCGGAAGTGGACAGAAAAACAAAATATAGGATTTGAGGTTCTCACAGCGGTGACTGTGAGGCATTCTCTCTTCTGGGATATAACACTGTAGTCCGTTGAAATTCAACCAACGTTTCGGAAGAACGTATCGATTATCTTCAGGGTCGGAGAATATGCCAAGAAATAAACCACCGTGAAGCTCTGCTTGGTACCTGTTTCACTTTGATTTCTTGCTTGGTTTATTCTTTGACCCTGAAGATGGAGGCAACATATTCTTTCGAAACGTCGGTTGACTTTCAACGGACTACATAGCGATATATCCCAGAAGATATAACTATTCAGAAAAACAAATGCTTAACAAAAAGTAGTCTGTTTCGTTATTATTTTCTGTTTAAGTGGTTCTGTTCCGCTTCTTGCTTCCTGGAAATTATGTGAGGAGAAAAATTCCTGTCATAACTGAGAAGCGACTGATCTTGATCGTCAGCAAAATATTTGCAGAATGATATAATGAGCTGATGGGCAAAAAATGGAATTAAAATGGGAACGAAAATGAAAATGTGTTTTCCCGAGTAATTGTGCACGTGTGTCTGCACATATGGTGATTCCGAATACACAAGTAAATTTGTGGGGTTGGCACCATGCAGCACTTTAAATAGAACTAAGTATGTATGTTAAGCGGATACGTGTTCGAAACGGGAAGAAAAAGAAGTTCTGTTCCAATGGCATCCATTTGTGAGTAACTTTCACAGCATTGTGTTCTTCTATCGCTGTTTCATCTATGGGAATTATCAGTTATGGATTGCGAAACAAAGGAAACTACTCACATAACCTTATTAAGAGTTGTTAGTATGTTTATAGGTGAATAATACATTTTGTGCTGGGTTTTTACCGAATCTGGAAAACTAAAAATTAAAAATTGGCTTTTATACAGTTCTTCTATATAAACAGATTAAAGAATCCAAGTCCATAGTCCTTAGAGCGACTTGGATATTCCACTCCATCAAGATGTAGTCTAGACTCGTAACATTGTGCGAAATATATTGTGACATTTAGACCCATTGCCAAGTAACAGATGTGAAAACACGCTACAGTACAACAGCAGTTGATAAGGAACAGCTCTATGGACACGTTGTTTCTCCGGTGACGAGAGAACACTCGTTTCCTGTGCGGTTCGTGCCGGGGCTATATAACAACGACAGTCAGTTGAGAGTTACAGTTGTAAGATACGTAAGATAGATTTATTGAACGCTTACAATTCGTAACTACAAGTAACTGCAGCGCTATCACTAATTCAGACACACGCACACACTGAAATTCACTACGGCACACACTAATTCTTCTCAGAGTCAAGTCAAAGTTATGTTACGACCGATGGTCAGTCGGCCAGTCTCTCTTGGTGTGAAACACCCATCTGGTGCCTAAGACCAGATTTTTGTTTCCATCAGACAGTTGCAGGTCTATTGATGTGGGGCGATCTCTCTGTCGAGAGACGGGTGTCTCGTTAAGGATTGCTGCTGGCCCTCGCCAGAGCAGTCATATTTACCGCCTATGAACTCTTGTGACCATTATCTTTCATGACTTTTAATACAGTTTTTGTGATGGCCATTATTCTGTTTATCCTGCTGTGTCACCAGTTCCGGTGACACAGATCGCATAGAAAACACCGGGTCGCGTGTTCTTGCCGTGATGTTCCCTATCAACGGCTTTCTCTGCTGGCTCCACAATCCTGGCTTTCAGCCAGGTAATTTTGTGACTCCTGTGTTACAGTATATGGAAACAATAAATTCCTACTTGTTTACATTGGTACGTAGTTTATATAGCAACTTGCTACGAGCTGGACGACGGAGGGTCCGAGTTTGAATCTCAGTAAGGTCAAGAATTTTCTCTTCTCCATGTCGTCCAGACCGTTTCTGGGGCCCCACCTAACCTCCTATCCGACGGGTACCGGTGGGCTGTTTCCCCGGGAGTAAAGCGGCAGGGGCGTGAGGCTGACCAGTCATTTCCAACTATTGCCGAGGTTAAGAAAATGTGGATCTATACATCCACTCGCCCATACGCTTTCATGGCGTAGCGCTTAATTAGTTAAGCATAGGGATAACTTTACCTTTTACCGTTTATATGATTGTAACAGTTTGATGTAGGCTAGGTTCTGGCTAAGATGCTTTGGTCTGGAGCGGAAAGGAAGCTTGACGGGATTGAAAAGAAGGAAAACATAAACCAAAAGAGTAGTTTTTATTAAGTTGTACTCTAACTGTATATCACGTTACTTATTTTCACTTCTTATTCAACGTCTCGCAAGAAANCTCCAACTGTTGCCGAGGTCAAGAAAATGTGGATCTATACATCCACTCGCCCATACACTTTCATGGCGTAGCGCTTAATTAGTTAAGCATAGGGATAACTTTACCTTTTACCGTTTATATGATTGGAACAGTTTGATGTAGGCTAGGTTCTGGCTAAGATGCTTTGGTCTGGAGCGGAAAGGAAGCTTGACGGGATTGAAAAGAAGGAAAACATAAACCAAAAGAGTAGTTTTTATTAAGTTGTACTCTAACTGTATATCACGTTACTTATTTTCACTTCTTATTCAACGTCTCGCAAGAAAGTCTGGGTTAAGATGTTATAATTAAAACTGTTTTTTTTATTAAAAAATTATTCTTCACATCACTGGTGCACTTTCTGTTTCGACCGATGTGGTCATCATCAAGTGCGTTGAAACCCGCTGCACTGCCGTCAATGAATACAGTAGCAAAGTATACCCTCGTTTATGCGCCCATGTGTTATTGTAAGTTTGTAGTGCTGAACAATTCCACTTACGTGCCATCTGAAGCTGTTATCATTCACGTTCATTGACGGAAGTGCAGTAGTTTTTAACAGCAAATTTCGAAGCATCTGATGATGACCACATCGGTCGAAACATAAAGTGCACCAGTGATTTAAAAATTAATTATAACATTTTAACACAAACTTTCTTGCGAGACGTTGAATAAGAAATGAAAATACACATAAGTTTTTTATTGTAAGATTTGAGGCTTTCACGGCGGTGACTATGAAGAAAGCAGTCTTCTGGGATTTGGCACCGTGTATATGTGGTGTTAACCGACGTTTCGGAGGAACGTATCGCCTCCATCTTCAGGGTAGAAGAAAAAATATAAGAAATCTGCAAGCGAGGAGACCGTGAGAACCGNCGGTTAACACCACATATACACGGTGCCAAATCCCAGAAGACTGCTTTCTTTAAGTTTTTTTATTATTTCACGGGATATAAAATAGACATATAACTATTAAATAATAACTAACTCCCTGGAGCTGAGCCCTTCGTCAGAAGCCCTCAGTTGTGCGGCTATACAAGAACTTTTCAGAATTTTGTGGAACCCGAAGGTTCATTACCGTGTTCACAAGAGCCTTCCACATGTCCCTATCCTGAGCTAGATCAATCCGATCCATACCAGCCCAATCATATCTTTCTAAAATCCATTTTAATATTGTCCACCCACCTGCGTCTTGATCTTCCTAGTGATCTCTTTCCTTCTGGCTTTCCCACCAATATCCTATATGCATTCCTCTTCTCACCCATGATTCTACATGCCCTGCTCATCTCATCCTCCTTGACTTCATCATTCTAATTATACTTCGAGAAGAGTACAAGTTATGAAGCTCCTCATTATACAGTTTTCTCCAACCTCCTGTGACTTCATGTCTCTTCAGTCCAAATATTCTCCTCAGTCTTTGTTCCTCCATTAATGTCAGAGACCAAGTTTCACAGCCATATAGAACCACAGGAAAAATGATAGTCTTGTATATTCTAAATTTTAAGTTTTTAGACAACAGACGATAAGACAAAAGGTTCTGGACCGAATGGTAGGAAACTTTACCCGAATTGTCTCCTCTTAATTTTACTAGAAAATAATAACAAAAATTATTAGTTACTAAGATCCGAAGAATGCGAACTAACATGAATACCATACATTTCGAAGTTGGGTAATGTTCAGAAACATGGAACTGTTTCCTGAGTTCTTAACTGCACTCAGAAATACGTGGCTGTTAAATGCATTAGAGGTACTTAGTGCCCTCTTGAAAATGCTGGGCTCTTTGTTACTGACTGAGTAATCTGACTTAATTTTGTGGAATTTATAAAGCCTACCGAATCTTATGTCTGTAAATGTTTCGCCACAAATCAGTAAGGTCAAATTAGGGCTGCCCTTCTCACTTTTCGTTGAGCCTCATTGCTTACATCGTGAAATTCCTACACGTTCGTTTCTCTTCGTGGATGTCGCTATTAGATTCGCACGAAAGAAAGTGAGTGTGAGGTACCATCTGTTGATTTCAAACTGTCTGTCTATTGACGAAATGTAATCAAATATTTGACTATAACAAATGAAACCATTTAAGTAATTAAATCTCCTCCTGATTGCTCACTTTTTATATCCATTCACAATTTCCTCAGACACGGCCTAAGTTGGAGTATAGAACTAAATTCCTGATCGTAGAATACTTCATCAGACGCTATCTGGAGGTAACCGACAAGAGAGGGCTTATGCTAAATATATCTGGTTGTGTGTCTCTGCAATCTGTTTGGAAAAATAAAATTTGGTGACGTCACCATCAAATCTAGAATTTCCTCCCAATCCTGTTGTCCCCTACTAGACGTAATATACCGGCAGTGTAGGTTACAGCATTTTCCGAATCACTGGAAAGACACCGATAGAAGGAAAGCATTAAACCGGTTTTGAAATATCAGCTTGTATTTTCAATTTCCGTTAAAATTTAATACTACTAACGCAGGCATGAAGGTGAAGCTCTCCTTGTAACAGGCCGTGGAGTCCCATAGGGCTGTGAGACGTTGAGGCTTCTGCATTTTCTAGACAATCAGCTCATAGATGGCGGTGAGGTTGTCAGCCTTACGTACCGGCCGTCCTTTACCCCCAGGAAGATTCCTGCTACTCCTGTTTGAGGCCGAGTCGACCCCAGGGCCATAGTGCAGCTGGAAGGATTAGGTCAACTGAAAACTCCAGTGACCTCATCGGGAATCGAAGCCGCGACATTCCGGCTTGTAGCATAGTGCCTCAACCAACTACGCTACTGCGTGCCCCCACAACACTTTCGTAAATGTCACAATACAAAGTAAGTAAACTAATCCTCGGAGAAGAGCGAATCTTGAGAAGCTGACAGTGAATCAACTGGTCCGGGCATCCTCCGTTGTTTAAAGACTCGGACGGTTCGTTTATTGCCTTATTCTCAAGGACCTTCTATTGGGCCTAGCGCGTATCCTCACGCACCCTTTAATACGTGCTTTTGTATTGTCCGGGAAGAATGTGTATGGCAGGACATAAGAATTTTGGGTGTAAAGAACTGGAGGAATATAGCATCGAATAGAGAAGAATGGCGAGCAATCCTGAGGAAGGCCAGGGCTCACAAAGGGCTGTCGTGCCAGTGATGATAATGATGATGTTTAGTATTGTCCTCTAGCATATGTCTAAGTCCTCTGCTACAGAATATGGAATAAAAATTCTGTATGCGTTTCTTGTATTCCTCACGATTTCTGCATATCGCTCTCGTCTTCGTCTTCTTGACTTGATCATCATAATAACAACTATTGAAAGGGTAACCTGTGGAGCACCTTTTTGCGTATCGTGCAAGATTCTCCATCCTCTTATTATTTCCGCTCTCTTAAGTCTAAATAATCCTTCTCAATACTTCGCCACAAAATATCCTCTATCTTATGTTGTACACTTTCAAGAGAGACGTTGTCCCATGCATATACAAAACAGCAGGTAAAATAATAATTTCATATATTTTGTTCGTCAAATTCTTAAGCGGAAAGTGAAAAGAAAATCTGAACTGAGAGGAATAATTCCCAGAATTTTGAGTTTTGTTATCCGTTTTCATAAAGGAACACATGATACTCTGAAGACTTGTTCAGCCTGCGTTTCAAAGCTAGATGACACTCCCATCTCTGCTTGTTTAACGTATTTGTAGCTGTTTTCCATAACGGGGGTGCAGTCCCTCCATCGCCAGTGTGGGGGCTAACCGCGATAATTAGGAACTCACTTCGGCTGCTTCTGAAATAAACTGCGTTAAGATGGTTCTTGCCGTGACACCCAGCGGAACCGTTATTGCTCTCAAGATCCGATGACGGTGGTAGCTGAGTTTGATTCAACCGCAAGAGGCTTTACATTATTTCGATTGCAGCTGTATTCGGTTTGGCATTAGCACGCGCTTGAAGATATAACCCAATGATATTGTACTGGTGAGTAGGTAGGGAGGCTGATAGTTAGGCCTTCTGCTTCGCCAGGCAAGGCCTCCGAGGTTTGAATAATATTTGTATCAGGATCTACCACAACCCCATTAAAAAGTACAGGATAAATATGTTTCAAAGAAACCTTTTCCAGAATGAAATTCATTGTTTAGCGGATAACTGTCGCTTCTTTCCCTTCACGCTTCAGTTTACGTGGCGAGGCTAATATTATATTAATGTTAATTTAATTTGTTGATTCATTTCTGTGTATAATTTCTATATTAATGATTATTTAATTTGCTGATTCACTTCTCTATATAATTTATATTATTACAGGTTGACTTGTCGGGCTCCAAACGTTCATTAATCACAACCATTAAACGCAAAAGTAAATATGAATTTCACGGGGCTCTCATGTTATCTCTTTACATTTTAAAATCACGTTAACAGAGCTATAATTTTTATGAGATGTTACATAAGTTTTACATGATGCAGATTAAATAATTGTTATGAATCATTTGCATGCTGTGAATGAGATTTCTGGCGCTCAGGCAACGGCTGCGTCTTTTCGAAACATGTTAGCAGTTTGATAGTATCAGTTACAATAAATTGTCTTACCACCTGTTGACCCGGAACCCTTAGAAATCTGATTTTAGAAAATCGAGGCAACTTTTTGCCGTACAAACATATCTACAAATTCCTTCCCACAGTGACATAGCTAGTATAACTAGTTAGTTTTGGCCCTAAATTCATTCCTGGCACAAAGAGGAATTGCACTGGGTTGAATGCATGCTCTTGTTGGACTAGAGATCTTAAGAGACATACCAGAGACATCTGTGAGACTACGTCGCAAAAGGCTCAAAAGAATTTAAGCTATTTCTGGTTCTTCGTCGATAAAACCATGAAATTTTACTGTGTGTGTGTGTTGTATCCTAACGAAATCGGATACCCCGCAGTATGAAGCCCTCATCAGTTTGAAATCTATGAAAGAGCAAACCGAGACTTATTTAACAATGCTTTTCAACTGAATAGGTTATGTAGCTCTGTATTTAAGCATCCTGTTGCAAGCCATATTAAAACGTCTATATAAAACACAGTCCGTCAATAATGCAAAAAATTGTTCCTTTTTCTTCCACTTCCCCTGAAGATGGTCATCTAGGACCGAAACATATGTTAAAAGTGTAAGTGGAAGAGAAAGGAACAATTTGTTGCATTATGGATGGACTCTGATATACATAGAGGTTATGTAGCGTTAAATTGTTGAGTAATTCGGAAAGATGAATGGAAAAGATATAGAAGGAAGCGGTTATGATTTATTTAAACAGAAAATTGGTGTTATTTCCTTTGACTTGATAAACTTGAATCGAGATGATCTTTCTCCGGATCTAGGATTCAAGTTCCAGACATCCTGAGTACGGAGTATAAATGCTGACTACTCAGCCGCCATTTTGTGATCAGCTGCATTCTTTAAAATGGAGCCTGAACTAATGGGCTCCGTGCCTACCTCTGCCAGTAGATCTGTCTCAGTTCTACGGTAAAAATTAAAGTTCATACGCCTGAAAATACGTTAACTATCCCTCTGGTTCAGAACCCGAAGACAGCGCTGCCCTCTAAGTGGACACGATCCTGAGCCAGTTCCAGCCACCTACCATCCCCACTCTATATTTTCCCGACATTCATCTTAACGCTACCCCCTCCCCGTCTCTATTTAAGTCTGTGAAGTGCTGTTTTCCAAGGTATTTCCCCACGAAACTTTGTTTATACATTACTTGTCTCCGCCACTGTAGGTACATTCCAAGGCCACTGTAGCCTCTTTGGTCCCACTATCGTAACAATACACAGTGTCCTGTATGTCATGAAATTCCGCATTACACAATATGTTGAACGTGTAATTTGTGCACTCTTAGAGAACGATTCATATACATGCAGAACAAATGACTGCTGTTATGTGTTACGTAATATAGGACAAACAATATTGTTCTTCTCTGCCCGAAGTGTACTTAGGTTTCCAAAGAACTAGACCATTCGATCTATCATACAAATAATATTACTATCAAGTTGTAATTATTGGAGAAAACTGCATAATGAGGAGCTTCATAACTTCTACCCTTCTCCAAATACAATTAGAATGATCAAGCCAAGGAGGATGAGGTGGGCAGGGCATGTAGCACGAAGGGGGAGAAGAGGAATGCATGTGGGATACTGGTGGGAAAGCCAGAAGGAAAGAGACCACTGGGAAGACTAAGGCGTATGTGGATGGACAATATTAAAATGGATCTTATAGAGATAAGATGGAAGGGTATGGATTGGGTTGGTGTGGCTCAGGATAGAGACCAGTGGTGGGTTCTTGTGAACACGGTAATAAACCTTCAGATTCCATAAAATGCTGGAAAATTCTTGAGTAGCTGCAGATTTGGCGGCTCCTCAAGAAGGGCTCAGCTCAGTAAGTAAGTAAGTAAGTAAATCAAGTTGTAATTATTTGTCAGTTACTGTTAAAACGTTTTACCTGGTCTCTGTGTTACGATTTTCATTTGTTTTTTGAACCGTTGCTCACATAGAATGCGCATACACATGTTTCAAGGATCTATCGCAAAGCAAAATATCAAGTCCCCCGTTAGAAGTAGTGTAATTCGTACCGTCTTCAGGTTGACATTGCTGATGACTCGTTAAAGACAACCAAAATGGTTTGACGTTTAACTTCATGTTATTTGTACTAAAGTTTCACAAAATCGGTTGCCCCTTACCACGCCTCTGTGATAGTCGTTCATTGGCCTCCGTAAACTAACAAACGAATCAGGACATTGATATTCTTTCTCTCTGACTTCTCTGTGGCTCTCACTTTGGAGCATAGGTCATCCGTCAAACGCTTTGTTTCACTTCAGTGTCTTGATCTTAAGACAGTCGGAAGGACTCCTTGAACAGGGGATCAGCCCGTCGCAAGGCCGCTACCTACACAGAACAACACAAAGAATAAATGCAGACATCCCATCCATCCATTGAGCGTGATTCGAACCCACGATCCCAGTTTTCGAGCGGCCGAAGACAGTTCATGCCTTAGACCGCGCGGCGCTGTGATCGGTGGACATTGGTATTAAGGAAATTTTAACTTTGAAAATTATATGAATTATTATTTTTGATTACAAAGCATCCGAACATTAGTCTACAGTGTTGAGTGTGTATAAAAGTTACTCAGACAATTTTAGTTTCTGTAATTAAATATCAGATTTATCCTAACAGAGACATGCGTATTGAAGTGGGACGGGAATAGATCCATGGTTATAAAGGTTTGGGCTCTTTTTCCTGTAGAATTGCTCAGATAAGACTACTGAAACCTTCAGCAATGTGTCCTAGGTTGTTGCCATTTTAGAGTAATCAGTTTTAGATACGAGTCGTTTAAGTAGGGTAAAAACTAGAAGGTAAAGTTGTCCCTGAACTTAACTAATTAAGCACGACGCCATAAAGACGTACGGAAGAGCGGATGTATAGATCCATATATTTTTTACCCTGGTCAGCTTCTCGCCCCTGTACCCATTGTATAGGAGGCTGGCTGGGCCCCAGCGCGTCTGGATGCCGTGGAACAGAGAAATAGTTTAAGTATGAAGTATACTAGAGAAAAATGTATTTGCAAATAAAAATTGATGTCAAGTTAGGATATTTGAGGGTCTGCTTCCGCATAACCCTATACAAAGCGGCTATTCATAAGAGTATAACCTCAGAATAGTTTCGATACTTAAGCTGGTCTGTGTTTTTTCACACCCATGTAATAAAAGGCAATTGCTTTAGGGACAAGCGTACCTACTTAGCGTTGTTTAGACAACTGAGCAAGATAGGCTGTCGAGCTGGCTAAATAGAAAGGGTCCTTTTTCAGCCAGACAAGATAGGAAAAAGTATTATGAACTGGAGCCGAACCGGATGCTTCTTCACCTCCTAAGCCAGTTAAAAATTAAAATCGTGTTAACTGGTATACCGTTACAGCAGGGATCTGCGGCTGACGGCGTAACAACGCACTGGAGACACTCATTTCAAATGAAAATTAGTAAATTCTACAAAAGAGTATCAATGGTCTGTTTTGTGGAAGGTCTTAGAATCGGATATTGAGGTTTTGGAAGGACTAAAATGACCAGATTTAGACTATACATTTTCTGCTCTTCATGTTTAAAGAAATTACTTAAGATCGTTTTATTAGGAATTGTACGTGATCTGGTAAATTTCCTTTCACACAGACGCCGGTCGTCAGAATTTCGGAAATTAGAACGAGTTTTGTACCTACAACAAAGAAGCATCGGGCCCAGCGAGGTGTCCAGAATGTTAAGGAACGCATTAAGGGAAGTTATTTTACTCCCAGCTGGAGTATAGACCTCTCGTATTTTGTTCATGATCCAGTGATCACTTGCGGCCGAAACATTGGAAGTTCTGCGATAGGACAAACCTATGGCAGATGTGAGAAGTGACCATACAGTTAGCCACGGGATTCTTTTGTTTCTTTTTAGAATATTTATAAAACTTGCTACTTGTTTTCCACATTTATTTTGTTTGCAAATCAGGCTCAGTTCTGTTGTTTTCAAGGGTTATGTGAGAAAACACCGCTCAAATCTGAGCCATTTTTTCTTTCAAGTAATCAGTGGTGAGGCTTATATTTGTTGTAGGCCTGTTTGTACTGTTGTACAATTCATAATATGGGAGTATAATTTTTCTACAATATAGGCTAAAATTCTTCAATTTTATTTGTTTCGTGGCTGCATACAGTATAATGCATAAAGCGATTTATGTTCACCGCTGTTCGACGCAAGGTAACCACGTATCTCTTAATGCAGAAAGCGATCAGTTTGATACCACCGGGACTTGTGCCAAGGTGTCGGTAATGTGATAAGTAACAGGAATTATGTGTGATATGACATCTTTTCGTTTTTAGAACCTGAGTTTGTTGGCATTTCAGCGTAATTTCACAGATTGTTTTTAGGAGTGCTCGAAGTAGGCCATATCCGGTTGATTTCTAAATCATTCTGAAATTTATTATAGACGAACATGGAAAATTAAAGCTAATGTTTATATGCGTAGTAACGGGAATTAAATAGATATGTGATATAAAAATTAATTTAATTATTTCAGCACATTTTACGGACATTTCATCGTCATATGCCACCTCTCTAAATTAGAATTCATTGTCTTGATATGTTTCGAAAACTGACTGAATTGTAATACACGACATTTATTTAGTTTAGCATTTAAATTATCCTAATTTAATATATAATTTTCTAATGTCAATTTTGTTAATCACTAAATCGTTTATAAAGTGACAGAAACAAAGCTAAAACATGAAGAAAGCAGTCTTCTCGGATGTGGCGCCGTGTACATATTGTGTTAACCGACGTTGCGGAGGAACGTATCGTGGGGTGCACCTCACGCTGGTTCTTCGCTTGCGGATTTTCTCCTTTTTTCTTCTACCCTGAAGATGGAGGCGATACGTTCCTCCGAAACGTCGGTTAACACAATATCTATAGGGCGCCACGTCCGAGAAGACTGTTTTCTTCATAGTCACAGCCTTGAAAACCTCATATCTCACAAGGCTAACACACATTCGAACGAATTATCTTCAAATATATTTTATCCACTTGCAAACCACCAGCTTACACCGATGACAATCGTTGAGTGATAGAAGGTACAGTCACTCTCCACTTTCTCTGCAAGAGTTAAATTCCGTGAGATATAATCCATAATCATGCATAACCTTGTGTTGTAACACTGCCAGAACATTTACCTTGGTTGGTATCAACCTGCCATTAAGTATGCCTGAAATGCCTATAGGTGTTAGGGCTGGTTGCAAGTTCAAGAATAAACGTTTATAATGAAAAGGTGGGAACCGCTGATTCTCTGACTTTTGTCCATCAACCGAGAGAAGATGGGTCCCACATTAAGGCACACATAAATTATGAGGCGCGGGAAACACGGCTTAATCCAACGCACACATTTTTTCCCCCCCTTGGCACTACAGCCCCAGTGGGCCTAGGCCTACCTCCATGAACTTCTCCGTTCACTTCGGTTTTTCTACATCTTAGACATTCGGTAGGACTCCTTGGGCGGGTGATCAGCTCGTCGCAAGGCCTCTACCTGTACACAAACACAGAAAAACGCACACAAACATCCATGCCCTGAGTGGGATTCGAAACCACGATCCCAGCTTCCGAGCGAGCGAAGACAGTGCATGCCTTAGACCGCTCGGCTACCGTGACCGGCTCCAACGCACACATAGAAACAATATATTTCTTAATTTTTACATGTATAATCCAACTATTTTAGTATCTGAGCTGTTTGAATGATGTACTGTCCTTGTAGCAGTCTAGCTTTTAAGAACTACGCATGCGCTAACGCGATGAACCATAATGCACCACGGAAGACTACTGTAGCATATAGGCCTACACGTTGTAAGACTTCATCACAAGATGTTATGCGGAGCTACTTTTGTAGGAAATATATCCGCCTCTGATGTATCTTGGAACCAATTGTGAAATGTTTTACTGATAAAGTGTTACATACAGGGACATAACTTTGAATGTAAAACAAGTGCAATATCAGGAACTCAACCAAGCAATAGTTATGTGGGAAGTATAAGGCGTTTCATGTTTCGGAAAGGACTTTTAATGATATAAACGAATTTATGGGAAATAATAACTTATATTTAGAGACTACTGAAGAATCACAAAACGAAAGAAGTTGCTGTTGGT
This sequence comes from Cryptotermes secundus, assembly GCF_002891405.2. NCBI lineage: Eukaryota > Metazoa > Arthropoda > Insecta > Blattodea > Kalotermitidae > Cryptotermes > Cryptotermes secundus. The sequence goes on from NW_019729218.1 coordinate 402,176, forward strand.
GAAGATTTAAGCAGGGCGACCGAAAGAAGTGAGACTTCAAACGGAATGAGTTGTGTTGTATGTATTCGGATATCAGAAAAATGATACAGAAGCTGCCTGTTTACATTACTGACATATCTGGTGCGTCCATTAAGGCTTTATATGACATGCAAAGTAAAGGAAATTGCCGCTCTCAGATATATTCCAATGTTTTAATCAGATCTTAATAGTTTGCATCCCGTTGTGTGTTATAAATAAGATAACAAAGTTATGTAGGGCCAGCCGTCTACACAACAACAGTCTGTTTAAAAACAAAACAAGACACTACCGTATCAACATTTGCTTTTATTATGCTTTTATAAACGCAACATGTTTCGTCCCTTACACCGGGTCATCATCAGGCGTACAATGCTCCAGTATGAGCTGATGAATTGCAGTTAATTATCATCTAATTATTCAAATAAGGATCCTTATTATGTCTTGGAATTATTGAAATGCATAAATACATGTATTAAGTTTTTGGTCAAAATTTTCAAAACTGATAGTCCTTAGAATAAAATTTAAAATTGGGAACTAAGATTAAGATATGAAGGTGTCTGGAATATCACATAGCTTTAAACAAGTGGACGACCCCATTATGAGGTGGAATAGGATTTTACGAAAGATTTTAATAGAAAAATATTTAATGGATTTTAAGTAATTAATCCTGTTATTTTAAGTGGACTGCAGCGCGCGATTTTGGCGCGCATGAAAGCGGTGTAGCAGTTTGGACGCACTGAAACACCTCAAGATGGCCATCTATGGCCGAAACATGTTGTGTTAAGTGTTAAATGGTGTATATTTTAATAATTGTTGCATTATTGATGGATTGTGATACACAAAGGTGCGCAGTAACTGAAAGCAATGCCCCTAACAAATACTGAACCCTTCTTGGTAAGGTGCCAATTGTGCAGCTACTCAAGAACCTCCTAGGATTTTATATAACCCGAAGGTTCAGTACCGTGTTCACAAGAGCCCTCCACTGGTCTCTATCCTGAGCCAGATCGATCCACCCCATACCGTCTCATCTTATCTCTCTAAGATCCATTTTAATATTATCCATCCACCTACGTATTGGTCTGTCTAGTGGTCTCTTTCTTTCTGGCTTTGCCACCAGTATCCTATACGCATTCCTCGTCTCCCCCATTTGTGCTACTGCCCATCTCATACTCTTTGACTTTATCATTCTAATTGTATTTGGCGAAGAGTACAAGTTATGAAGCCTCTCATTACGTTTATATCATTAAGAGGTACTTTTTCTCTTTATAGAGAAGATTAAGTTACTCTAAAGGAAATAATATATATCCTGTAAGTAAGTAATGATACAACATCGAACGTAGCAAGTTTCCCTCCTCCTGAAAGCTGCATCTGCCTCAAAGAGGCCTCTTGTAGCCGTTATGGTCTTCGGTGTCATTTGTTGTGTTGTATTGGAAACAAATGTTACTGTTGCTGACTGGAAGTTGAAGCATCTCGAAATAACTCAAGATCCAGTATTACCTAGAATGCAACAGGGTAAATCTTCGCAATTTCGTGAAATACTTTGTTTCGTGGCAAAACGCTCAAAATTCGCCAATAATGAGGCGTGTCTTCCACATTTAGCTTCAATAAAGAATCGGACAATCAAAAGGGCGCCAGTAGGTGAAGAAGTACTAGTAATAAAGTAAGTAATAATAAGAAAATTCCGTGGCCTGTAGTCCGCAAGCGAACTCTACCGATCGAGCGACCGCCGCTTGTTGGCGAAGTTAGTACCAATTTTTGTGGATAGAGGGTGTCACGTGGTCAGCGCAACGGATCCCCACGGCCGTTAATTTCGGTTTTCTAGACCGGAATATATAATAATAATAACACGACAATAAGTGCAGTAAATAAGTACACTGTTGCGTGCGTCTGAATAGATTTATTGGCAGCAGAGTTTCGAATAAGATGTTTAGCCTAATTAATAACACCGAGCTAAGTATACATTTTAATGTTTGGTGTACATAGAGAAGTAGTGACATGTTCGGGAGAAAACGAAGACTTCCATACAATTTTATAACAGGTCCATAAATGTGCACTCGACTAGTAAGTGATTTTCATGCGTTAATTCCTTGAAGTCTGAAGTTTATGTAGGGCTAAATAATATTATAAAATTTAGTTCACACGTGAAAGTATATGTACTGTGTCTCTAGTAAGAAGACCATCGGGGTAATGCTGTTTAGGGATATGATCCCAGATTATCATGGAAATCACACGAAACATAAACATATCTGTTGAAATATTGCGAACTTGTTAAATGCTAGTGGAGGTGCTATATGTTCTTTAAAGGGTTAAACAGAATGTTACATTTTCTCACTGGTGTTTTGCTTGTTCGGTTAGTGTCTTTAAAATTTATTTCGCAATTTCAGTTTTTTTTTTTAGATTGTGATTCTTAGCTATATATTGTGTTTATTTTGTGTTTGTGTTCTGGAATTCCTGAACAGAGAATCAATGCAGATCTAAAACCCAGAACAAAGAAAATGTGGATTCGTTTAAAATGGTTTTGAAATTAATTTTTCATAATCTAAGTCGTAAGTGTATCGAATTCTCTTCCTTTTTTTTCCTTTGTTTCATTCTAGTCCGTCACACTAACAATTACAAACACAAAAAGAACACCGTCCAGTGTGACTATTTAGTTTTTATCACTTGAAAACTCATCACCGTTACATGTTTCGATCCCTACGGATCATCCTCAGAGGGCATCAATACTTTTTTCCGGAAACTACTATTACAGTAGGTGTTAAATTATATACATACACATATAATGTCTGAAATACACAATGTATACGATGTTCAACTTTTCACAGTCTCAGCAGCCTTCCTGGTATTAAATTTTTTAAGGTTTTTAAAAACTTTGTTGTTTAAGATTAAAATTTATAAAACTTAAATAGTCAAACTGGACGGTGTTGTTTTTGTCTTTGACCTCTTCCTTCTATTTATAACTGGCATAAGTTTAAAACCGCGAGACTCAAATCAGCGCAATACAGTGATAATCATAAGTAGATATCTGTATTTTGAAGTTTCTGTGCACCCTCCTGGCGAAGAATTTTGTACTGTTATAACAATTCAATGACTGAAATTTTCACACGTCTTCATCCAATTTGTATATAATCAGACAATTTTATTTGCTCACAAACTTATCTTTGCAGCTTAAAACCAATGGAATTAACCTTTCTGAAAGTGATTTGGCAACTGGCATGTTCATCAAATAAAGCATAACACCTTTCAGAACTGTCTAAGTACAGCTAATTGGTTGGATTGTTGTGTTCATGTAATACTTGTCACAATCCACTGGCTTAACGCAGCCCTCCTTCCCTTCTCCACGTGGTGACACCGAAATTAACCCACTGCCTCACGGACCACCAAGTCATATGTTATTGTAAAGTTGTGTGTATGTAACTATGTATATTCATATTGTTTTTAATAATTTATTATGCATTTAAAAGGAGCCGGGATAGCGTAGTCGGTATAGCGACTGGCTATGGGCTGGACGACCTGGTAGGGTCAAGAATTTTCTCTTCACGTCGTCCATACCGGCTCTGGTGTCCACCCAACCTCCTATCCAATGGGTACCGGGGGCTCTTTTTCCGAGGGTAAGGCGGCTGGGTCGTGAAGCTGACCGCTCACCTGTAACTAGTGCTGAGGTGAAGAAAATATGGATCTATACATCTACTCCCCCATACGTCTTCATGGCGTAGCGCTTAATTAGTTAAGCAAAGGGACAACTTTATCTTTATGGTTTTAAATTTGTGTATATGAATAGTAATGTGATTAACAGTTTGTTGGAAAAATTAGATAGAACAAACATATTTTAGAAATGAGCAATACTCTTGACAAAAATTACAGACATAAACTATTGGTATTCCAGATGGCCGTCCTGAAAAAGTATGCAACAGATCTATGAATAAATATAAAAAATAATGCAGTTCCAAAAATATTAGATCCGCATGTGGTAATGAAAGAGAGGGTAATATTTATTACATCAGCTTTATATGTTCGATTTGCACTATGCGTGCCTTGCTTATTATATATATATATATATTGTTTTGTANGAATTATCAGCACAGAAGTAAACAGGATTTCACTGCAGTTTGTGAACTGTGCTTAAATGCATGAACACGCGTCGGAATTCTAAACATAGGCTCATGTCGCGGCACGCCGGTTGAGCAACACAGTTTTAGCATACATACAATAGCCATGGAACCTGACATTTCTAACAAATGCCTAAGGTGACGGAGAAACGTGACCGTATGTGGTTTCTTCAGACACTTGAATTGAAATCTCATATTTCCTATTTGTATTTTTAAGGGTAAGGGGCTTTTCACGGAGCCGGGATAACGTAGTCGGTATAGAGACTGGCTACGGGCTGGATGACCAAGGGGTCGAAGTTCGAGTCCCGGTAGGGGCAAGAATGTTCTGTTTTCCACCGGCTCTGGGATTCACCCAACCTCCTATCCAATGTTAGTTCAGCTAGGGGCAGCTCCCTCAAATAGAGTCTTTTCACGTAAAAAGGTGGTTGGTAATACATATTCATAAGTTACCGGGGTGTGAAGCTGGCCACTCACTTCCAGCTAGTTCCGAGGTCAAGAAAATGTGGATCTATACATCCACTCCCACATACGTCTTCATGGCGCAATGCTTAATTAGTTAAGCACAGGGACAACTTTAATTTTACCTACATCATTTTGCGTCGACGAGTGGAGTGTAGTATTTACTGTATTAATTAATCGTTTAAAGATTGAATTTTTTAGATACTATATAGAAATTCAGTTCGTACCTCACGGGAAACACATTGCGTCACCGCTACAAAGACCAGTCGGTTAATGCTGTTTGGAGAACCACAGGAAAGACAAAAATACATTCTTTAGGCAGAATGTAGGGTTTCAGAACGTTAAAGTATGTGATACTGGGCTTTAAAGGGTCAAACAGTGTCTAACTCCATAGATCAGAGGCTTTTATGAGAAGATAACAGTTGTGTAGATAGTCATGAAATTCCCTCCCCCCACCCTTAAAGGAATTGGAAGGTTCATTAGCGTGTTCACAACAGATCGTCTCCGTGTAACGTTTTGCAATATGCTGTTTTTTTTTTTACTGAGAATTGTCAGCCTTCCGCCTAACCCGCAAGATACAGGAACACCCTTGTCGGCTGTCCTGGATTAATTATTCGGTATATTCACAGCTACCCTCCGCACATGGACTCTGTTTCCATTATTAACAAACTGAAGGACGTGCCCCATAGCAATGAAAAGGACTTGGATTGATAGAACGAGAGAAACGCAACAGAAAAGTTTGCGAGAATGGGGGATTCGAACAGTGAACGCTGCAAGGCCAGCTTATTGCAGTCGGTATAGCAACTGGGTACGGGCTGGACATCCGAGGGTTCATAGTTCGAAACCTGGTAATGTCAAGAATTTTCTTCTCTCTACGTCATCGAGACCAGGTGTGGGCCCCACACAGCCTCCTGTCCAATGGATACCGGAGGTAAAGCGGCCGCAGCGTGAAGCTAACCACTCATCTCCAGCTATTGCCGAGGTCAAGAAAACGTGGATTTATACATACACTCTCCTATACATCTTCATCCCGTAGTGCTTAATTAGTTAAGCACGGGGACAACTTTACCTTTTATCTTTTGGAAGAAAGGTGTATTTGCTCCGTTAAATGCAACTGGATAATAAGATAAAAGGTAAACTTGTCTCTGTGCTTAATTAATTAAGCACAGCGCCATGAAGACGGGTGGGGAGTGGATGTAGAGATCCAACCTTCTTGACCTTGGCGTTAGATTGAGTTGAGTGGTCTGCTTCACGCTGAGGCCGCTTAACCTCCGGTACCCGGGCCTCAGAGCCAATCTTGGACACTGTGGAGTAGAAAGATCTCTTGCTTTTACCGGCAATCGAATCCAAATTCATCGCCTGTCCGTCCCGTGCACTAGTCGCTGCACGGACTGAGCTATCCCGGATCCATCACTGTAAATAACAATTAAGGGAAATATAAGCGAAGTCTATTTTAAAACGGGCTTGGATACAGACTGTGTTCTTAAAATATTTGTTTAGAAATTCATAATTTACCTTCACACGACCATTGTGCTTGCTGTTAAGAAATACTAAAGAATACATTTTTGAACTTGTGCCTTGCGAAGTGTGAGTGAACAGAATTTTGTTGACTAGTTTCTGTCTTGTATATGAAGCTTGGAATTCATGCGAAATGAGGTAATGTTTCTATAGAAAGGTGGACTCAGGTAATAAGTTATTTTTCCCTGTAAGAAGTTTTCTTCAAGTTAATGCCATTCTTTTGTTTTTCATCCTACTCCAGACAGTTTTTCCACAGTAATGTTCTCGTCATTTCAGATAAAAAACATGAACAGCGTGGCAGTTGGCGGGGGAGGGTGGATAACAGAAAGTCAGGAGTTGTTTCTTGGTTTGCAAGTTGTGGCAGATAGCCATGCGATCGACACGGCAACAGGGAACTGTGTAAGCGGGGGTAGCAAGGCTATGCAACTCACAGCCGGTCCCTCGCTGTCCTTACTGCTTCGTACGTAACTCCTGCAACGAGAACCGAACCTGCTACTTAGATCCTATTCTGTTTCACGTTTTGAGACTTTACATGGGATTTTGTTTGTAAAACAATATGTATTGATATCGTTACAATAATTTTTAGGAATGGTCTTGCATTAATGATTTCTGATTAAGGTACGTAAGTAGGGGAAACAATACCGCAGTTGAACATTGTGCTCAGATTTCGTTGTGTGTCACGATTTGTCGTATTCTGGCCATCAACACAATAACAAATATAAACCGATATAATTGTTTAAATTTGTTATATTTAATAACTGCAACATGTTTCGTTCCATAAGTAGCATGAACTTCAGGCAGCTTCATTACTTGTCACACTGTTAAAAGATCCTAATATGGAGCCATATTAGTGTTAATCATTATAATTATTACTGATATTATAATTTTTTAACTTTAATATTTGAGAATTCTGTCGTCGTTACAGTGTAAGAGTCTGTGCTATATACAGTACCCATAATACGCAACAGATACAGAGAATTTTACGTTTTAACGACGAAAGAATTTTTAAAATTAAAAAAATTATAATTTCAGTAATAGTTATATATGTATTATGATGATTATAATCATTAACACTAATATGGATCCATGTTAGGGTATTTCGATAACATGAGACGAGTTTAATGAAACTGCCTGAAGATGGCCCTAAATATGGACCGAAANAGCTGTTAGGCTTCATGGTATTTTCTTAAAAAGCAAATGCGGCACTAATACGTTCCGTACATTGCTGCATTGTATAAAACGAAATGTTACCTCGCCCAACACAAACTGTTTATTATTTTCTAATGTTTTTACTAACGAATTTATGAATACATTGATACATCCGTAATTTTTAAATGCATCAGGAACTGTCATAATAAATATACAGCAAGAAATCTGTTTGCGTTCATAAGACGTACAATGCGCAAGGTGACTGAACCTGTTATTTTTATGCAATACACTCCAGTGTTCTGTCGAAGTTGATTCCATTTTGGAATTATTTTATGCCTTAGGGCAGTGTTTCCCTACTTGATCATTCTAATCATACTTGGAGAAAAGTTATGAAGCTCCTCATTATGCAGTTTTCTCTAACCTCCTGTAACTTAATCTCTCTTCGGTCCAAATATTCTCCTCAACACCCTGTTCTCAAACGCCCTCAGTTTATGTTCCTTCCTTAATGTCAGAGCCGAAGTTTCACACCAAAATTATCGTTTTTTATATTCTATTTTTATGTTTTAGACAGCAGACGAGAAGACAAAATTTCCTCCCGAATCAGATTTTGATTTATTATAGTCGTTTCCAAATATCTGAACTGTGCTACACTTTCAAAACATCTGTCAGGTGTCTTTCTATGTTATGGTTTTGCCCTACATTCTGGTGACGAGACAGCAACATATATTTATGTGCCTTACATTCCATTTAAAATTGAACATAGACCTGTTAAGATTTTAGGAGCGAAAGCATTATTGATGCAGGTGAAAATTATTAAGATTAACAAAAGATTATTCTGAAAGTTGCCAGGATTTAACAGATATATAAAAATGTAAAAACAGTAGAGTTGGTTGCAGTTATGAGTGAAATGCGTGTTAAAACAATAAGAGATATTACTAGCAGATCACAGTGCAGATTAATGCACAGTATTAGTACACATACGTGAATGCCGTATGTTGTTAATTGCATCAATATTTTAGTTGAAAAGTAACCGCACAAATGGACATGCTGTATAGAAGATTGCTTGGTAATGCACTGTAACTCAAAATGTCCGCGCACACTGTGTTCCCAGTTTACACTGCCTACCGCTGTGAAATAGCAGCCAAATTTTGCTGGCACATAAGATGCATGGATCTAATTAGTCTGGGAACAATACACATTGCAATATCATGGAATAGGTACTCTTCTTCTCGTATTATGCGTCTTCATACACTTACTACTACCTTCGTTGACATATTTATGACGTGTTTTAACGCAAACCGACAAAATGAGGAAAGGTACATACAGACAGTAGAGGTCAGAAATTTCCTCTGCTATATTGTTTGTTTCTGATACGAAAATAATTCCACTTTTCTATGGCTCCCTGTTTGAAATAATGCATTCGTTTTTAACAGTTCGTGTTTCCATTCAGTTTGCCTACTTGTAACCGTTAATGTAAAACGTTTTATATACCTGTACTCGGGAATACAGATTATGCTAGAAGGATTTAGGATGTGTTTGGGGGAATTTCTAACTATTTTTCTTTTGCAAGAAATGGACACATGCTTCATAATAATGACGGGATTTTATTGGCCGCTTTAATCCCACAATAGCAAGGCACTTTGTATTTACAGTAAACTTCATATGTCACACGTCGACTCTGAACCAGTTCGCAAACTAGTGTCTTTATAAAGTAATACAAAAAATATAAAAAATATTCTACTGTTCACTGTTCATCGTAATAGCTGTCTTCTCCTCAGAACGCGTGAATATTGAAATTACAGAAATGGAAGTAACATTGTGAAAGTGTTTCTTTGTTACCAAATATACTGTAGTGTTACATATCTGTAAAAAACAATGAAATTGTTTTACCTTACACTCGTAGTGGACGGCTGATGAAATGCGGAAGCAGAATAGCACCATAATCAAAGCAATAATTACAATAAAGTTCTTGGAGAAAGCGAGAAAGAAAAGAAGATAAACTACAATAAATTATTTCGTTCACAGCACAATGCTCCGAATCATTATGTACAACAGTTGTATGCTGAAACTGATATTCTATGTACCTGCGTTTATATTGATCAGCTTGGGAATCGTATTTACAAGGCTTTTTTTTTTAATTATTTTAACACATTCGCCGCTCTTATGGGTCACAACAAAAATATCTCGGCTTGAAACGGATCACTGAATTACACTTATACCATATTTACACACTATTATATAATATAATAATTTGATCTGTAAATCACTAGCATTTCTGGTTTGGCACCAAACACCGTTACACTGATTCACTGACTCAGATGTGTATGGCGACGGATCTGGGCGTCGTGTTCGTTGTGTTTGACGAGCCAGACGTGTTGTTCGGGTGGTTGTGGTTGTTGTGACGGTGGACGTGATGATGCACCACGTGATGGTGGTTGCTGTTGTTCGTGTTGTTGCTATTACGAGTAGCAGTACAAGTTCTCTGGTTGTTGGGAACATCTGGCAGAGCGAACCTCAGTTTTTCCCAGAATAATTTGTCCCCCCATTGGAGGTACGTGTTGGTCTTCAGGTACAGCCGGATGTCGGGGTCCAGGTCTTTCTGTGGCACTTCCCCGAGGAGGACGAGGATAAGCCTCCTTCTTCGGTCCCGCAACACTTGGTGATGCGCAGATTTGAACTCGAACCGGCACCACTCAGACTTGATGAAATTCTCCGACAGAACCATGATTGTTCGCCGGGACGATTCCACGGCCTGCACGATAGTGTCCGCTATAAAGGCGCCCACAGGGAAGTCACGATAATGGAGACACAGCTTGTATGGCGGGTCGCCATGCTCCAGAATGGGCGCCAGCTCCTCGGCGACAAATGCCTCATCCTTAGAGCTGTAACTAACAAAAGCGTCGAACAACTTGTCTCTGTCATCCCGATCGATGTCAGTTCTACGGTAGAAGAGCCGGATACCGAACCGGGAGTGGAACCAAACTCTCATTTCTTGCCGGAAAATGAATACCGCTAGTGTGGTGGCAACAACGATAAGGAAGGCGCATAAGGTTGCTATGAGGAGGGGCAGGTAATCCTGAATGGCTTGGCGTTGGATGATGGTCTTGGTGGAGGTGTAATTACCGTTGATGGTGTTGTCTATGACGTTGGCGCCGAAGCACGTGGAGTTTTTGTCCGAGATCAGGTAATACCCATTCTCCTCCTCGTTTTCTTCCAACATGACATTACCGTCCTCGAGTTCTGTTCCGTTGCTGGAGACACACCGAATTGAGGAGAGATCGCCAATAGTTTCGCCGGCATGCTGTATCCACTCTCGGAACTTATCAGTGAACCCGCATTCACACGACCATGGATTGGCGGACAGACGAATGTCTGTGAGGTCGGACGACAGCTGCCAGACAGAGAAGTGAGTGATGAGATTGTGGTCTAAATGCAGGACCCGAAGTTCCCGCATGGGCATAAATGTTGCGTTATGGATGGAAGTGATTTTGTTTCCTTGAAGGTACAATTCTCGTAGTCCCTCCAGCCCTTCGAACTCGTAACCCTTCAACTCGCGGATTCTGTTATCTTCTACGTGTAGCAGCTCGAGTTCTTTCAGTCCGTTGAAAGTCCTGTTGTGTATTATTTCTATATTTGAAGCATTCATGAAGAGAATCTTGAGCCGTTTGCGTCCAATAAAGGCGTGACTACCTATAGCCCGGATATCATTGCCGTCTAAGTACAACTGGGTAGCGTCCATGGGAATTTGATCAGGTAGGCGATCGATATAGCCGGCTCCAGCACAGTCCACCACGTTAGCAGACCAGGATTGATCGTGGTAACATGTGCAATTAGTGGGACATGTCATTTCACAGTCACAGGCATCGAAGTCACAGCAGTGGCATAATGCGAAGCAGTGGAACTCGTAGCGACACAGGAACTGATTCGGCGCAGCCTCCACAAGGGGGACGTACGTGCGTCCGCGGTTGTACAGAAGCTTGCAGTATATGCTGTCGAGGTCCATCAGCCGCGGCTGGTTCCTTGCTCGATTCTCCACATTAATCCTCTGCAGCCAATCCATGGTGCAGTCACACTGGTAGGGGTTGCCACCGATATAGAACTCTGGCAGGGCACGAAGTTGAGGAACGGCTGATATACGTAGCGAATTAGGATTTAGACTGGTTATCTTGTTGCCGAAGAGGTCCACACGGGTGAGGTTCGGTTTCTTGAAAAATGTGTAGGATTGTACTTTTGAGATAAGGTTATCATTTAGGAATAACAGCTCTACGCTGTCAGGAATGGCGCTTCCGGTGATCTCTGTCAGCCTATTGGAACTAGCATCAAATGTACTAAGATGAAGTTGGCTTTCAATCTCGAAGTAATTTCCGAGCTCAGCAATGCGATTTGCATGGATGTCCAGCCACTGTAGTCCTGTAGGAATTAACGCGTAATCGAACCATTCCAGCTGGTTGTCAGATATATTAAGCCATATGAGACTGGGAAGCTTTGTGAAGAGAGATCCGATGTCGGTGAGCTGGTTACCATCCAGTCGAATAGCCTGTAGATTAACATTAGCATCGAAGGCTCCGGGTTCCACCTTCTGGATTCTGTTCCGGGATAAATTTAATATTTTAAGAGCAGACATTTTTTCGAAGGTGCCTTTAGTGATATTTCCAATGTTATTTTCTGTTAAACGAAGTCCATAGATATGTTGCATTGTGCCGAAGCTGGAGTTGGCAATATTGGCAATGTGATTCTCGCCAAGGTCCAGTGTCTTGAGGAGTGGTACGTCGTTCAGTACTGTAGGAACTTCAAACAGTTTGTTGCCGTTCAGGTGCAAGTCCTGAAGGCTGGACGAATTTTTTAGTGCCTGTGGATGGATCGATTGGATTAGATTGTTATCTAAGGATAGTAGACTAAGGACATATAATCCATTGAAAGTGTAACTGTCGATTACAGCTAATTTATTGTTGGAAAGGATAAGAGTGTGCAGGTTGTATAGGGATGAAAATGTATTCTCTGGAATATTTTCTATGAGGTTATCTTCCAGTCGTAATATCTGCATGCTGTATAGATCCCGAAACACAGCCGGTTCCATCTTGGCTATGCGATTGTGAGACAGATCCAGCACTACAAGGCGTACCAACCCTGTAAACGTAGCAGTATTCACCCACTCCGCTGTTAGTTCATTTTTTGATAAGTCAAGTACAAGGAGTTGTGTTAGGTCGTTGAACAATCCCGGAGCCAAGACATTGATGGAATTGTTTTGCAGGTACACCTCCTTTATATCACGAGTATCTGCAAACAGTTCGGGTGGGAGACTGACTAGCTTGTTGTCTGCGAGACGAAGTATAGTGAGTGAGGTGAGTCCTTCCAAACACCTGTCTGCAAGAAACGACATCCCATTTCCCTGTAGATTTAACTTGTGTAGTCGTGACAAGCCGGAAAATGCTGCAGGAGGAAGTGAATCGATACTGTTGTTGGAGAGGTCGAGGATCTTCAGGTTACCACCACAGCGCTGGGAGGGATTGAGGTTTGAGGAGACTGTACTAGCGAACCGGAACCCAACCACATCGCGAAGTCGATTTCTAGTCAAATTAAGTGATTCTAGGCTGTGTAGTGGGCAGAACACTCCATCAGGAAGACTCCACATGTTATTCTCGCCGAGATCCAGTCGTTCCAGAAGTCCTAAGTCCTCGGTGAAAGCGTCAGGGTCCACTTCAAGTGTCATTGCAGACCAGTCCGTGTTGTGTGTGCGCACCGTGAGGTTGCGCAGTTCACGGAGCCCTCTAAACGCACCTGCTGAGAGGTTTCCGATTTTACAGTACTCGATGGCAAGATCCTTGAGTTCCACCAAAGGTCTAAAACTACCTGAGCTAAGTGAACTCTGAAAAAACAAAATGTCACTGCACTCAAGCCTCAGTCGGACCGTGTGCTGGGGCTGTATCACGCTGAAATTTGTGTTCTCCAGTTCACTGTTAATTGTTCTTAACCGACAAACAAGAGCGACATCTTCATCGAAGCCCCCTTCGCTTCCACCCGTACCCGAGAAATCACCTTTGCCGCCGTTCGTATTAAGCACCACCCACTTACACTCATCAGGCGCCTGATATCTCAGCGCTTTACTTAGCGACGCTGAGAGAACACCAAAGATGGCGCCTAGCAGCACCGTAAACACCACCGGACTGACTTGCATTGTGACTAATATTATTAGGTACGTGGCAATCGCTTGTTTACATAATTACTCTCTACCGTTATTTCCTCTCCAATCTTTTTAATATTATTCATCACATATTATGTTTCACTCTTTCTATCGAGTTTCACCACATTAACACTGTGCCACGAGAACTGGCCATAGATGGAGTTGGGGCTCCATAGACGCGTCGCGACGGACGGTGCGTAGCGACCCGCAGCGCTTCACGTACGAACCACCACTCAACTCACTCATTAAATCTGACAGCACCGGGTGTCGGTCGCTGTAAATGTATCCGCACCGCATTAAGATCCTGCCACTGATCGCACAACAAATTCAGTTTTGTCATGAATGTATGTCCGCTCGTACTCACTCGCACACTGCAACCGCAGCGAGCTCCTAACAGCTCGAAGCACTCCACTGTACTAGCCGGGTCTGCTTTGACCATGGCCTCGGTGCTAACCAACCAACCAGCCAGCCAGTCAAGCAACAAGCACCAACCTCACTCCCCTTCAGGGCAACCAGCAAAGAACTCAGGTAAAAAGAAGGTAGGCGAGTTTAGTTCCAGAGTCATCACCCAGGCGGCGTTCCAGTCAGTTTCTTGTTCGGTGCTGTTGTGTCAGTGTGGTGGCTGCTGCAGTCTCATTCCTGCGGCTTCGGCGAATGCCAATAGGGAAGGTCACGATGGGAGTTTTTGACACCCACTCAGAAGCGACCGGCGGCAGTGGCGGCCGCAGGAGCCTCGAGGTCTGCAGGTCAACACCACTGCCTTACAGACGCACTGTAAGAAGACATGGAATTAGCATTCATTCTCTTGCCTGGCAAATTAAGGGAGCTTTCAGAGGATCCACCCACCTGAAACGAATCGTAATAACACTAATAGCACTACCGCTTCATGCCCATTGTTTGTTTTAGCTGGGGCGTTAGATTTGCCTCGTTATTTTATAAGACATCGTATTCAACAGGGTTTAATTTCAGCAAGATGGAGAACTTAGGGAATATTGTTGGGTTCATTAGTGATGTAAAGTTTGAGTTAATGAACTGTAGCTTCTGTCTAAACGTATGAGTTTTGTTAAGTTATAGATCGGATATTATATGATAATATGCGTGATTAACATTATGGGACTTGCTTATAGAATGAACTGAATTTGTTTCTTTAGGACTATGTTAACATTTTACATTCTTCTTAGAAATTGCAAACCTCTTCTCTAAATCAGTATATAGCCCTGTCATAGGAGGTTGTGCTTGTCGGGGAGGGATGCATGTTCTAAATTAATGTGACTAATGTGTGTTAAATCTTTTATGTGAATGGCTGGTAGAGTGATGGATTTCTTTTCATGTTTATTTGTATAACTGATAGATGATACAAGAACAGGTTAACAATTTTTTATTGTGTTATTAAATTTTCACTTTGTAAAACTCCGCCCCCTTAATCTGCAAAATGTTCGCCAAATTCAGTTACATTATTCGAGCCACTGGTGCACGGTCTTGTACCCCAAAAAGCTGAAACTCATAAGAACATTAGTATTCACAGGTTCAGTTTGAAAAAATTAGACTAGTGGTAGCGGAAGCCGGGATACCTCAGTCGGTATAGCGACTGGCTACGGGCTGGACTGTCGGGGTTCGATTTCCGGCAGGGACAAGAGAGGTTACTCTTCTCCACAACGTCTAGACCGACTCTGAGACTTGCCCAGCCACCGGAGGGTCTCTGCCGGGGCCGTGAAGGTGACCATTCACGTCCGTCTGATGCCGAGGTCAAGGATGGTGGAGCTGCATTTCCACTCACCCATGCGTCTCCATATCCTGGTGCTTAATGAATTAAGCACAGTGGCAAGAATCCTCTGACAAAAATGCTCTCTTGTCCACTTTCGGTATTGTTGTTACATAACATATACATTCTTTGAGAAAGCCGGGATAGCGTAGTCGGTATAGCGACTGGCTACTGGCTGGACGACCGAGAGGTCGGGGTTCGAGTTGTGGTAGGGTCAAGAATTTTCTCTTCTCCACGTCATCCAGACCGGGTCTGAGCGCCACCCAACCTCCTATCAAATGGGTACCGGGAGTAAAGCGGCAGGGGCGTGAAGCTCGCCACTCACCTCCAACTAGTGCCGAGGTCAAGAAAATGTGTATCTACACATCCACTCCCCCATACGCCATCATGGCGTAGTGCTTAATTAGTTAAGCAGAAGAAAAAATGCCTTTAGCTTACATTCTTTGATAGATAAAATAGGATGGAAATGTATAGCCATGGTGTGACCTGTTGAACACACAAACACATTATACAAGAGGAAGAGACTATTGCCGTTACAGAAAATATTGTCTGAACTGACAGGTGGAAGAATTACTACCTCTCGCCCAGTGGGAAAGCCAAGGGAAGGGGTATAACACAAAGACGACGATTTCGTGGTTCTCAAAACGTCAGGTACCGTTTCTGAACTTCCTATTCTTGTAATGTTGTTTTCCCCATTCCTTCGTGAATGAGATTCAGAACCCAACTTTTATAAACAATTCTGTATAAGTTTCATTTTCCCCTCCCGCCGTCAGCGCAACACATAAATATAATTTTTGTCACACTTGTATAATAAAAACACCGTGCTTATGCAAGAAGCAGGTTGAGGCACGGGTGTTACTGGCGTCAACGACACCTTGATGCAGTGGAACAGCTCCTCTGACTGGCTCGCGTCTTGTGGTCACTTGAGTATATGGACCGCGGTAAATTGCCGGGTGTATAGAACGGGCATCAGACAAAACACGGGTCTCCCAGTTTTCATACACCCCGAAGCGACATGGCATATGTGTGTTTGTAAAGTTACATCGACCGAGCCGCGTTGGTTTATGGCAGTAGAAATGGAACGAAATCTGTGGCAGACTTGAAAATGCCAGCGTTTATATTTGTATGTGAAAGGTCGAGACTCACTGAGTGAATTTTTGTCTGATTTACCGGGATATCATAAAGCATCGGCTGACGTGCTTGTGTAGGCACGCACGCACACACACACACAGCATTATACCTGTGAATATTTTATTTCCTTTTTTCGTACCTTTTGTATTTTCTTTATATATACTTCTCTTCTGTAGTCTCTGTCCTTATTGCTATATTTCCTTCTTTTTCGACTTCTTCGAAGTAACCGGTATACATAAATAAAAGTAAAAAAAAAAAGGAAATGTAAATCTTTCCCTCTGACAGGCCATGGAAGCCCCATCGGGTTGTGAGACGTCGAGGCTCCCATATTTTCTAGACAATCGGCTCACAGATGGCGGTGAGGTTGTCAGGCTTACGCACCGGCCACCTCGTCAGAGAGACAGGACTATGACCGCAAGGATTCAGCTAAATAAATGATGGCCGTGAGTCTCGAGGGGCTTGGCACCAAGACGAACTGATTGGCGGTAAACCGTCAGTCGTAAAGTAACTCTGACTGTGACTGACTTTACAGATATCCGGAAATAAGGACTGGCTCTATCGATTAGGCCAAACTGAGTAGGTTTTACCTGAAGACGGAGACAGAACCCAGTCTCTGAAACATTGTGTTTTAAAATAGAAACAGGGAGGTGTTTTAGACAAAAACGGAGATGGATAATGTCCAGAAATGTAATATTTGTATTAAATGAAATCTTTTATGTAACTTTATTCTGTAACATCAGATATCAAAAATAAATATGTAAGGACACGTGCATGTACAGAACTAGCACGTAAGGTCTTTGAGGCAGTTTTGGAAACTACTTCGAAATCTTTCACGATTACCGATCTGAGTTGGACTGAACACGGAGACTCCTGGGGCAAGTAGTCCTTTGCCAGTAGAATACTAATGCGCGTCATGATGGCCGTACATACTAACACTCTTCTGGAAGGTATTCGCGTTCCTCTTGTACATTCGTTTCCAGCGTTCAGTTTACCCCTTAACGGCATTATATACGTATGAATATACAGTGGAAATACATACTTAGCTCTGTATGTAACCTGATGTCACGGCGGTAACTGTGAAGTTAATTATATTTCGTGGTGTGATACCTTGTAGTCTGGTAGACATTTATCGACGTTTCGGGTAGAACTGTACTCTGCAACGTACACAATTTTCAGAGTTTTTTTTTTTTGCGATTTTTTTTGTATCACTTTGTTTTTCGCCCTATGGCTACACAGCCCTTTGGTCCGTGGCCGATTTTTCAGTTTGTTCTTCGTGTTGACTTTAGCGGATAATGGGTGTCGCGTGGTCAGCGGAACGAATCCCCACGGCCGTTAATTTCGGTTTTCTAGACCGGAACCGCTACTTTGCCATTAAAATAGCTCCTCAATTATCCACTACTTCTCAGAAAATCAGAAAATCTGGTAGCGCCGCGAATCGACCCCGAGACCTCTGGATCTGTAGCCAGGAACTCTGACCACTAGACCACAGATGCTCCCCCTAACTTCGCCGACAAGCGGCGGTCGCTCGGACGGTATAGTTCGCTTGCGGACTAAAGTCACGGATTTTGTTTGTTCTTCCTTTTGACGGATTAGATCATTTGGCCTGTTTCCATTCGGGATTGATCAGAATCTATAAATCTTACAGGGTAACTAACAAACTCCATGGAGTTGAGCCCTTCTTGAGAAGCCGCCAGTTTAGCGGATACTAAAGAATTTTCCAACATTTTACGGAACCTGAAGTTTCATTACCGTGTCAACAGGAGTCCTCATAAGTTGTACAGGCGTTTGGTAGTATTCTTTAGAAAGGGATCTGCCCGTCGGTAGGCCACTACCTACGTAGGACAGGAAAACGCAGGCATCCATGCTTCAGGTGGAATTCGAACCCATGATTGCGGTTCGAGAGTGCCCTAGTCCGCTTCGCCACTGCGATAGGTCTCTTGTTAGTTAAAAAGGAATGAGAAGTCCTGGGAAAACTAATCGCCTACTTTCTTTTAATACAACACGGACCACATAGAAAACGATGCGTCCAACAATCCTTCTATTGTTGTATATGTATTCATTGCCGCGGTAACATTTTTACCGAGCCGTTGCCTAACGATGAAAGGGCGCATTTTTACCGACCGAAGCCTTTCAACGATAGGAGGGATACACATACAAACACAGACTGATCGAAGGAATTTATGATGTACGCCGTTGAAATGGCTTGAGATTCCATGATGTACATGCCAAGTTTAATGAAGATTGGTTCAGGCATTCAAAAGTTGATGGGTGGAGGATACACAGACACATACACAGCATGGAAATCGCATAAGCCTACTTTCATTTTTTCAGAATAAGGAAAATAGGCTAAAAATGTGTTAAATATAAGTGGTGCTTCGTGGCGCTACGGGGAGCCACTTTGGAGAAAATTCAGTTTTTAGTTTCTTGTGAAATGTGATGTTTATACGATTACTAACCAAATTTAAATTAATTCGATGTTTGTCAGTAACAGCATGTATCGTTATACACCTGGTAGTTTTGGAGATGAAACATGGGAAACTAGAGACTGACGTTCTCATTATGCATTCACGTACGTATATGTTCTGGGCAAAGAGTGCGTAACGAGTCTATTATCACACAGTGGTGTAAAACATTTCATATGTATTTGTCATTAATGGAATGCTGCACTGTTCATGGCATGTTAAACTTATTGATCGCGCACTGCGGTTCCCTGGAGGCAATTTTGAGCAACTTTCAGACAAATGTACAGGGTGGGGCGCAGGTACTTCCTTTTTTTGAAGGCGAACAGAAGAAAAATTATCGCTGATAGACAAAATTTATGTTTAGCTAATGAAAGAACATACTTTAAAGTTTTAAATCATGTAGTTTTAAGCAAAATATCTTGAAGGCGGTGGCCACCGTTCTCTATGCACTGATGCAACCGTTTTCTGAAGTTCCCCTCTGCACGTTCCAACATGTGCACCGGAATTTGGGCTACTTCCTGCCGAATAACATTCTTCAGCTGAAGCAGGTTTGTGGGGCGATGTTTAAAACCTCTGCCTTGAGGTATCCCCATAAAAAATCACAGGGCGTTAGATCAGGTGAGTGCGCTGCCCACGGGATGTCACCTCGAAGCGAGACGAGCCGTCCGGGGAACTTTACCCTCAAAACTGTCATCGGAGCTCGGGCTGTGTGGGCCGTTGCACCATCCTGTTGGAACCAGACATTTCCTAGATGCATTTCTTCAAGAGCTGGTTCGAAAAATATCTCAAAATCGACTGTCGAACTGCCTCCACATTTTCTGGCGTCGTAACGGTCCGTTGTCGTCCTGATGATTTTTTCACCACACTCCCGGTTGTCATAAAGTTCTCTACCCACAAAACAATCATTTCCGGTCGGGAACCGGACAAGGAGTTCCACTCAGAACGCAGAATTCTGCTTTCCAGTGGCTTAGGTTTATAGTCAATATTGTCATGAGTAACAGTTACTAGAGACGCGGTTCGGATTGGTAATTGAATTTATTGACCACTTGCAGGTCTTAACTGTAATTAATTATAACACTTCTAAGATCACTATAATTATAACGTAAATAAACTCTTCTGTATCTGCTTGTATTAGTCGTTGCTAGATAACAGATCTCAGAAGCATTTCAAAATAAATGTTACACGTGAAGAAAGTCGTCTTCTGGGTTTTGGCGCCGTGTATTCTTCGTTTTGGCCGACGTTTCGGAGGAACGTATCGCCTCCATCTTCAGAGCAGGTGAATGGTTTGTGAATGCAGACAGCCAAAACGAAGAATACACGGCGCGAAAACCCAGAAGACGACTTTCTGCATAGTCATCGCCGTGAAAACCTCAAAACTTACATAAAATGTTACACGTGTTTATCAATTGGTGAAATTATGCCTGGCTCACAGAGTTGTTGGCGAACTGTAGTTCTATCATTTATCCGCATATTTCACTTCATTTTACACCCTCCAACCCCAATAGTCACATCACATACTGTTATTCCTCGTTTGCTGGTTCAATTAGTGTGGTAGCCACATTGAACGTATCACAGTATTAGACCTGTCGTTATTCTAAAGACATCCAACTACGTACATATATGGAAATGTTGATATTTAATTCTACCATGTTCTTCAGTCCTGCCAACTTCATTTTTTTAGTAAAATGTGATGATCTATAAGTTCCGCTTTTCTTACTGAGGACTTAAGATGTTACAAATAAATAAGAATTAATTATTTACATGGATATTTAATTCTTAAATTAAATCTTTCCCATACTATTTTCCAGAAGGAATACGTAATTTTATGAAAAGCGTTATTTTTATGTCGCCAAGAAATACATTTGTCTGCTTACATAAGTTTGAAATCTTCTTGGTGTATTTCTTTCTGGACGATTGGCCCTGTGTTGGAAGTTGCGTGTTGGTCACTTCTGCAACAGTAAACGTAACTCTATACAGTAACCGCCTTTGATTCTAATTACAACAGAATTTGTAACACTACTTGCAGTTTGCTGATCACACTCGTAATTGCAAGTGTTACTCTGGAAGAATGTTGTGAATCCGTTTATATAATGCTGTGATCAGTTAAAAGATTTACTTGGAAGAGATTAAAAAGTGACGTAACACTTTAGAATCTCAGAAAACACTTGCGGTTTCCTGGCAACTGCGTAACAGCCTCCGAGTGAGATCTGAGAACCAACGTAACAGAATACAGGATGTTAATGAGTTAACTGCATGTTCTTGGTATCGTTTTGAGTCTGAAAATCCTAATGAACGTGGGTCCCATGAGCAACGGCTAGTGAAGTAATTAAGCATTACGCCATGAAAGTGTGTGTGGGAGTTGATGTATAGATCCACATTTTCTTGACCTCGGTAATCTTCACGCTCCTGCTACTTTACCCCCTGGAAACCAGCCCCTGGTACCCATTGGATAGGAGGCTGGGTGTATCCCAAAACTGTCTGGATGATTTGGGGAAGATAAAATTCTTTGCCCTACCGAGACTCGAAATCCTACCTCTCGGTCGTCCAGCCCGTAGGTAGTCACTATACTGACTATGCTGTCCCGGCTTCTATGCAATGTAGAGTTCTCATAATTTTTCTGAAGTTCGATTGCTATGGAAACACGCCGTCCACGACGCATGAGCAGTCACAGTACCCCAACATCAATGTTAAGTCAACGTGCAAGCTGTTTTGTCATTGTTCTTTTGGTGTTGCTGTTTAGCTTATGTTACTTTCCTTATGTTGGGTTTAGATAAGGACTTATTATGTTGAATGAATATGAATCATGGAAACCACGATTCTATCTACAGCGTATGATACAGCGACTGGCTACGGGCTGGACAACCGAGGGTTCGGAGTTCAAGTCCTTGTAGGTTGAAGAATTTTCTCTTCTCCACGTCGTCCAGCCTGTTCTATGGTCCACAGATCCTCCTATCCAATGGGTACCGGGGTTAAAGCGGCCTGGGCGTGAAACTGACCACTTACCTCCAGCTAGTGCCGAAGTTAAAAAATGTGGATTTATACATCCGTTCCGACCTAATCCTTCCAGCTGCAGTATGGCCCCGGGGTCGACTCAGCCTCTAACAGAAATGAGTACCAGGAATCTTCCTGGGGTCTGAAGAGCGGCCGGGACGTAAGGCTGACAACCTTACCGTCATCTGTGAGCCGATTGTCTAGAGAAAATGTGGGAGCCCCGACGTCTCACAACTCTATAGGCCCTGACGACTTGTCACAGGGATAGTTTTACTTTTTTAAGTACACATCCACTCCCCCATACGCCTTAATTGTGTAGTCCTTAAATAGTTAAGCACAAGGGCGACTTTACCTTTACCTTTTACATTTGAAAAGACCCAACCCTACGGAAAACCTCATAGGTATGAGGATAATTTTAAAAGTGATCTTGAAGATGTAGGGTGAAGGGTGTGGACTGAATATTCTGAACAAACCACTGGGACTACGAGTTCCATAGAAGGCACATTATTTTGATGGACCGAAGGACTATCAGAGCTACGGGAATGACTGAGCTGTTGAGTCAGGCCTGTATGTTATCCATGTGTTGAATTACGCTGTCCTCAGTGAACTCTGAAGTTCTGTTCCTGGCTTGTAGACGGATTGTATAACAAGTGCGCCTCTTGTGGTCTGCGTCAACAGTAGCAGACTTGTGTCAGGGCTGGGCTTAAGCTAACCAAATGTTTGGTCAAGGTGAGGCGTGAGGGTTGTGTTATTACACAGGGGACACGGTGTCACAAGTTGGCCCTACCACGCGGTTATTTTTACAGGTGGAATTCTCTTTATTTAATGTACGAAACCTTCGAAGTAGTCCTTGAGACACCGAATGTTCACTCCGTATGAGCGTTGTGTCTGCTTGTAGGTGACTTGTCACTCCAATATATGTATATTTTCTGGATAATACAGCCTATACATTCAACACAAGCGCCATCTCTTCGCCTGGATTTTAAAGTAAAAAACTAAAACTGTCCCTGTACTTAACTAATTAAGCAATACTCTATGAAGGCGTATGGGGGAGTGGATATATACATGCACTGTCTTCGCTCGCTCGGAAGCCGGGATCGTGGGTTCGAATCCCACTCAGGGCATGGATGTTTGCGTACGTGTTTCTATGTTTGTGTACAGGTAGAGGCCTTGCGACGAGCTGATCACCCGCTCAAGGAGTCTTACCGAATGTGTAAGATCTAGAAAAACCGAAGTGAACGGAGTTCATGGAGGTATGCCTAGGCCCATCGGGGCTGTAGTGCCAAGGGGGAAAAATAGTGTAAATATATGAACGAAACCAAATCAGCAACAGAGTTAAGCCTGAGGGTTGCAATTCACTCTGTAGAAGCCATTGCTCTTAGTAGTTAACTATAGAAACACCAAGCCGCAATGAGAGGTGCTTATGCTTTGATGGGCATTGCAGCCTCCACGTTTTACGTTGTTCATAGCCGTCACGTTCATTGAGCTCCTGATTTAATGCATACGAATGGACCGATGGAGGGTTTATCTGTGGAAGTGCGCGTTTGAGATCATTCAGGGTAACGGCTCCTATCCTGACCTAGATGTAACCGGTCCATGTCATCATACCATATATTTTAAATTTCGTATTAATGTTATCCTCTCATTTAAGCATGGTTCTTCTCAGTGGTATCTTTCTTATATACGTTTTTCCACGAAAATCAGACATGCTTCTCTTAGCCCTGCCATGCATACTACATACCTCGCCCATCCAACGATTTTCCATATGACCATTTAGATATGCATTTATTTTTTCTCCTTTATTAATATGTCTATTTATTCTTTGTTTATTATTTTTTGTTTCTTTTCAGGAACTATTTTATTTCTTTCCACGTTTTCTTCTCTGCTTGTTTTTGTTCTTTTTGTTTCAGTCTCTGAAATTTCCTTTTCTTTCTTCTTGTTGTTGTGCCGTGAGAATGACGATACAAAAACGTCACATTTTTTCTCATTCGACAGGTTATGTTATGTCGGTTTGCGAGCCCAACTCATCTTCTGTTAACATTATGTTGATTGACTTAAAATGTTGCCGAAGAATTTGAGTGCCACACTCCCTTAGACCCTTTCCGTTTTTCCCCTCGTCACAGGGTGCCATTCCACACGAACGCTTTCGAATTATTTACGTTCTTTTACGTCCACTTATTGAGTCAGGGGAGAAGGTAAGGAAATAACCTGCTTGATGTTGAAGCTTTATTATGGTAGAATTGGGTCTCCTGCTTATGTCTGGGTTTTATTTTGGCTCTGAACCCTGTGTACTGCAGAATCAAGCGGACCGGAACGAAATGGCGCCTTGTGCAACAGCGCGACTTATCTTCCCATTCTTGTCGAGACAGGAGCCGACCCGACGCAGGGGTGAACGATGCACGCGTCTGCTTCTACAGACTACCTTGCTCACCTTTGTGGTTTCGTAACAGTTCATTCTGTGTTTGTCTTATTTGGGATTTAGACAGTACCGTTTCTAGGAATTGAGGTTCTTACAGCGGTGGTTATGAAGAGTTCCATCTCCTGGGCTATAACGCCGTGTGGTCCATTGAAAGTCAATCGACGTTTCGAAGGAACAGTTTGCAGCAAAATAAAACAGAATGAAAGCTCTGCTTGCCACCTGCTTTCACGTTGGTTTCTTGCCTGACTTATTCTTCCACCATGAAGATGGAGGTGATATATTTCTTAGCAATTTTCGTTGTCTTTCAGTGGACTGAAAAGCCTTATATCCCAAAAGATAGAACTCCTCAAGAGTATCAGTCTTTTTAAAACTAAAGTCTCTGAATACTGCCCGTTCTTAGCACAGAATGTCTGTGATGAAAGCAATGCTTTCTTAGCTTCACAGGTTATGTCGAATCGGAGGAAGATTATGAATGGTAAAGTGAAGGGATCTTGAAGGAAGCTATCTTGGCCTACTTTAGCTTGTCGGCATACCTACTACCTACTACTTTAAAGTTCAGAATTGAAGGGCTTGATGCAAGAACCTGTCAAATGTCATTTTAAAAAAATCGGCTACGAGTTTTATATCATGTTCAAACAAATTCATTGTAGCGTTTGGTGCTGTTTGTACAGGTTTGAATATTTCATTCTGGAAGTTTAATTTTAGCAACTTGAAATATGAATCTTTTGCCTTTTTTTATCTCTTTCCTTAATAAGGAAACACTCCGTCAAGGGTAGTTTGAGTGTGTTGGTACCATATGAAGCATTGCTTTCCTCCAGCAGTGATTTCAGTCGAGACACTTCTCTGGTGCAAAGCCTCATACGTGTGGAGTTTTAATAATTTAATGTTTTCTTAGTTCTCGCAGACGGTTTTGCTGTCTTTGAGTTATGTACCCCATCTTAGAGCTAGCACAAATGTCAAGAGATAGGGACTAGCTCTATCGTTTGGGGTCAACTGAGTAGGTTTTACCTGAAGACGGAGACAGGATCCAGTCTCCGAAACGTTGTATTTTGAAAAAAATAAGCAGGACGGTTTTTAGATAAAGACAGGACGATGGATAATGTCCAAAAATATAATATTTGTACTGATGTATCGTCGTCATAAACTTTTAGGTTTTATTTACCAATTTAGGTTTACTTATTCATGAGCACAATTCCATAATCGCTGTTTTACCTAATGTTTTGTAATGTAGACATGTAATTGTTCTCCCCTGTATAGAAGTCAGTTATGTAGATAGCCCCGAATGAAGAAGGACAATTGTAGCATGCACGTCTAATATACTTTCTGTTCTATGCGGTCTGAAGACCTTTTTGAAACCCCTATTCAGCAAAATGCATTCAGTGTTGGGCTGGATGCGTCTATTGTCCAATTGAAGACATTAGCCGAACATGAAGGAATAAGCCCGGGATGAAAGCAAGTAATATGAACCACTAACGGAGCACAATATACGAATCAAGGATATTCCTCGTTACCCAAAACATGTTCCACATTTCTACATGTCGTCGCATTGTCTGAAGGAATTGACTGCCCTCTCTTCGAGACAGTACACAAAGCATTTTCAAACCCGGTTTATCGGGCTGCGTAGGGTCGTGCAACACATAGCGCTCTAAAACTTGGAAGCTCAGTTATGGCGGTCGGGACATTGGGAAGAAGGAGGTGGGACGTCAACACAGAAAAGAAGAAAGATTACGGGTGAGGAGGACAAGAAGCGAGAGATGTATGATATAGAACGAGGAAAAAGTCACCGATTATTGCTATATCAGTGAACTACAAGTTGGGTCTGTAGCTCCTGATCCTCACAACTATCTCCATAACATTCACCAATTATAATTGGTGAATGTTATGGAGATAGTTGTGAGGATCAGGAGCTACAGACCCAACTTGTAGTTCACTGATATAGCAATAATCGGTGACTTTTTCCTCGTTCTATATCATAGGACTCGAAGTTCGAGTCCCGGTGAGGTAAGGATTTTTAGTTCTCCATGTCGTCCAGACCGGCTATGGGGTCCACCCAACCTCCTATACAATGGGTACCGGGGGCTTTTTCCTCGGGGGTAAAGCAGCCGGGGCATGAAGCTGACCACTCACCTCCAACTAGTGCTTAATTAATTAAGCAAAGGGATAATTTTACCTTTATGTTGCAGTCATAGAAGTATCTCAGCATTCAGCATCTAAGTACACAGAAATGAACCTGATGATCACCCAGTATGGGTCGAAGCATGTCGTGATTAACATTAATGTAAATAACCTGTATTGTTACTTATCCCTGAATTTCTGTGTTGACGGATAGAAATATTCTGTAACGTAGCACTTCAGTATGGAATTTTCCCCATCTGCTGCATAGCATATGATCCTGGATAAGAGCACAGCTGTTCCGAAGGCAGGGTCTACATTCAGATCGGCCCTGGGACCACTCAGCCTCCTGTACAATGTTTATTTGGAGTTCTTACCACTGTGATACCGCGACCTGGGTCATGAAGCTGACCGCTCACCTTCACCTGCTCGGAGGTCAGAAATGCATGGATATACCTCTGCAGTCTCATGCACCTTTATGGCTTGATAATTAAGCAGAGACAACTTTTCTATATGTGCTTTACGTATATACCAGGCATATGAATCAGAAGCAGAATTTATGTCTTTTGATTACATACGTAGGACTACAAGGCAAAGCTAACCCTGGACTTTAATCGGTTAAGCACCACGACATTAAGACGTGTGGGTGGAGTGGAGGTATATTTTCACCATTCGTAACCTAGGCAGTATATGGAATTGAATGACTGGCTTCACGCCTTGGCTGCTTTACCTCCGAGGAAGCAGCCCCCAGTACCCGTTTATAGGAGGCTGGGTGGGCCTATTGGTGTCACGCATGCACGCACGAACACACGCAGGCAGGTGTTTAGTTCTGGGGTTCGCATGTTTGAAGTCATCGTCGGCTGCTACCGCCTCTTCTCTTTTGTGTAGGGCTCTCTGACCCCTGTGTTGTGACACTGATGCTTCTGTGGTCATGGAGAATGGTCTTTTGTATGTTGTATTTGCTTCTGTTAATTAACTTGATTCTGCTGTTCTTTAATGCCTTTGGTACTGAGCAGTATTCACGTATTTGACTTCAGCTGAATGCAATATTGCACGTGCTGTCTCTCGCAACCGTATGCACGCACCCACGCAAGTGTGCGCTGCACAATTGCAAACATATGAATACACTTAATAGCCCATTGCTACAGTAAGGAATATACAGTGAGGTTTCTGTTGGGTGCGACTCGGCCAGAAGTGTTAGACGTTCCAACCATCAAGTTCTGTCTGACCCATAATGCATCACTTCACGCTTGCGCTGTCGAGAAGGCACTCATATCCCCCCTAACAATAGGTAGCACTGATATACGAATGTTATAAAGGTTGTGCGTACTGTGCTTATGTAAATCCATAGAAAGTTCTAAACATAATTCTCAGAACAGAGAGTTTATTGCAGGAGGTGTATGAGTTCGAAACAGGGGTTTGAAAATATTTGTGTTACTATTTCATTTAATAAAGCGCACAGTGGGCGATGTTTCAGTTGAACTATAACGTGAATGCAATAAGTTTTTTTTTATTTTCTAAAACAGGTCTTAACACTGTTTATTTTTAGCTTGTTATGAATTATTTGAGGAGCCGTGATGGCGCAATCGGTATAGCGACTGGCTTCGGGCTGGACAAGTCCCGGTGGACGCAAGAATTTTCTCTTCTCCACGTCGTCCAGACCGGCTCTGAGGTGCACCCAACCTCCTACCAAAATTTTACCAGAGGTTCTTTCCCTGGGTAAAGCGGCCGTGGTGTGAAGCTGACCACTCACCTCCAACTAGTGCCGAGCTCAAGAAAATGTGGATCTATACATACACTCCCACATACGCCCACATGGCGTAGCGCTTAATTAGTTAAGCACGGGGGTAACTTGTGAATTATTTTAATTAACTGTACAGAATGAAAACGTAAGGCGGAAGTCTCTATCTCGGCACTTATTTCATCTCTGAAAATATTAAATAGAATTCAGTCTAGTTTGACGTGAGGTTCTGTATCAAAACGTGTTGGGAGAATGTGTTCTTATTCGTCTAGAGCCTATATAACGGATATATCATAAGAAACTCAAAGGTAAATTACGTATTTAAATGTATTAAATGTTTTCAAAAGTGACCCACTCAAAGCAGATACAGTATAAATATGGATATTATTGACACCAACTTCTATTTTAAACAATTTTCATCTTCACACGGTGTACAGTTGCTAGTGCAGCGTACAGAGATAATTGTATTGAATCCTTATATGTGACTTCTTCACTTATGTCTCTCGGCGAAATTTAAAGCAGCTTCTTAGAGGAGTGGTATATTGTATATAGTGGTAATTCTGAGGGCGAAATGTAATGTTTTATTGGCAGACACTAAACCTGAGATTAACATTCATTTATTTGAACACGGGGCACGCGGCAGTGTAGTTGATTGAGGCACTATGCTACAAGCCGAAAGGTCGCGGGTTCGAGTCCCGATTAGGGGGATCTTTTTTTTTTTCAATTTACTAATCATTCCAGCCTCACTATGGC
The DNA here is from genome assembly GCF_002891405.2 of Cryptotermes secundus. NCBI lineage: Eukaryota > Metazoa > Arthropoda > Insecta > Blattodea > Kalotermitidae > Cryptotermes > Cryptotermes secundus. The sequence goes on from NW_019729218.1 coordinate 430,978, forward strand.
CCTGGGGTCGACTTAGCCTTACCAAGAATCTTCCTGGGAGTAAACGGCGGCCGGCGCGTAAGGCTGACAACTTTACCGCCATCTGTGAGCCGATTGTCTAGAAAATATGGGAGCCTTGACGTCTCACAACCCTATGGGTCTCCATTGCCTGTTACAGGGATAGCGTTACATTTTATACCTTTCATGAACATTTTAATTTCATAACTACCCCTCCTCTTATACCCGCCGTGTTTTGTGACGTCATGTAATCTAATTTCTTTATTTTCCAGGTAAGCCCTACTTCGTGTTGATCACCTTGCAGCTCTCCTCTCATTGGTAAGTTTGACACTAAGTGATTTGGTGTACTGTATTTGTGTATTGTTTGAGATGTGTAAATAAACAGATCTGGGAGTACACTGGGCCTTGCCCTAACTCAGACACTCGCTGGCTTGTCACCGCTGGACTGTCCGTGTAGAATTCGTGATGGACAGAGTGGGACTAAAGCAGGGTTTTCCCCTGCCAATTAACATTCCGTCCAACCTCCGAAAGCCTACTCATCCGTAATCAGAGGCAGGTACTGCAGGCCCATTTGGGGTCACAGTACGGAGGTACTCAGCCTTACCCCACACTAAAAACCGCAATACACTCCTTCTACTTGGAATTTTGGAAGTATTAACGCAGGATCTTTCGGAAGATATAATTTCTTCGTAATGATACAGTAATATGCATGTAAATGAATGTAAAGAAATAGGAATAGACCAAATGATTTTTTGGACATTATCCGTCTCTTGTTTTTTTATGTAAAACGTTTCGGAGATTGGACTCTGCCTCCGTCCTCACGGCAGGAGGTATGGATTGGGCTGAATAGGCTTTTTACCTGAGGACGGAGGGGCACAGTCCAATCTCAAAAACGTTGTCTTAAATAAAAATGGGATTATAGATATGCCCAGAAAGTCAATAATTGTATTAATACAGCCTCATCAGAAACTTGTAGATCTTATATTCCATGTGCTTTTGCTTTACCATCGGGAGAAGTGAGTAAGCAAAGCCGGCCATGACAAACAGATATACTAGCAAACCAGAAAGGTGAACACTTAGGTCAGTAATACACTTTAATTACGGAGAAGCAGCGTTACGTTTGTTACCGATATGTCAAATTAAAATAAGTTTACCAGCTTGTAGAGATGATAAATCCCAAATTAAGTCATAATAATTTATTAAAGAGTTAAGAAGGTAAAGTTGTCGTTGTTGTGCTTAACTAAGTATGCACCATGCCATGAAGACGTATGGGGGAGTGGATGTATAGATCCACATTTCCTTGACCTTGGCACTAGCTGGAGGTAAGTGGTCAGCTTCACGCCCCGGCTTTTTACTCCCGGGGAAAGATCTCCCGGTACCCATTTTTAGGAGGCTGGGTGGGCCCCAGAACCGGTCTGGACGACTTGGAAAAGAGAAAATTATTGACCCTACCGGCGCTCGAACTCCGACCCCTTGGTCACCCAGCCCGTAGCCGTTCGTTATACACACTGAGCTAACCCGGCTCCTATTTAAAGAGGCGTTTGGTTAAAGTTTTAGTATAATCTCCTTTGTACTGAAGATTCTCACTATAGACGTGAATCAGGGCAGGTCAATAAAGGCTCCTGACTGGACTTCCTGGGTTCAATTCCTGGCTGTAACGGTAATTTTTCTCTGCGTCACACCGTGCAGATTGGATCTAGGGTCCAGCTAGCATCATATCGGTTGAGTACCAGGACGTGGCACAAGTGTGATTCTGTCTCCTCACTTGCATCTGTTTCCAGTTCTAGAGCACTCCTGTACGCCCTCACGGAGCGGTACCAATACTCAGACATACCGTATTAACGCATGTATAGGCCGCGTGCGTGTATAGGCCGCAGCACAATTTTTCAGACAGAAATTATAGAAAAAATAATTTTCTTGGAATATTATTTCAGGAGTATTACACCCTGTATTACTAATTATGAATATAATTTTTTTTTTAATGAAGTGTGATTTCGAATATAAGCCGCACCCCAGTTTTCCTCTTGAATTTTTGGCAAAAAATGTGCGGCCTATACATGCGTAAATACGGTAGTTATATTATGTGAGAAGTGTTCTGTTCGCTGTTTCTTGCTTTCTTAGCTTCTTCCCTCAGGATGGAGTAAAGATGTATAACTGTCCCTGTACCAGGCCGTGAAGGCCCATAGGGTTATGAGACGTTGAGGCCCCCACATTATCTAGACAGTCGGCTCAAAGATGGCGGTAAGGTTGTTAGCCTTACGCGCCGCCCGCGCCTTACTGCCCAGGAAAATTATTTAATTAATTTCTGTTTGAGGCTGAGTGAACCCTAGGGCCGCCACAGTGCGGCTGGAAGGATTAGGTCAATTGAAGAAAAAAATCAATGACCTCATCGGGACTTGAACCCACGACCTTCCAGGATGGAGGCAGTCTTTATTTTTTTATTTAATTCATGTTGCTCCCTCCGTAGCGTAGGGTATCCGTGAAATGTCTTTTCACTTCAGTTTTCTAATCTTATAAGCAGTCGGTAGGACTCCTTGGACGGGGGATCAGCCCCCCACAGAATAAACACAAGCAGACATCCATGTCTCGAGTGGGATTCGAATCCACGATCACACCATTGAGGCAGTACGTTCCTCCGAAATATCGGCGAACCTATGCCAGACGTAATATTCCGGAAGGTTGTCCCCAACGTAGTAAGCTCACATGTCACGACACTGCGTATTCTTAGCGTATGTCTTGATTCCATATGTTTCTCTGTTATGCAAGGCATGGAAATGGAAGGCAGAGTGAGGCGTAAAATAGCTGGAAACACCATTCACGGTTGCAAGCAAACAAAAAGAAACCCGGTAAAGAAGAAAGCCTCTTTCCACCTAGTTCGACCCTCATGAACCTCACTCACTCTTTCTTGCAGTTCGTTTGTTTGTTAATGACGGGTTTCAGTAGGGACGGAATACCTGACTTGTTTGCTCGGATGCGGCAATTTAACAAAAGCCTCTGTCCTTTTTTATTATTATTATTTGGCCTTAAGAATTCCTTCTGCAGGACAGTTATTCCGGGAGTTGTCTGCCTGTTCTCCCATCACTACACCCTTTCTTTAGCTGCAGGCCTTTAATACCAGCCATTCTATCTCCCTTCGCCCTTTGCTCCATGCTCCCAGCTTGGCTAATCGACCATTGTCAAACTTGAAGCGTCCCGCCCGCCCGTCTCGGACGAGAATTCACACAGTAGAAACATAACACAGCGGTAGTTTTCAGCGCTTTCATCTTGCTCACCGCCCACATGAAGTGCAAGAGGACTGCATTCAGTCATCAGCGAATGAAAAGATGATTTAAAGTAATTACGTAGAGGTATTTCGGTAGGACAAAGCGACATATTAGCTGCTTGCAATCATGGTCATATTATCGGGCCCTGGAGCCAGGATACCTTAGTCTATCTACGGGCTGGATCGCCGGGGTTCCATTCCCGGCAGGGGTAAGATTGTTCTTTACTCCACAGCGTCCAGATTGGCTCTGGGGGCCACCCAGCCTCCTGTACAGAGGGCACCTGGGGCTGTTTCAGCGAGGGTAACTCGTGAGGAGCTTGCCGGTGACCACTCACCTTTATCTAGTACCAAGGTCAAGACTGGTGGAGCCATACCTCCATTCCACCACATGTCTTCATGGCGTGATGCTTAATGAGTTACGCACAAGGATAGCTTTACCTTACCTTTACATGAATAGAGTTGCTGTCAAAGTTCGGCTTATATGTTTGTGTATACTTGCTTCATTCCAGTTGTCGCATATGGATTTTCGTACATAGAACGTCTTTTCGTCGATTGCCCGCCATGTAGAGAAGTTAGGGCACACTGCTTTTCCTCTTGTTCAGTGACAGCGTTTTGTCATTTTAGCTCTTGATGTAGAATGAGCAAGTCAAGGATGATGCGATGGGCAGGGCATGTTGCACGAATGGGGCGACGAGGAATGCATACCATAGGATATTGGTGGGAAAGCCAGAAGGAGAGAGACCACTGAGAGGACAATATTAAATGGATCTTAGGAAGATAGAATGGGATACTGTGGATTGGAATGATCTGACTCGGGATAGGGACAAATGGAGGGCTCTTGTGAACACGGTAATGAACCTTCAGGTTCCATAAAATGCTGGGAAATTCTTGAATAGCTGCAGAATTGGTGGCTTCTCCAGAAGGGCTCAGCTCCATGAGTGAGTAAGTAAGTAAGTAAGTAAGGTATTAATGGATATGTTGCTCATTTCTATTTAATTCTTCATCAGGAGGAAAAGAACACAAGAGGGATATCAAGACTTGTAACATAACTTGATTTGTCTCATTCTGGTCCGTCACACTATTAATTACAAAGTGGATAATTTTCATTCCAGTGTGACGTAAAAGTTTACAACACTCCAGTCTTCATTCCCCTTACATGTTTCGTTTCAAAAGAATCATCGTCAGAGGCGCACCACTACGATCAGGAAGCACTGTCACATAAGATGTTTTAACAATATGCACTTAAGCTCTGAATAATGCTCACTATATAAATTTTGTTGTTATTACAGTTAGTTTTAATGTTTGTCTTAGGCATTTAAGATGGCGGTTCTTGAAGTGTAGATTTACGTATGATGCTGTTTCATTTAAGTTTTATTTGCTGGGTATTCTGATTTGGATTTTCCACTGCACGTGATATGATGTTCACTTTTCCATACAGTAGCCTCTCAGTGTATTTAAAATTGTATTAAAATTTTATTTTGTATCTAAAAAATTAGTTATTATGTTAAAATATCGTGAGCCAACATTAGGTCATGTTGTTTTCCTCTGATGGTGGGAGATGTCATTTATTTCTCTTGATTTTATGTTCTTATCATTAGTCGTGTAGTTCACGTGCGTGCTGTGTCGTTTCATAGCTTAAGTGCATATTGTTAAAACATCTTATGTGACAGTGCTTCCTGATCGTAGTGGTGCACCTCTGAGGATGATTCTTTCGAATCGAAACATGTAAGGTGAATAAAGACTGGAGTGTTGTTAACTTGTATGTCACACTGGACTGACAATTATCCACTTTGTACTACTTAACGAATTACGTTCAACGCTTGAACTAAATTGTCTGCGATCCCCGTGAAGTCTTTTATGTCTTCTCAAATACAGTAAACCCTCGATATAACGAAATAATGGTCGGGAAGCAGGGTGTCCGTTATCGCTAATGTCTGTTATCACGAGGTGAAGGGGTATTCACGGAAGTACACCACTAGATACATAGTTAGCACACGGAATGTACATAGAAACACAGTGTGATTAAGTAAAAGCTTTTATGTTAGGGTTCTTTTTAATTTAAACAGTTTTATAGTTACAAAGAGAATGGCTACGGGTTGGACGGCTAAGGGGACGGAGTTCGAGACCCCAATGGGAGCAAGAATTTTCACTTCCCCATGTTGTCCAGACCGGATCTGGGGCCCACCCAGCCTCATATCCAATGGGTACTGGGGGCTCATTCCTCGGGGGGTAAAGCGGCTAGGGCGTGAAAAGCTGACCACTTACCTCCAACTAGTGCCGAGGTCAAGGAAACGGTGAGTCTATAAATTCACTCCCCCCATAAGTTTTCATGGCGTAGTGCTTAATTAGCTAAGAATATGGAAAACTTTACTTTTACCTTTCTAATTACAAAGCCGTAATATCTCTAAAAAATACACAATTGTACTTAGCCAGATTTTGTTCATTACATCGATGGTTTACTGTACTAGTACTGAAATATGTGGTTTCTATAAAGTACAGTCCATTAAACCATAAAGTCTTCCATAGAAGGCATGTTAATGATATAGGACGGAATGTAAAAATAAAGGCAATTATAATTTACCTGCGAGGTTATGTTGGTAGAGCCGAAAAAAATAATCTTACCGGATATAAACGATATAAGTCGCCCTCCTTTTTCTACTGTTCGGTTTTCATTGTGTTTTGTGTAGTGATAATATATGACGTATTTTAATATTGCTGCTCCGTTGACGGAACGGACCGAAGATAGGCAACTGCCTGCGATCCGACTTTATGGTCGGAAGGCCTGAGAACTGGTGCAATTAACGGTAGACTGACGCCTCAGTATGGCGGTAGCTGGGGGAGCTCGAGGAGTGGATAGAAAGATTGAAAGGAGGACAGACGGGTGTTGATGCAGATTTTAAGTAACTATTGACCGTGACGTGTGTTGAGGTTACGGAGCAGGTCGGTCAGTGTATCCGGGGAACCTGAAGAAACCGAGTCTGAAATGAGCATCTGTCATCGAAAGAAACGGCATAAGAATAGTTGAAAACTTCACTGAAGATATTTTGTTCTTATGGACTGCGGTAAATTCTGGGACCGTTGAACAGAATGGTAGTGCAGTTACATAGAAAGAAAGGCCGCGCCATAGCTCAAGCGGTTAGTCGCTGACTTATCACCGCGGCGGCCCGGGTTCGATCCCGGGTCTGGTCAAGTGCGATTTGTGGTGGACAAAGTGGCGCTGGGGCAGGTTTTCTCCGAGTACTTCGGTTTCCCTTGCCAGTCTTCATTCCACCAATTGCTCCACAATCACTCTAAACTATCATCTGGGGCTGGTAAAATAGGCCAGAAGTGGCCGCAGTACAAGGGACTTAGTCCCACCCCACTAGCAATAAAAAATATACATAGAAAGAACTGTTACCTTGGTAGGTGTATTTTGTCAGAAATTATAAAAAAATTGCCCTTGTAGATCATGTAAGAGCCGGGATAGCTCAGTCGGTATAGTGACGGGCTACGGGCTTCCATTCTTTCGACATGCCCCAATCATCCTATTCTCTGTGATTTGATAAATCTTACTCTATCTTCTACTTTCAGTAATGTGTTTATCTCTTCACTGTATCTTATCCTCCATATATCATTGTCCATCACTGGTCCGTATATTTTGCGTATTGTTTTTCTCTCGAACATTCTCAGTTACTCTTCTGTTTGTGTTAAGATCCATGTTTCTGCCCCGTATGTAGCAACAGGCCTTGCTAATGTTTTGTGTGCTTGTAGCTTAGGCACTCCTGATATTATTTTGCTTCTAAGTAGGCCCTGTTTCCGGCTTGTATCGTCTCTTTAACACAGATATCACTTCTATTGCCGTTATTGATCATATTTCATAAATATTCAAAACTACTCACTCCTGCAAGTAATTTCCCTTCTACCTTTAAATCTTGTGCTTTCCTTCTACTTTCTCATGCTGACATAATCTAATGTTTTGTTCTTCTTTCCTTTACTTTTACCTTTAAGCAGTCCGACATTAATAGAGGCTTCAAAGGGTCAGACAGGGATCGCGGAATGCCCCGTACTTTACTTACTTACTTACTCACTCACTCACTCATGGAGCTGAGCCCTTCTTGAGGAGCCGCCAATTCTGCAGCTACTCAAGAATTTCCCAGCGATTTATGGAACGCGAAGGTTCACAGCCTTCCACTGGTCCCTATCCTGAGCCAGATTAATCCAATTCATACCTTCCCGTCCTATATCTCTGAGAACCATTTTAATATTGTCCACCCATCTTTTTCTCGTACATCCCAGTGGTCTCTTCCCTTCTGGATTTCCGTCTAATATCTTATATGCATTCCTCGTCTCCCCCATTCATGCTACATTCCCTGCCCACCTCATCCTCCTTGAATTTCCCATACTTTATTAGATCCATGTGATGTTTATTATTTTCTTAATATAAAAATGGTTTTACAAAAATTCTGCATTTCCCAGCCCACTGTACAGTTCATTGCCCTGAAAAGTATGACCCCAAATGCACATGGCTGAATTTGAGGAGACTCATCAATAAATGACCCAGAACCCAGGAGTTTGGTACGCATGCAGTTTGTCTCATTAATTTGCAGAGGGCGACATAACAGTAATTTCCCTGTCATGGGATGCACGAGTGAGTCCTAGTTTCCGCACTGTCTGAAACAATGTGGTGAACCAGCAATTACCCATAGCTCGGGTTGCATTTGTCGCCCTGTTATCTTGCCATGGGCGAACATCTACCATCGCTCTTATATGAATTCAACCGTTGTTACAAACAAACAATCAGACCTAGCTTGGTCTCTTCGATGTTACACGGATGGGTTCTGCTTCCGCCCGGTGGAGAACAGTCTGTCCTACAAAATGCTGCACATAACGACAGTGTAAAAATGTTATCTTCTGTTGTGACCTGCAAAACAGACTATTGCGAAATGGAGCAGGGCAACGGATTTGATTGAAAGGGGGCCATGTTTTTGTTTGTTTATTTTTATATTTGTTTGTTTACTTTGTTCTTGGTTTGTTTCATCCTCTTATGAGTTGTGTGTAATATATCTAAGGTGAAAATGTAAAGCTATCCCTGTAACAGGCCGTGGAGGCCCATACGGTTGTGAGACATCGAGGCTTCCACATTTTCTAGACAGTCGGCTCACAGATGGCGGTAAGGTTGTCAGTCTTACGCGCCGGCTGCCCTTTACCCCCCAGGAAGATTCCTGGTACTCATTTCTGTTAGAGGCTGAATCGACCCCAGGGCCATAATGCGGCTGGAAAGATTAGATAAATTGAAAAAGAAAATCCAGTGACCTCATCTGGATTCGAACTCGTGACCTTCCGGCTTGAAGCATGGAGCCCCAACCAAGTACGCCACCGCGTGCCCCAGTATATCTAAGTACGTCCATAACTTGCACTCGTCGCCAAATAAAGGAGAATGAGATGGGCAGGGCATGTAGCACATATGGAGAGAAGATGAATTCATGCAAGGTTTTCATACGAAAGGTAGAAGGAAAGGGACTACTAGGAGTGCCTAGGCGTAAGTGCGAGGTTGCTATTAAAATTGATCTTAGTTAAGTAGGATGGGTTGGTATGAACTGGATTAATCTTGCTCACGGTAGAGACCAGTGGAGGGCTCTTGTGGACACAGTAATGAACCTTCAAGTTCCAAAAAATATTCGGAAATTCTTGAGTAGCTGAGAAACTAGTGGCTTTTCAAGAAGGATTCTGCTCCTTGGAATCATTTATGATATATTTAAGTATATCCGTAAAGAGATTTATTCATTTCGTTTATTTTTTGTTGCACAGGAGAAATAATTTTCTCTTTGAGAGTTAAAAATAAGCATTTCATCTGTCAATTATTCTGTGTTTGAAAATTTCGAAAGACGCTACATTTTAATTTGTCAGAACTGCAGAATATCCATCAAATGCTTGAGTTAAATTGCTATATTTACGAACTTAAACAAAAATCAGCGTTCCTGGCGGCCGGCACGTAAGGCTGACAACCTCACAGCCATCTGTGAGCCGATCGTCTAGACAAAATGTGGGAACTTCGACGTCTCACAGCCCAATGGGCCTCCACGGCCTGTTACAGGGATACCTTTACCTTTTATATATTTTGATATTGACAGCGAAGCCAGCCATATCGTTGCACGTGGTTCTGCTTGCTACTAGCACGACCGGTTACGCGATGTTCTGAGTGTAATGATGCCAGATAAAGTCGAATTGAATTAGTCTGGCAACATGGCAATGTTCTCTTTACTTCACACACCCATCTTACTTGAGCACAGCTTCAGAACTGAAGTCCACAAATGCTTGAAGCCAAATTTCATGTTTGACTGTCACCAACTATACCACAGTTTTCGGCTCTATAATATAACACCTCCACCAAGTAAACCAGTTCTTGGATGTACCGCCAGTGCATTTGCCACCCTCCTGTTATGTTCGTACTGTTCGTTTAGAATTGCTTTTCATGCTCATATTAAAAAAAAACTCCGTGGTCTGTAGTCCGCAAGCGAACTATACCGACCGAGCGACCGCCGCTTATCGGCGAAGTTAGTGCCAACTTCTGCGGATAGAGAATGTCGCATGGTCAGCGCAATAGTTCCCCAGTCCGTTAATCTCGGTTTTCTAGACCGGAGCCGCTATTTCCTTGAAATAGTTCCTCAGTTATCCTCGCGAGGCTGAGTGGACCCTGTTACAGACGCACCACTTCTCAGAAAATCTGGTAGCGCCGGAAATCGAACCCGGGACCTGAGGATCTGTATCCAGGAACTCTGACCACTAGACCACAGAGGCGGTCCATGCTCATATTTACAGTTGTTTATCAGCCGAAATTTTCAAATCGTCTGTCCGTTCTTGCTAATTTAACTTTCTTACCCGCCTCTCCTTTTTGAAGCTAGAATATGCGGTCGTTGCCTTAAGTCTCTGCAAAATCATACGCGGTAAATGCTTGTGGCTAATCTGTTAATTTCATCAGTATCTGTTGGCCGACTGAACAAAAGGCTATGACCGGACTTGCAGAGCAGCATGTAGGGACGCTTGAGAATTGAAGGGTGGTGATGAAGTAGGCACTTTGTACACCCACATTGACAGTTAATGGATTCACGCCTTGTCAGTCACATGGAAGTTGAATTTGAGATCTAGATTAGAAAGTTGGGCCTTCTCTCACCCCATCTAACCTTTCCTGATGTAAAAACCTGAAGAATATTTGTGCTGTGGATATTACTGCATCCACATTGTATCGTAGATCACGCTAATTTACTAGTTTCTGGATTATATTCAATTCTAATTTGTTCCAGTTTTAGGTCAGACGCTTTTTGTTCTGAAGTAACCGTAGTACGCTCAAGAAACGGAAGTTCGGTTTAGCTTTCAGATGTTCATTTCCGATTCTCTGAATTTAATCCAAAATCGCGGTCCACTGGGCAGCAGTCTTGCTTCATATTCGGAAGGTACTGGGTTCAAATATCAGTCCGGAAACTTTGAATAAGAAGTTTCATGGTTTTCCTCAGTTTCTGTAGGCTGGTGCCGTGGTGGTACCTCTAACTAAACCACACTCACTTCCTTCCACATCATTTCCAGTCGCTATTCACTAGTTAAGCCGATCACAGTGGCCACACGGTCTAAGGCATGAGCCGTGTTCGCTCTCTCGAACATTGGGATAGTGGGTTCGAATCCCACTCAAGGCATGGATATCTGTGTGCATTTATTCAGTGTTTGTGTCCTGTATGTAGGTAGCGGCCTTGCGACGGACCGATCCCCCGTCCAAGGAGTCCTGCCGACTGTCAGAGGATTAAGAAACTGAAGAGAGACAGAGAGTTTAGCGAATTCGCTGTGCCCCAGAGTGGGAGCAACAGGAGAGAGAAGGAGAGATTCAGTCGTTATGCTCTCATTTGGGTCGCTCCATAGCTCAAGCGGTTAGTCGCTTGCTTCCCATCGCGGCGGCCCCGGTTCGATTCCGAGCCTGGTTAAGTGGGATTTGTGGTGGACAAAGTGGTGCTGGGGAAAGTTTTCTCCGAGTACTTCGGTTTCCCCTGCCAATCTTAATTCCCCCAAATGCTCCACAATCACCCTCACCCATCATCTGGGGCTGGTACAATAGGCCAGAAGTGGCTGCAGTACAAGGGACTTAGTCCCACCCCACTAGCAATAATAAGAAGCTCTCATTTGGCGCCAGGTCTGTGCAGTCTGAGCGTTTGGCAGCGTCATTAAATGAATTGTAAGTAAATAACTAAATGTATTATCAGAACTTCACTTGACTTTCGTCAAACCGTTGTTTACATTCCGAGGCTTGTACAGCGATGGCGTTCATTAATTCCAAAAGTTAAGTTACCGGTGGTTTTATGTGCTAGCGAAACGTCGGTATTTTCATTTTCAGTTCTTATTCTTTTTCATGTAATGCATTCTTGGGGTAAGAAGGAAACGAAGGGTAATTAGAGTCGTAGGAATGCTGAGAGATAAACCGGCTTGTACAAACTGCACGTATACTTCGGGCCTTTCTTTTCTTTTCAGAAGTGAATTACTCGTCAATGTGAAATGATACTGCAGAATCCTCTCTGCATTGTTAATCTCTGCAGTAATGTTTCTGCCGTCGTTTGAAGGTGAATATTCTTCACAAGATTAAAGAGTAATGAGAGGACACTGGAGTGACAAGTTGATGCAGTAAGGTGAGCCTGTATGGTGACAGGTGACAACAGGAGGCAGTAAGGTGACAGGATGATGCAGAAGTGTGGTTAGGTGAGCCTGTATGATGACAGGTGAGAACAGGAGGCAGTAAGGTGACGGGATGATGCAGAAGTGTGGTTAGGTGAGCCTGTATGATGACAGGTGAGAACAGGAGGCAGTAAGGTGACGGGATGATGCAGAAGTGTGGTTAGGTGAGCCTGTATGGTGACAGGTGAGGAGACGAGGCAGTAAGGTGACAGAATGATGCAGAAATGTGGTTAGGTGAGCCTGGACGATGACAGGTGAGGAGACGAGGCAGTAAGGTGACAGGGTAATGTAGGTTTCCGGAGATAGGGTCTAGTTCTATCGATTGGGCCAACTCAGTAGGTTGTGTGTTTTCAAATAAAAACAGGACGGATTTTAGAATACGAAAAGACGATGGATAATGTCCAGATAATGTACTGATGTACCGTCGTCATAAACTTTTAGATATTACGAGTATTTACGAGCATGTGTGTCTGTGCTGAATCCAATTTCCCTTAAATTTAGCAAGAAAATTACAATTACAAAAAAAACTCCTTTTTTTTTAGTCCACAAGCGAACTATACCTACCGAGCGACCGCCGCTTGTCGGCGAAGTTAGTGCCAACTTTAGCGGATAGAGGGTGTCGCGTGGTAAGTGCAACGAATCTCCACGGCCGTTAGTTTCGGTTTTCTAGACCGGAGCTGCTATTTCCTTGAAATATCTCCTCAACTATCCTCGCGAGGCTGAGTGGACCCCGTTCCAGACTCACTACTTCTCCGAAAAAAATCTGGTAGCCCCGGGGATGGAACCCGGACCTCTGGATCTGTATCCAGGAACTCTGACCACTAGACCACAGTTGCGGTGAAAGCACAGTTACACCCAAACTAATAACTGATACCATGTACACGTATATTTGAAGAAATATTTTAAATTCTGTGACTTACCCGGGCTATTTTTATATGAGCAAGTTAGTGGTGAAAAGCAGAGCGCCAAATGTAGAGTGACATGTTCTGGAGGGATTGGTTTTCCATGAAGCTGCTACGTACATGGCTTATGATATTCGTGCCACAACCGTGACTCACAGCATGTTGTGTACCAGCATCGGAATCGTGAACACAAAATCGTGAAACAGCAACGCGAATTCTCTTCACAACAGTACATACACAGTCAAGCTCAGAATTTCCTCTTTACATGTTGGAACACCGTAAAAAATCGTCTATTTGATTGATGTACACGAAACTTTCACTGTAACATTTACATATGGTCGCTATGAGAAACTGTAATAAATATGACAGTTATTTTGAAATATTTCTCAAGGATAAACACGGTAATGAATCTTCGGATTCCATACAATTCTGGGAAGTTCTTGAGTAGCTGCACAATTGGCGGCTTCTCAAGAATGGTTCAGCTCCATGAGTGAATGATCCCTATTTGCAACGAATCCAGCACTATCCACTTTTTGTGTTCTCGTTTGACTTCATGAGATGCATATATTTAATATTTGCATAAGGAAATTCTTCATCTCTTGTATTATACTTTTCGCCAAATATAATTATAATCAAGTCAAGCAGGATGGGATGAGCATAGAATATAGCATGCATGGGGATGAGGAATACGTACAGGGGGTTATTGGGGAAACCAGAAGGAAAGAGGCCACTATGAAGATCTAGACTCAGGTAAAAACATGTAAAGCTATCCCTGTAACAGACCGGTAAGGCCCATAAGGTTGTGAGACGTCGAGGCTCCAACATTTTCTAGACAAATGGCTCAGAGACGGCGGTAAGATTGTCAGCTTTACGCGCCGGCCGCTCTTTGCCCCTCAGGAAGATTCCTGGTACTCATTTCTGTTAGAGGCTGAGTCGACCCCAGAGCCATAGTGCGGCTGGAAGGATTAGATCAAATGAAAGAAAATTCACCTCATCGGGACTTGAACCCGCGACCTTACGGCTTGCATGGTAGTTCAACTACGCTACATCGATATAGGCGCAGGTGGGAGGATTATAGTAAAATGGACCTGGAAGAAATATGATCAGGTGGCATGAACAGGATTGATCTGGCTCAAGAGAGAGACCAGTAAAGGGCTGTTGTGCTAGTCGCATGATTTCCAGAGTCAGAGGAAATGGCGGTGGGACCGTGTGTATACATTTGAGGGGGGGGGGGTCTACACGTATATGTGGCTGTAATGTCACTCACATCTCAGAAGTTCGCACGACCGCTGGTCTGATATTGCAAATAACATGAAAGCAGAAGACGCAGAGGTTATGGCCTGTAGAGGGTTCAATGGGAATCGGTCAGTTCGTTTCGAATGTTATTGGTATGGACAGACACAGTGGTATGTTGAGACCTTAAGGCTTTATTTCCTTATAAAATAAGGAAATTAAGCTTAAGAATTAAGGAATCCTGCTCACAGGATTTGCAACTCTGATATCCTTAGCTTATTCTTGAACACTGAACAGAGAGAATGAAGTACTTGATCACGGCAGACATGAGTTGGTATATTAAGCTCCTTGACAGTTACGCTGTTGTGTAGTCTTCACGTTAAGCACTTTGATACATGGTATATAACGCCATGTAGTCTTTAGAAAGTTAACCAACGTTTAGGAAGGTCATTTAATCTCTTTCTTTACGGTGTAAGAATAAACGAAGTAAGATACCAGGCCGAAAACAATTGTCAACCAGAGCTCTCTCGACCCTGAAGATCAGGCGACATGTTCCTCCGAAATGTCTGCTGATTTTCAAAGGACTGCACAGCTTTATATATATCAGAAAACTCTTCATAATCACCTGTGTGAGAACCTAAAATCCTACGTTTATACTTTCATGAAGCTAGTTTTGTGTTTAGGCCCGAAGATGGTGCGTCTACTGCCTTCCGCGTCACTCCGCGACATGACAGCAAACCCCACGATGCAAGCTAGTGTTTCTCAACCGATTCGCCGCGACGTGAGTGTCTTTAGCCTGTCGCGATATATGTAATTCGTATGTACTCAGACTTTACAGAAAGTAGCGCACGAAGTGTAGCACCAGTAATAATAATCAGATCATGAGGTACAAGTCCAGTATAAATATTAAATAAATATTCGAGTGACAAGAAGCATTAAAATACACGGAAATTGCTATATTATCCCCATTTTTCATCCGGAGTAAATATAAGTAGACAGCCAAAATTGAGGTTCTTTCGACGTTCCTTGAGGAGGAGGAGGAGGAGGATGCGAGGGCTGACTGGCTAGTTGGAGCCAATATATTCTTCCAACAACTCAGAAATTCACAATCTGAAGTAATGAAGATTTGACGCCGTGCGATTTGATTAACGTTACCGGCGTTTCGGAAGAAAATATTGCCCCCATAGTATGTAAAATGCCTAAGAAAGCAACCAGAATATCTCCAAGGTCCGTGCAAGTCCATTAGCTAGGAGTTCAATTTATACTAACTTACTTACCTGAGAGCACGCGGTACCGTAGTTGGTTGAGGGGCTATGCTACAATCCGGAAGCTCGCGGGTTCAAGTCCTGATGAGGTCATTGGATTTTTTTCTCTTGACCTAATCCTACCAGCCGCACTGTGGCCCTGGGGTTCACACAGCCTCTAACAGAAATGAGTACCAGGAATTAAATAAATATTTTTCCTGGGGAGTAAAGCGTGGCCGGCGCGTAAGGCTGACAACCTTACCGTCATCTTTGAGCCGATTGTCTAGGTAATGTGGGATCCTTAACGTCTCACAACCCTATGGGCCTTCACCGCCTGGTACAGGGATAGCTTTACTTACTTTTACTTTTTACATACTGAGCCCTTATTGAGGAGAAGCCAAATCTGCAGCTACTCAAGAATTTCCCAGCATTTTATGGAACCCGAATGTTCATTACAGTGTTCACAAGAGCCATCCACTTGTCCCTATCCTGAGCCAGATCAGTCTAATCCATACCATCCCATCCCATCCTATATCTCTAAGATCCATTTTAATATTGTCCACCACCTACGCCTTGGTCTTCCCAGTGGTCTCTTTCCTTCTGGCTTTCCCACCAATATTCTACATGTATTCTTCTCCTCCATTCGTGCTACATGCCCTGCCCATCTCATCCTCCTTGACTTGATCATGCTAATTATACTTGGAGAAGAGTACAAATTATGAAGCTCCTTATTATGCAGTTTTCTGCAACCTCCTGTCACTTCATCCCTCTTCGGTCCAAATATTCTCAACACCCTGTTCTCAAACAACCTTAGTCTGTCTTCCTCCCGTAATGACAGAGACCAAGTATCACACCCATACAGAACCACAGGCAAAATTATAGTTTGTATATTCTAATTATGGCCAGTCACGGTAGCCGAGCGGTCTAAGGCATGCACTGTCTTCGCTCGCTCGGAAGCCGGGATCGTGGGTTCGAATCCCACTCAGGGCATGGATGTTTGTGTGCGTTTTTCTGTGTTTGTGTACAGGTAGAGGCCTTGCGACGAGCTGATGACCCGCCCAAGGAGTCCTACCGTATGTGTTAGATCTAGAAAAACCGAAGTGAACGGAGAAGTTCATGGAGGTAGGCCTAGGCCCACTGGGGCGGTAGTGCCAAGGAAAAAAAAATATTGTAATTATTATGTTTTTGGACAGCAGAAGAGAATACAAAAAGTTCTGGACTGAATGGTAGCAAGCATTATCCGAGTTCAATCGCCTCTTAATTTCCTCCTCAATCAGGTTTTCATTTGTTATCGTCGTTCCCAAATATCTGATCTGTGCCACATTTTCAAAACATCTGTTTCTTATCGTTATGTCATGATTTTGCCCTGCATTTTGATAACGAGACAGCAACATATACGTGTACTTAGTTTCCTCTGTGTTTACTTCTAGACCAATCTCCTTATTTGCGTCAATTAAAGTTTGTGTGTTCTTCTTTATGGTATCTACATTATCACGCAGTAGATTCATATCATCGGCATAGGCCATCAGCTGATGTGTCCCGTTTAAATTCAGTCCCACCTGGTTTTCCTGGACCTTCCTAATGTCATATTCTAAAGCAAAGTTGAAAGGGAGTGGCGATATGATTACATTAATATAATTTTTAAATTTATATTTTCATTTTACCTTTTAAGAATTTCAAAGATATATCAGTGAATTTGGATATGGGTGTTAGTGCAGCAGCACAAGTAATTGCAGGTAACACTGGGCTGGGTTCTTACCGTGAGTGGGGCTGTCAGTCTGTCGGTAAACAGAACTACCTGCTCACAGATTCTCTGAGGGCAGTTTACTACACTAGGTTATTGTTAGGCCCTTTCTCAAAGCTCTCTTTTTGTTGGTAGCCATTCTGACAAATGGTTAAGGCTGTACTTTTGTTGTCAGTGGAGAATGACATTTCTCTCCCTATGAAAGCTGCGCTTATTCAGTTGCAATAGAGTACACATTTTATACGCTATTTGCGCAAATTGTGCAATGAACGCACAATGTCGCATGTATAGGGTCTCCGAAACCACTTTTCAGATTTCGAAGAAATGAGGTGCTGAAAGTCTACACAAAAGAATATTTCACATATTTTTTTTTTCGGTTCCCATCGTTCCAAATCCGCAGTTCACACAAAACCAAAATCGAACTTAACCAATTTTATTAAAATACTGTTAAAAATGCTTTGTGATATTAATACTGTCACGTGTCCGCGGTTCGCATGACCAATGTAAAGTTAGTGCCAACTTTTGCACATAGAGGGTGTCGCGTGGTCAGCGGAACGGATACCCACGGCCATTAATTTCGGTTTTCTATTTCCTTGAAATAGCTCCTCATTTATCCTCGCGAGGCTGAGTGGACCCCGTTCCAGACCCACTTCTTCTTAGAAAAATCTGATAGCGCCGGGAATCGAACCCGTACCTCAGGATCTGTAGCCAGGAAATCTGACCAGTAGACCACAGAGGCGGTCATCATAGAGCCCCATAAAACGTTGTAATGGGAACTTGTGGGTCTGGCACTGGGGAGGGGGGGGGTAAAGCGGCCGAACCGTGAAGCTGGAGCCGAGATCTAAAATGCGATAACATTAATCTCCACTCCGCCGTCCGCC
Organism: Cryptotermes secundus; assembly: GCF_002891405.2. Classification (NCBI taxonomy): domain Eukaryota; kingdom Metazoa; phylum Arthropoda; class Insecta; order Blattodea; family Kalotermitidae; genus Cryptotermes; species Cryptotermes secundus. Next base: position 448,932 of record NW_019729218.1, read on the forward strand.
ATCGTGGTTTGGTACTTAAGCGGAAAGCATGACAGTGTGTGCTATGGGGAGAGGTCCGTATGAACACCGGGAATATTGGGCCACGCTACGCGAACAGATTTTGTGATATTCACAGACATTCGAAGTTTATATATGGTTTGAGTGTGTTTCTTAGACACTGATAAAAAGTACGTCACTTTGCACCATGACGTGGAAAAACTGGGGTTTGTCGCATGGTCTGGCAGCAGAAGAGTGGGACCGACCAGCGAATGGTGTTAGGTACACCAGTGTACGTGATAAGGTGGCCGATATATCTCTTCGGTAGGACAGTGGCAAATTAGCTGCCATCCCAGTCACTCCTGACAGTGCTTGTATGTAATGAAACATTCAACAATAGAGAAACGTTCTAGGAGACCTGGGACAATGGACATCGAAAGAATGTGAGAGAGTATATAGACTATAGACTATGGATTTCAAACAGGAAGATAGCACTGCACAGAAGATAACTTCTATAGTAGTAAAAAGAACACAACGCTTTAAGCAGATACATAAATAAAAATGTCACAGAGTTACGGGTAAGAAAATGAGCGAGTGAGTTTTGTCGCATGGAAAAAACAGAGAGTGAGTGTTGATGGGTTACTGCACGATACAATCTGCGTGGAAGTTATGTGGAATTTGGTTTAAAAAATTTCAAAAATCGTGGACCTCCAAGATTATAAAGATTCTAAAAATCTTGTAGAAGGTATCTGAGAAAAGTACTGTATATTTGTATCTGGGGAAGTTGAACCTAAAAGGAAATGAGAGAAAATGCGTAAAGACAAACGTGTTTTGTATTCTTCACATAATGAAGTTAGGGTCATTAAATTAAGAAGAGTGAAATGCGTTTGATGTGTAGCAGCAATGCAGGAAATTGGAAATGAATGCATTTTCATATGATAATCTTGAGGGAACAGATAATGCAAGAGACATACGAACAGATGAGGGGATATTAAAAGTGCATTTTAGAGAACTGGCTTCTGAAAATGCCCATCACAGTGACCGCGCGGTCTTGGGCATGAACTCTCTTCGCTCGCTCGAACGCTGGAATCTTGGGTTCCAATCCGACCGAAGGCATGGATATCTGCATGTGCTTTTATTCTGTGTTTGTGTTGCCCTGTGTGTAGGTAGCGGCCTAGCGACGGGTATCGTCTGTATAAAGATTACGAAACTGAAGAAGAGGCCAGGGGCCCAACAAAGGGCTGTAGAGCCATTGATGAACAAATGAATGATGTATGAATTCAACTGGGTCAGAGATATTAGTGGGCTTTTGTGAACAATGGACCGAACCGTGGAATTTCATAGTAGCGGGGAGTTTCTTGGCAGCCACGAGAATTGTGAAGCCTCGTAAGAAAACTGGAATATTTCAACAAATTCTAGTGAAACCAGGAAAAGAAGAATTGTCACGAAAATCCATTCAGACGTTACACGCTGACAGGCAGATATGACAAAATTAGGAAGTTGGCTTTCGCAACTTTCCGTTCCGAATGTACCAGTGAGAAGATTGTGAAGAGTTTCCATAATTGGAAGTTAAAAGCCATTAATTTGAAATCTTATTCCAATTTGGGACCGGAACAAGCTACAGCCGGTGGCCTTGTTTTACAGGCATGAGTAATTGCGGTTCCATCACTTTGTAACATAAGAAGTGGGGTGGGTTCGGAGTGTTTTCACCGGCTTCCATCATCAGCTGGTTCCACCTCTGTCGTCGGCGACTTATTAGCGAAATTTACATTTCCTCTTAGTAGTTATGAAAATGATAAACAAGATGAGTGGTTGAAGGAGCGATGAAAAAAATAAAGGGGTTATTAGGACGCACCCAACTGGCGAATTATTCGAATGGGTGTGCGTTCTATTGTGTAGGATCCTGAGATATCTTGCCTGAGTACTCGCATATCGCGTTTATTTCCCTCTTAAAGTGCGGTATTTCCTGTAATTTTCGAAAGCTGATAATGATAAATCGTTTTTTGGCAGCTGTCTGGGAAGGTTCTTTCCCTAGAGACTCCATTTCATTGTCCTCATGCCGCCGCGTAGACTTGTAGGCATAATGAGACGGCCTCCGGTTAGGAGACCTAACATGTTCCGGTAAGAACTCATGACGTATTCCTCCCCACAGATGCTTCGGGCTATATGATGAGGCTAGCAATACATATATAATTAATAACTACAGAATATAATGGGCTACTGACATGCGTAACTACCATCAGTGTATAATCTTAAGGTAAAGTTGTTCCTGTGCTTAACTAATTAAACACTACGCGACGAAGGCGTATGGGGGAGTGGGTGTGTAGATCCACGTTTTCTTGATCTCCGTACTAGCTGGAGGTGAGTAATCTGTTTCACGCCCCTGTCGCTTTTACCCGCGAGGAAAGAGCCCCCGATACACATTGGATAGGAGGCTGGGTGGGCCCCAGAACCCGTCTGAACGACTTGGAGAAAAGGAAATTTTTGACCCTATCAGGACTCGAACTCCGACCCTCGGTCGTCCAGTCGCTATACCAGATTACGCCCTCCCATTCTTACTAACCTAAATTTTACGGATGTAATTCTGAATTTTTGCGCTGTCGTCACGTTCATGTTTGTCAATAGATAAAAATGTTTCACAACAATTTATAGGTACGTTTATGATATATCTGTATACACACATTCTATTTATCTAACTTTTGTATCTTTTTATTTATTGCCATCAAATACAGAAATTTATATATATCGTGACTTGTGGACCAGTTGCTGGGCAACGACTCTGTAAACACATACCCGCGACAACGAATACTTCTGTTGCTATGCAGCGAGCTGTACATACAACAATAGAGGAAGAGGTTTTTTTCTGTGTTGTTCGTATATATCCATTGCTGGGTAACGGGAGTGTTTTCTATGGTTCCGCCTCGAGACTGTATAAGTAGTGCAGTCGGAAATCAGAAGTCAGCAGTAGAAAGAGAACGAGAATGGAGCGAGTCCTCAGCAGTCAATGGTTCGGCCGAAGGTTGAATGTGAGCTGCTGTAATTGATTGTGATTAAGAGAGATTGTACAAGAAGGTGTTAATAAATCCAATCGTCCAATCCATAACCCGTTTTGATTAGTCACGGAAACATAGACATTTGACTATAGTAGATATATACATATCCACGTTCTTAATTTATGTAAGAAGTAAATTAAGTCATCAAAATTGGAATATTTTCCCAGAGACTTTTTCACATTAAGTTTGAGGCGTCAGTGTCGCTGCCAGTACAGTTCGCACGGCTACACATGAATATTAAAGTTGGTAGGAAACAATAGGAAATAAAGTGGAAGGTGATTATTTTACAAAATATACAGATTATCAGACTTCTGTTATTTAATGGATCTTGTTCAAATTTGAGACATTTCCTGTAGTACATTTTTAAAATTGTCCCTATGCCCAAGCACCGCCCTATGAATACGTAGAGGAAAGAAGTGAAGATGACATTCCACTCGTTCTTAACCTTGTCACTATTTTGGGGTGTGGGGGCAGCTTCAAGATCCCTCTGCTTTCCCCCTGCGAAAAAAAAAAAATCCATGGTAGGTCTCTAAGGAGGCGGGGTGAATCCCAAAATTCGAACAGGTCTTAGTGGATTTGTGCTCCTGCCAGGAGTGGAATCTGGGTCCTCCATCCTGTAGGATTCATATTAGCGATTTTATATTGGGGGCACGCGACAGCGTGGTTGATGGACTATGCTACAAGCCGGAAGGTCGCGGGATCGAATCCCGCTGAGGTCATTGGATTTTTTTCAATACACCTAATCCTTCCAGCCGCACTATGGCCATGGGTCTGACTCAGGCTCTAACAGAGATGAGTACCAGGAACCTTCCTGGAGGTCAAGGACGGCAAGCGCATAGGGCTGAAAATTTCACCGCTATCTGTGAGTCGACTGTTTAGAAAATGTGGGAGCCTCGACGTCTCACAACCCTATGGGCCTCCACGGCCTGTTGCAGGGATAGCTTTACTTTTACTTACTTGCCGAATTCATATTAAACAAACAGTTTTCTGTTATTATTCTTCTTAGGCATGGCACATGTTACGGCTCAGTGCACTGAGTATCGAGCAAGAATTCCCTTGGTTCTTCCTTGGAAGTTCTCGTGTACCTTCACAGACTCTCGCCTTTTGTTCCAATGGACTTGAATTGTTCCTGCTTTTATTCTTTGGCAGAATTATTTATGCTGAGAACAGTAGTTCAGAGGCATTGTCATGGAATTAACTCTGCAGGGTGGAGAAGTACTGAAATTGAGCCCTTGTTAAAGCAAGTCTCTGTAGGGTAAGGTCTTTCTCTAGAATCTTCCCGATTAACTGGGAGGCAATTTTCTTTTCCGTTATACGAGAATCCTCCGTTGTTTGGATTGGTGTTCATTTTTGACGTTTCCCATTAAAACTGTGACAGGTCTTTTTTCTTCTTCAGCGTCTGGGTTTATCGGCCGGTATGCACATGGTTTGCCTTTGCTTGACTGACGGCCTTCTTATGTAAACTCTATCATCAAATTTTGGAGTTCTCCAGAATGATGGCTGACAAGTGACAAGGCTTCAATTTCCCGTGGAAGTAAGAAAAAATCCTCCTTCAGCTTTTCTTCAGAAACGTAAGTCAAAAACTCGGTCAACGTTTAAAATTACATACAAGTCACCTTACTTTAAATGTCAATAAATCCTTTGTCAGTAAGACTTCATTATTCCACCTCCCCCCCCTCACTTTACAAGGAAAGACAGACTTGTAGAAAGAGCATATCTTTGTGTGTGTGTGTGTGTTTGTCCCCTGTAATAACGTCAGAACAGTGACAGCTTTTTTCATGAAGTTGGTACGAATATGAACCCAGTAAGGGTCACCCCATTTTTGTTTTCTCAGTCTTCTGCTATTCATAATACTGACATGAGGGCCACGCAAACTTGTGAGGTGGGACATATATTACTGCCAATTATATAACGTAATTGTTTATCTGTTTGTTATTTAACGACGCCCTCAGTATCCAGACTAGATAGCGTCAATGATAGGGTGATTAATAAATGTGGAGTAATTTGTGGAATGAGAATTGGCAGGGGAAACAGAGATGCTCGGGGGAAGGGTCATGAATAATATTATATTTCAGCATCCTGTTTCATTGGTATACCTTTCTTTTTGTCTATAATGCAACAAATTAATAACATTAATTCACATTTAATTCATACAATGATCGTTATAAAAAAAAACTCCATGGTTTTAGTCCGCAAGCGAACTATACCGACCGAGCTACCATCGCTTGTTGGCGAAGTTAGTGCCTACTTTAGCGGGTAGATGGTGTTGCGTGGTCTGCGCAACGAATCCCCACGGCCGTTAATTTCGGTTTTCTAGACCGGAGTCACTATATCCTTGAAGTGGCTCCTCAGTTATCCTCACAAGGCTGAGTGGACCCCGTTCCAGACCCACTACTTCTCAGAAAATCTGTTAGCGCCGGGAATCGAACCCGGAACCTTTGGCTCTGTAGCCAGGAACTCTGACCACTAGACCACAGAGACGGTCAATGTTATTAATATTATTATATACGTGTGCGTATGTTATTGTCATGTTAGTACATATCTCGGCATTAGAAGGCCATTATCAGGCAACAGTTTTTTAAGGATTCGAATTCACTGTACGCTGATCATATAATATTCTTAAGATACATCGTTGATGTTGCTTCATATCTTTTTGAATTGCGACTGTTTCTATGTCATATTAGGTGTGTTGTTTCTCGTTGTGCGTATCAAGCGCTGCCGTGCAGGGACAAGAAGGCTATAAAATGTCACGAAATTTACATACTTGGTAATAGATTTTCGAAAGGTATGCAACTTTAGAGCCGACATAGTGGCCCCGCGGTCTAAGGCATGAACGGTCTTGGCTCACTCGAACACTGGGATCATGGGTTTGAATCCCACTCAAGGCATGGATATCTGTGTGCGTATATCCTGCATTTGTGTTGTTCTGTGTGGCTCTACAGCCCTCTGTTGGATCTTGGCCGCTTTTCAGTTTCTTGATCTTTTACATAGTCGATAGGACTCCTTGGACGGAGGATCAGCCCGTCGCAAGGCCGCTACTTGCATACAGGACATCACAAACACAGAATAATCGCACACAAACATCCATACCTTAAGTGGGATTCGAACCCACGATCCCAGTGTTCGAGCGAGCGAAGACAATTCATGGCTTAGACCGCGCGGCCACTGTGATTGGCCATATTTTATATCAATGACATTCAATAATGTAGTCTGGATCTATGAATTTAGAAATGATATGCATAAATGGATCTGAAGATTGGTGTAAATACTAATGCAGATCTAGCCATATAGATATTGTTCACCGCACTGTAAGGTAGATGTGAGTTATTCTCGGAACTTCTTGTTTAGCTGCCAGGTCCTGACATGCTTCATAAGAAACAAGGTTTGTTGATGAAGCAAACTTTTCTTTATGGAAGTGAACTTTGTGATGAGTTCTATAGGTGCTTAACCCCTTTCTTTGTGAACCTAGTCCTTGAAGTAAGTTTAGGATTTGAGTTAAAATGAAAGTGTTCGTCTCGACATGGCGCCAATGCTAGTTTTATGATTGATCGGCCTAAAGCCTGTAATAGCTGAGGCGGTTACACGCTGGCGCCTCACCTCTGAGGCCCGAGTTCAAACCTGAGTGACTTCATGTGAGATTTAAGGCGGGTGAGGCTGCGCTGATACAGTTTTTTTGTTTAATGTCTTCGGTTTTCCCCTGTTAATCGCCATTCCACTGTTGTTCTATACAGATGCATGACGGTCCACTGAGTTGCGCAATAGCAAGTCTAGACCTTGATCTCAGACCCGACTCTTGGCTAGTCACAGAGGAGACTTAGTAAAGCGGGTAAAGTTGTCCTGCGCATAATTAATTAAGCAGAACACCATGAAGATGTATGAGGGATTTGAGGTACAGCTCTGTGATTCTTGACCTCGGCACTGGATGGAGGTGAGTGGTCACCTTCACGCATCGGCCGCTTGAACCCCAGGGAATGAACCCTAGGTACTCACTGGATTGAAGGCTATGGAGTAGAAAAACCCCTTACCGCTGCCAGGAATGGAACACCTACCGTCCATTCCATCACTATACCTAGGCTAGTTAGTTCTTTTAGTGCTTGCCTGTAATTTGTTTATCTGCTGTTGTCAAGTAATTGAGTTGATTAATTTATTGGGCTGTTGTTATTGGTTGCTGATTGATTGAATTTTTAGTTGTTTGGTGTGATACACATGAACAGGGCCATATCTGCGTGTGTCAGGAATGTGCAGAGCCCCTCTGAGACATAATGACCAGACATTTTCAGGTGTGCTGCTGGGGTGTGTAAGCTGATTTCCAGTTAATTGTTCCTCAGTAGGTGGTATGCAGGGGCTGTGTCGGGTCCGGCTTGGTTTTACCCTCCCCCCCCTCTCCAACCGACCGTTTCTTCGAGGTTCACTAATCTTCTCTGTATAATCTAGACAGAGGCATGCTCGGAATATTAAACGATTACAGATTTTGGTTCTTCGTTCATCTGGTACAACATTGAACCAAGGCAGATGGATCTTCTGCTTGATGGCAAAGGCTGAGCGGTTTGAGGCAAGGAAGGTCTTCGCCCGGTCGAACACTGGGATCTTGGACTCGAATTCCACTCGAGACATGTATATGTTCTTCTGTGTTTGTGTTGTCCCATGTAAGTAACGGCCTTGCGACAGGGCTGGTCCTAGCAGCTGTCTGTAAGATTCATAGTTTCAGGTTGACTCTGTATAGGAACAGACCAGAGGGCACATTCCCTCAAAGGAAGTAACATCTTCTCTTTATAGGCGTCTGTCTTTATTCGTCATTTGATTGAGGTAACGAAACGGTTTTCTTTGTAGCCTAATGATCTATGAATTAAAATTGATCGCCTCTGTGGTCTAGTGGTCAGAGTTCCTGGTTACAGCTCCAGATGTCCCGGGTTTGATTTCCGTCACCAGATTTTCTGAGAAGTAGTGTGTCTGGAACGGGGTCCGCTCATTCTCATGGGGATAATTGAGGAGCTGTTTCAAGGAAATAGCAGCGCCGGTCTAGAAAACCGAAATTAACGGTCGTGGGGATTCGTTGCGCTGACCACGCGACACCCTCGATCCACTAAGTTGGCACTACTTCGCCGACAAGCGGCGGTCGCTCCGTAGGTATAGTTCGCTTGCGGACTACAGGCCACGGAATTTCAATGGACTAAAATCGTTTCTTGATCATGTGTAGAGATTTTATTGCTTGAATTTCTATTGTAAGATCTAGTGAAGCAATTGGTTCAGGTTTTGGATAAGCAAGATGAACTTAATGACGTGAAGTCATTGGATCTCGAGGGCTAGGAATGTACTGATTGACGTATCATCTAGTGAATGTCTCGCTACATCCAAAGAATTGCAATGGAGACGGGAACCGTGTAAACCAGTTTCTGTGACGTATTTAGCGTTTATAATTGATTCAGACCTCATCCAATATCAGTCAAGAATGGCAGCGCTGTAACTCCATTGTCCACATGTTTTCATGGCATAATGCTTAAGTAATTAAGCACAGGCACAACTTTACTTTGCCTTTCCTCATGGACTGTTGGGGGGTGGGACATGCGGTAGCGTTGTTGGTTGAGGCACTATGCTGATTCGACCCCAGGGCCACAGTGCAGCTGGAAGGGTTAGATCAATTAAAAATCTCAATGACCTCATCGGGAATTGAACTCGCGACTTTCCATCTTGTAGCATAGTGCCTGAACCAACTACGCTACCGCGTGCCCCTAGGGTAAGGTTGCCTCATCATCTTCACCATGAAGACGTATGGGGAACTGGCGGTATAGCTCAGTGTATTCTTAATCTTTCCGCTACGTGTAGGTTAGTGGTCAGGTTCGCATTCAGGCCTCTGTGTTACGGGCTCACGACCCCCCCCACCCCCCCACCCCACTCATTAGACAGGAGGCGCCCCGGAACCGATCCGGACAGTTGGTAAAGAGAATGTTCTGTCCTCGCTGGGAATAGAACCCTGATTCTCCGATCTTCCACACCGCGGGCATCTCGCTGTGCTGACGTAGCCTTACCGCCTTTCACGGTACCGGTAGAATAAAGGGGGGGGGAGTGTTTTATGGGCCGTCGAGGGAAAAGCAGTATACCTCATCTGTTACGATCAGATACCGCAGACCCTTAAATTTAAAGGACGTATAAGAGAGAAACATCCATCAATATCCGAAAATATGACGGTCCATTACAGCCCTTATTGAATTAAGATTCAATCTTGAGTTTTATCGCAGAGGTTTAATAGCGGGACATTCCTCTGTTACGCAGTGCTGCTGGAAAGCCTTGGTAGCCACCAACAGGTAACGCAGATGGCCGATATAAAACAAAAAGAATTTATTATTAGGTCAGTAAATGTAAGGTAAATACAATGGCGGGTGTGTAAGATTAGGTTTACGAGTCAGACCTCTCGCTCTCCGAAATGACAGGGGCCACAAAAAAAAGGAACGTTTTATAGCAAAGTTTAGTTAGAAAACAAAGATCCTGTGATGATGAGGCAGATGATCATACAAAGGGAAGAAAATCTTCTGACCCAGAGAGAGAGAGAGAGAGAGAGAGATCGTATCCTTAAGAAAGATACAAAATAGTAAAAAGATGAAGTTTCCTTGCTCTTCACTAATTAAGCACTTCGCCATGAAGGCGTATGGAGAAATGGATGTATACTCGTAGATCCATATTTTATTGTCCTCAGCGCTAGCTGGAGGTAAGTGGTCAGCTTCACGTCTCGGCTGCTTTACGCCCGGGGAAAGAGCCCGCGGTACCCATTGGATAGAAAGCTGGGTGGGCCCCAGAGCCGGTCTGTACGACCTGGAGAAGTGAAAATTCTTGACCCTACCGAGATTTGAACTCCGACCCGTTGGTCGTTCAGTCCGTAGTCAATCGCTATACTGACTGAGCTACACCGGCTCCCGATGCAGAATAGTAGTCTCATAAATAAAAAAGTTTAGTAGACCAATAGTGAGCCTACAAATTATATCATCAGAAATACAATAAAGTACGATCAGATAATGTCATATCAAAAATTACAAGTACAAATGGGATTAACATACAAAAATATAATGCACCTCGCACTTGAGAAGAAATTGCATAATATTTTTTCACGAAATTTTGTTACACGAAATAGATCTTCATTATAATAAAGCTGAGTGTACGCCTGTGTAGTAAAACTTAAAATTTCCCAAATTTAAACCAAGCACGATGGTACAGCGGTAAGAATAAACCCTGAAAACAGGATGTACTAAATATCGAGCTTCCTCGGAGTTTCATGGTTTTTCTCAGTCTCTCCAGACGAATGTCGGACCAGTTGAAATATGTTATGACCACCGGCTTCCATATCCCAAATTGCTTAGCACTAACACTCATGTCATTTTCATTTGGCACCATAAACTATTCTATGCAGTTGAAACAGCGTCGTTACATAGTTGTGATGGTGATTCCAAATTGAACATCTCTCTCAGATATGGAGTCCTAGATTCGCTTTTTGGTTTCTATAGCTCTGACATGTATCGTACAGTCTGGTAATTTGAAATTGTGACATCTCTATGCTGTAGGTTGTGTTAATTACACCGTTAGACCCAGATGGCAAACCGTGTGAAGTTAGATGCAATTGCAGTTAAGACCGACCTTGTTACATATGTGACATGTTCCGAAAGAGGTCTCAGTTTTCGGATAATTTTCAAGATACGTCGCTTAAAGAACTCCACGACGCAAAATCTTCTTTGGAAAACTGACAGTTACACAGCAACTCAACACAAATATCGTCCCACAGGTTTCATATTATGTTCTTCTGCTTTATGAGCCCGTGTATTTTTCTTTTTGTTGGACATTTTACTACTTTTCCAGTATCGTAAAGTAACCCACAAAGGGAGTGTATCCTGGTAGGTAGGAGCAAACGTATCGGAGAAGTATACTGCCTCTGTCTTCAGAGTAGATGTCTTGAAACTGGAATCATCTTATGCGGTATATCTCTTGCAGGATCATGTTGTGTGCTTGGAATTACTTAAGTACAGTCTACAAAACGCCTGTTATTGTCAGTAACTTGTTAATAGGCTACATGTTTTTGGTAACATAAGCATCATCTTCAAGAGCTGGGATAGCTCAATGGGTAGAGTGACGGGCTATAGTTTCGACGGACGCGGATCGATTCCCGGTAGGGGCAAGATATTTATTTCTCTTCACCACAGCGTCCAGACCGGCTGTAGGGCCCTCTCAGTTTCTTACCTGACGGTTACCTGGGGCTCTTTTCCCGAGAGTAAAGCGGCAGGGCTGTGAAGCTGACCACTAATATCCATTTAGTGCCAAAGTGGAGCTATACCTCCACTCCACCACACGTCTTCATGGCGTACAGCGACAAATTTACTTTTTAATATCTTTTTAAGCACCATTTCAGGCCTGACACATGAAGTGTAACTTGGAAATATAAGCTCTTGTTCATCTCACCGAGACGTGACACAGCCGACTGGTAAATGGACACGTGTTATGTTGCCTGTACACAAGTAATTTAATACGCAGGCGCCGTGTTCCTAGAAGCAGTGGCGTCCGCATGCAAAACTGGGGGTGCTATGACCCAGAATATGAAATTTCATTGCCATGGAAACCTCAGCTGTTATAAACCGGACGCGTCATCGCCATATTCACAAGCTATTCCATTTTGAACCGGTTGAATCTAGTCTCCACCTCGTGTAACCATTGTGAATAAAACGCTACCATTTTATCTCTTTGCTTTACATGGGTTTGAGACCTGGTCTCTTATTCTGATCGATTAACGTTAATGGAATTGCAGGATTTGAGGTTCTCAGGGCAGTGATTGTGAAATGCACTGTTTTCTGTTGTTCACTGAAAGGCAACCGGCGCTGCAGAGGAACATGTCGTCTTCACCTTCAGGGTCGAATAGGCCGAGCAAGACACCGGTTGAATTTCAACGGACTACACGGCGTTATATCCCAGAAGACAGAACTCTCCATTAATGAAAATGTTTGAGAGTAAAGTAGAAGTAAAAAAAAAAAAGTTTTCAGACTTACGCGCCGGCCGCCCTTTACCCCCAGGAAGATCCTGGTACTCATTTCTGTTAGAGGCTGAGTCGGCCCCAGGGTCATAATGCGGCTGGAAGGATTAGGTCAATTGAAAAAATCCACCTCATCGGGATTCGATCCCGCGACCTTCCGTCTTGAACCACAGTGCCTCAACCAACTACGCTGCCGCGTGCCCCCAAAAATGTTTCAGAACGAATTGCTAAGGAGAATATTTAGACATAAGGTAGATGAAGTAACTTAAGGATGGAGAAAACTAAACACTGAGAAACTTAGTCATTTTTACCCTTCAGCAAGTATCAAGAACAGGGATACCGTAGTCAGTATAGCGACTGGCTACGGGCTGGACGACCAAGGGGTCGGAGTTCGAGTCCCGGGGGGCAAGAATTTTCACTTGTCCGTGTCGTCCAGACCGACTCTGTGGTCCACGCAACCTCCTATCCAATGGGTACCGGGGGTTCTTTCACCGGGGTTAAAGCGGCAGGCGCGTGAAGCTGACCATTCACCTCCAGCTAGTGCTGAAGTCAAGAAAATATGGATCTATACATCCACTCCCCCATACGCCTTCATGGCATAGTGCTTCATTAGTTAAGCGTAGGAACAAGTTCACCTAAGCTTTACCCAAAAAAATGTGCGAGTAGAAAATTCCAGACCGGTTCTGTAGCCATATAACTGGGCAGTGAAGTTATGCTATTAAAATCCTAACTTTGTTTTGATCACATTTATTTTTGACGAATGTAGTTCTACGTAAATTCCGTGTGTACATGTCGTACATTTGGCTGGTATTTATTCGGAGTTCGTATAACTAGGATTAAAAAATTGCTGTATGCCTTAATGTCTACTAAAGGAAGCAACCTGGCATCAGTAATCCAATGTTTGACAGGAAACTTGTAGTGATGAATGTCTCCTGCGTTGAGGAAAAATGAGTTTGTCGTTACCGAGTTATAAATCCTACATCTGCTGTGGACACAAGGGAAACAGTTTACATCAGAAATGGAGAAAATAGATGAGTAGTTCTGTGAGAATAATTGGTTGTGTCATACGCTCGTAAACAGAATGAACAGGTGCCGTCTCATAACTCAGAAGGTTAGTTATGGGTTTCTAACTACGACGGCTCAGGTTCGATCCCAGATCAGATCATTTGTAATTTATGGCGAAAAAAAGTGGCATGGTGGCAGGTTTTCTGCTAGTTCATCGGTTACCCCTTCCATTTCTCATTCCACCCAATTCTCCGCATCAAACTTCCCATTGTTGGCGCTGCATAGTTTCGATTGTAACAAAGCCGTTAAACATATGCTTACAAAAATGTACCCGCGGTAGCGTAGTTGGTTGAGGCACTACGCTACAAGCCGTAGATCGCGGGTTCCATTCGCAATGAGATCACTGGATTTTTTAGTTTACGTAATACTTCCAGCCGTAATATGATCCTGGGGTCGACTCAGCCCCTAACAGAAATGAGCACCAGGAATCTTCCTAGGGGTAAAGCGCAGCCGGCGCGTAAATCTGACAACCTTACTGCCATCTGTGAGCCGATTATATAGAAAATGTGGGAGCCCCGACGTCTCATAACCATATTGGCCTCCACGGCCTATTACAGGGATAGCTTTAGCTTTACCTTACACCTTTAAACTGAACTGACCCATATAGTATGAAGCAAGAAGCCGTAAGCTGACCAATCGTATAGTTGAAACAAGAGCATCATCATCATCATTGACTAGGGCATGATTGGTCTCTTCTATCCTGTTGCAGAGTAAGTTGATCGCTCCATCTCAAGTGTGAGCGCCCTGTATTTCATTTCCTTTCTGGATCGCATGTCTAAATAGCACAATTGTAATCGGTGTAGTTATTCATGTAATTCTGTATTTATGTAATACAGTAATTCTCTTTTCAAACTTAGAAAGAACCATTCATATGCTTATTGTTCATATTTACGTAGAATGTGTTCAATAAATTTTAGTCGACACGAAGTAAGACGAGAGGGCCACATTGATGGACAGTTTGTTACAACAGGGATAACTTTACCTTCAGTTATTATTCAGTTATTCAGTATAGAGGGGGTGGGTTTCCCCATGCACCGCGACTAATAGTCTATTGTACCTCCCCCTCTAATTTCTACTGTCTCCATACCCTACCGATACTGGTGCCCGCTATCTCCCGTTTTTGCCAGCGAGGTCGGCCCTCTACTGGCAGTGGTACCCGATAACTCTCCCCTCTGCCTGCGAGGTCGGCCCTTTACTGGCCCTCTACTCCGCCGGGTTTGAACCCGCGTACCTTGAGTCATGAGGTGGGAACGTTAACCCTAGACTACGGAGTCCGCTCATAACGTTACCATACTTTACTAATATGTTGTGGCCAGTGCGTAGTTTCCGTAAGTCTTGTAGGTTTCGAGATAAGCAACACAAGCAATGCTGTGAGCGTATTTCCGAACTTGTAAAGTCGATAATCAACAACGGTCTCGTGAACACTAATGCTGCGAAGAAAAGCATAAAATGAGTCGGTTTTGTGTTTAAACTATTTTTTGTCCAATTTGTTTAATTCTTTTAATGTAATGCTCTTTACAGCACGACTCTGAAACACGTATTAGACAGTTCGTAATGCTTTAATGTTCCTTTACTGTGTGAAATAGCTGTGAATAATGAAGCATAACGGCCTATACGTTCAGTGTACTATCATAACCTAACAGTGAATGATTTCATGTGACTTTATGTTTGATTATTATATGTGACTGGTTTATTATAGTCTTAATTATTTAATTTTGTAATTCCTTCTCTCGCACATGCCTCTTGGGTGTACAATACATGTCTTTACCATCTTCTTTTTATACAAATCAATTTGAGCTTCATGTAGAGTTGTTTTATCTGACAGCATTCAATGTAGACAGGATCAAATTTAATCGTAATCCGTGTGCAGTTTTGGATGACTGGAGATGGATACGACCTCCCCATTATGTGTTAACTTACTGTGCGTTGTGTAAAACTGCTTAAGGAATAACGATATTATAATTTCCGATAAGAAGATGAATATGTGACTTAAATGTTTTGTGTTGGTTAATGTTGAAATGTTGTTCGCGGAATCTCTGATCTTGTGTTGTAAAGCGATTAATAACTGTTCCATTTCTTTTATGCCTTACCTTTTACTTATGCTGCATATACGAGAAAAACCTGAACATTCTTTCACTTAAGTAGGCTGGGTTCCACACGATGCAGCACATTCATGTGCGTTGTCCTGTAAGTGATTGAAAGGCAATGCGTTGCTAACAGCTTTAAGGATCGGTCAGTTCTTCAGAGTAGGAAGGAATTGAATTATTCCTAGCCTGTGAGTAGGATTATGTCGGTCGCAGGGATCGACGAAATAGGCTGGTCCTGTTTATATACAATCGTATTACAGGGGACAGAAGGGACACACAAGCTTGGCATACAACACAACAAACGAACCCACTTCCCTTCTGTGAACTGTATTGAAAGTTCTGGTTGGAAAAAGATAAACGCGAAGTTGTATACAGACAGTTGAAATTGTAAGTGGTGTTCTTTCACTGCTTTTCAGTCTCTAAAATTTAGTTTAAATTCTTGTACACGGCTATAAAGAGAACTGATTGTCCTGTTCGTGTATGCTCTGAGAATGCTGAAACCAGGTTCGAATGCGTTCTTCTGTGTGTGTTAAGTAAAGTGAATTGCTTAACGTCCATTTATCGTCAGTCGCTATTGCAACACTTGCTAAAATACAGAATCATAAGGTGAAGTGCGTTGAACTGATTCAGGATTGGACCCAGTAGCTAGATTTGCGTTATGCTCATTGGCCCAATACTGTCTATTCGCTTGCAAGTCACTGCTCATGTCTCTGTAGCGGTAATGCCCTAGATTTATATTCTGGAAGGTACCCTGTTCGAAACTCAGTACTACTACGAGGAGTTATGATAGGTTTTTCTAGTTTTCGTCGGACTCTGAAGGAAAATGGCGGGGTAATACCCTCACATAGGTCACGACCGCCTCCATGACTACTTGTGTCTAGGCGCAATTCGCCGCACGGGAAAAGGCATGAACTGTCCTCGCCCACTCGAACACTGGGATCGTGGGTTCGAATCCTACTCGAGGCATGAATATTTGGAGTGTGTATGCGTTTATTCTGTGTCTGTGTTGTTCTGTATATACGTAGAGGCCTTGCGACGGGCTGATCCCCCGTCGAAGGAGTCCTGCCGACTGTGTAAAAGATTAAGAAACTGAAAAAGAAACGGCGAAGACCCAACGAAGGACTGTAGAACCACAGATAAATAGATAGATAGTTCTTGAAATGCATTATGCCAGGACATCGTGTTTATAATTTGAAACACTATTAGTGTTTCCTCATTGTGTTCTGTCGCATTGACACGTAGTTAATGTCTGCTGTTACTATTTGAAGGACCGCCCCTGTGTTCTAGTGGTCAGAGTTCCTGGCTACAGATCCAGAGGTCCCGAGTTTGATTCCCGGCGCTATCATGTTTTCTGAGAAGTAGTGAGTCTTGAACGGGGTCCACTCAGCCTCGTGAGGATAATTGAGGATCTATTTCAAGGAAATAACGGCTCCGGTCTAGATTAACGGCTGTGGGGGATTCGTTGCGCTGACCACGAGACACCCTGAATCCGCAAAAGTTGGCACTAACTTCGCCGACAAGCAGCGGTCGCTCGGTCGGTATAGTTCGCTTGCGGGTTACAGGCGACGGAGTTTGTTTTTGTCTTTTATTGGTATTTCCTCATTGTGTTCTGTCGCATTCACATGTAGTTAATGTCTGCTGTTACCAGGTGAAGCGCCTCGTCTTGTCGCATGTCTTTCATAAAGGAACCTGCACCGAGATAACGGAGTTGTTTATTTATTTGGACGTAGGAACGCATGTTCTGTTTCTAAAGAAGATATCAAATGTGCGGAACAGTGTTACGTCATACACTTTTCTTTATTTACGAACACTGTGCTACACAGTGGTCTGTTTATCCATTAAATTGTTGCCGAGCAACAAAACATAGATCGCTTTATGCATTATAAAACGGATTATGATCACCTAGCAGCAACACTAGAATGAAGAAATGGAGGAAACTGGAGACGCGGTAGAATTGTATGTATAAAATTAGTTATACTTAATCGGTTGTTGTTAGAGTTAAAGTTTGATGTTGGCTCTTGCACTCGACAGTGAAACGTGACCCTGTTGACTGTGCATTTACGTTCATCAGACTTCCTGGGTTGCTTGTTTGAGCTCTTAATTTTGACTTATACGTGTTATAAGCTGAAGTGATTGCTTTGGGGGGGGGGGAATTCAAATTCTCTCAAGTGATTTAATTCTTTTTTAATTTAATTACTGTTTCCGCTTGTGTCTTTCACAGGTAAATTACAAAGTCACGGATTTAGAAGGGAGAATGAAACGCAAAGCGCGAGACCATCTTCCTGCCAGATTTCATTGACTTTTTAAAATATAAGTTGCAATACTGTGCTCTCTAAGAACAAGTGTTTTTTATTTTGACACGCTGGTCATATGTTACTTATGCCAATTGCGGCCGATTCTGAAAAGATGTTTATTCGTGTTAAAAGTTTGCTTTGAGCTGAAATGCATATAACAAAAGCTTATAATGAACCTATAACGCACTTCCAAGGATGTTGTGGATCTAGTTCATTAACTGTGATATGTGAATTTTACATAATGCATTTTTTAATTTCGTATAGCTGTGTACTTTGGTTGTGACCGCCTCTGTGGTCTAGTGGTCAGAGTTCCTGGCTACAGATCCAGAGGTTGCATCGTCATAAGTTAAGGACGTAGATTTTATGTAATTATTAGAAAATTACAAAATCCTATATTTAGCATATTTCTGGGTTTCACGCGCCGTTTTTTAATTTGCACATACGTATTACTTTTCTTTCATAATGTTGCGCACACGAGATATGACACCCTGTTTCGTAGAGCAGATGGACTTACACATTTTAATTATTATTATATGCATATGCTTAAGCAAAGAGAATGAATGGAATGGACATTATATATATGTATATAAATAGCAGGAAGTGGATGAAAAGCTTCATAAACTAATGGAAAAACCAGCACGAACCTGGTAATCCGTGACATTCTGATGTATTCACTTGTCTGTAATACCGTACTGGGTCATTAGATGATGAAATCATGAGAGATGTTGTGAATGGTACATGTAACATTTTGGGAGGGAAGTGAGGAGTGTAGTTGTAGTCAGAAAAGTTGGAGGGAAAGAGATCATTTGTAAGATCTAGGCGTCGATGAAATTATAATATTGAAATAGATTTTAAATCTGCAAAGTGTGAATATGCGTGGACAACATTAAACTAGCTCAGGATAGAGTTGAGAGGCGGACCCTTATGTATACCGTCATGAACCTTCTGGTTCCTAAGAAAAAATGCCGAAAATTCCTTTACCAACTGAGCTACTATCAGTTTCTCAAGAAGGGTTGGTTATGGGACTGTACTATTCCCTGCAGGGCCGAGAGATGTCCCTCCTCGGTTGCGCCCAGGCTGCTTCAGGGGGCCACGCGTCTTCCTTTCCTGTGGGGGCTTGAAGCTGCACACTCACGTCCATCTAGTTCTGAGGTTAATAATTCGTCGAGTTTATGGCGTAGTGCCTGAGTAACAACTGAGATACCATTACTTTAGCAGACATAAGTAAACTGAACTGATAATGGTTTGAGAAAACGAAAGTCGTTGTGCGTAGTGACATTACTGTAGTTGAAGAGATTATCTTCTGGGATATAACGCCGCGTAGCCCATTGAAAATCGTCTGATATTTCGGAGGAACGTATCGCCTCCATCTTCAGGGTCGAATAAACCGAGCCAGATGCCAGTGGTGGCTGTGAACAGGTTTGCTGGGGTATAACTTTTATTAGTGTCTGTTAGTTTTTTAGAGTCACGTGCAACGCTGTGTTATATAAAATTTCTTTAAAGTTATTCACTTTAAAAGTTTATCACTACTTGTTTCTCCAATGTGGTTATCATCAGACGTAAAAATTGTTTGGCGAGGAAACCGCTGTCTTCTGTTGTTGCATATGTTGATAATATGTCAGTCCCCTTTATGCGCATGCGTATTTGAACTGGTGGGTTGTATTGTCTCCTGTTGTGTGTTGTGCTAGGTGCCTTGTTTTTTAAGCTTATATAATGCCTTGTAGTCCGTTGAAATTCGACCGACGTTTCGGAGGAACATGTCTTCTCCACCATCAAGATCGAAGAATAAGATAAGCAAGAATCCAGCGTAAAGCAGACAGAAAGGAATCTCTGGTTTCAGAAGATGAAACTCTTCGTCTCTCCTGTTTATTGAAAGACATTGAACTATTTATTGATATGCCTGTCACGTAGAGGGAGTCAGAATAGCTCTGTCAGTATAGTGACTAGGCTACTCTCTGGATGACCGAGGAACAGGGTTCCATTTCCCAACAGGGCCAAAAGATTTCTTTACAGCGTCCAGACCACCTCTGGGGCCCACCCGGCCTCCTGTCCAGTTAAAACCGGGGATTAAACAAATATTGAGTGAAACTGACCGCTCACCTCTCTCCACTGCCAAAGTTTGAGCGTGGAGCTGTGCCTCCACTTCCCTATACGTCTTCATGGTACGGTGCTTAATGAAGGACAGGGATAACTTTGCGTTTAACTTCATATTTCTTACATCCAAGCGGGAAGAGATCGGTTTGAACTATGTTAGATGCTGCAGTCCTTTGTGGGTTTTATTTCTGTCACTGTGTCCAATAGTAGTTATCGGGGAATGCCACTGCTATCAACTTCATATAAAATTTTGTCCAGTATTCTTCCTTCAAGGTTAAGTCCATATATATATGCAATTATTGAGGATCATCAGTGTGGGTTTCGACGTAACAGATCAACTGCAGATCAGATCTTTTGCATTCGTCAGATATAGGAGAAAAAATGGGAGTACGATGAGACAGTACATCAGCTATTCATAGACTTCAAGAAAGCCTATGATTCAGTTAGGAGGAAGTATTGTACAATATTCTGGGATATTGGTGGGAAAGCCAGAAGGAAAGAGACCACATGAAAGACCAAGGCGTAGGTGGGTGGACAATATTAAAATGCATCTTAGAGAGATAGGATGGGATGGTATGGATTGGATAGATTTGGCTCAGGATAGGGACCAGTGGAAGGTTCTTGTGAACACGTGATGAACCTTCAGGTTCCATAAAATGCTGGGAAATTCTTGAGTAGCTGCAGATTTGGCGGCTCCTCCAGAAGGGCTCAGCTCCATGAGTAAGTAAGTCCGATGTTGTGTAGGTTACAGACTGTACAGCACCAATATTCAACAGCTGGCGGGAGCTCCCTTCCCAGTTTAGGTGTATCGGTCCCTTTCTTCCATTTCTGCTACCGTGCCTGTAAATAGCTGCTACCCTCTTGTCTTGTTAAGCCAATCAGAAGATGAATCCGGCTCGTAGATTTGCTCGGGCCTGGTGTGTTGTGCTGTGCCATCATGTTCTGCAAGCAGAAGGACCTCGCTGGGCTGTTTGCTGCTGTTTACGTGTAACTAGAAGCGACACCATCACAATTAAAGGGCTCGGAATGGCTTGGGGTGGCATTCCGTGTTTTTAACTGAAAATTCTTCCCTTTCGTAACAAACGCATTATAGAGTCGTGGGATTTGAGGTTGAGACAGCTGCGGTTTTGAAGAATTCGATGTTTTTGGATGTAACGTAATGCAGAGCTTTGCTTGCTGCGTCCTTCATGCTGTTTTATGATTCCTCCGAAACGTCTGCTAACTTCCAGGGGTATTACACAGCATTATATCCCGTAGGACAGAACTTTACATTATGGAGTTATATGCGGAAAATGAAAAGAATTTATTGACTAACTTCATGGCGTTGAGCCCTTCTCGAGAAGCCGCCGGTTGTGCAGCTACTCAAGAACTTCACAGTGTTTTATGGAACCAGAAGGTTCATTACCGTGTTCACAACGGTCCTCCACTGGTTCCTATCCTGAGCCACATCAATCCAGTCCATACCATCCCCATCTTATCCGTAAGATCCATTTTAATATTATCCATCTACCTATATCTTGGTCTTCCTACTGGAAGAAGGAAAGATCCTTCTGGCTTTACTACCAATATCCTAAATGCATTCCTCATCCCAGTTCGTGCTACATGCCCTGTCGAATTCATCCTCCTTTACTTGATCACTCTAATTAGACTTGACCAAGAGTTCAAGTTATGAAGCGCCTCATTACGCAGTTTTCTCAAATCTCCCATCATTTCAGACAAAATTGAAGAGAATTAAGTGTGGACATGTAGCATACGTGGGAGGAGTGAAACCCATATAACGTATGAGTTAGAAAACCTGTGAGGAATAGACAGCTTGGGAGACCTACACATAGATGGAAGAATAATAATTACATAGATCTTAGTGTTGTAGAGGTGAGAATGTGGGCAGGATTCAATTTCGCCAGATGGAACTCAGTGGCGACCCCTTGTGAACGATTTGTAATGAACGGATATTTCTATCTTGTGGGGTATAGCGCCGTTTAATATTTTGAAATTAAACCGACGTTTCGGAGGAAGCAGAGTTGAAGAGTAAGACAAACATGAAGCAGGCTGCAAGCGGCGTCACGACCACCACTGTGAGAACCCCAGATCCTGTACAGTAAAGAACGTTGCAGTTTCCATAAAAGACGGTGAATTTCTGAACTTGCTCAACAGGTATCGGGTGCTTGAGAAAGTCTTTGTCCCGCGAAGTTACCTGTAGATATACTGAGCGGAATGGATCGCAATTGTGGTTCTGCTGCCGTGTTTCCCCGTCTGTTTACCGCAACGCGAACATCAGTAGGCGAGCTGCGAAGTTTCCAATACAGATACACGTTTCTACACAATTCACGTTAAAGCGAGGAACACTTACTCATGGAGCTGAGCCCTTCTTGAAAGCCGCCAAATATGCAACTCCTCAAGAACTTTATGGTATCCGAAAGTTCATTACTGTGTCACAAGAGTCCTCCACTGGTCCCTATCCTGAGCCAGATCAATCCAATCCCTACTATCCCATACTATCTGTCTAAGCTCTATTTTAATATTGTCCATCCACATATTTCTTGGTCTTGCCAGTGGTCTCTTTCCTTCGGGCTTTCCCACCAATATCCTATATGCACTCCTCTTTTCCCTCATTCGTGCCACATGCCTTGCCCATTTCGTCCTCCTTGGCTTGAACGAGACATTTAGCATGCGTAAGGAAAATGATGTGAAGGGACACAATTTTAAATAAAATGACCACTTGCAAGAACTGAGCTTAGACGGATACAAACATTTGTATTGACCTTAGAAGGAGAGAAGAATGTGTGAAGGTGCGGTCTAAATTTAACTGCATTTGGACAGGATTCAGTGTATGGCTTTTGCGAAAGCGGTAACGAACCTACGTATTTTATGAAAGCAATTAATTTCTTAAAAATATGGGTAAGTATTTGTTGTTGAATCAAGGCTCTAGAGTGTGGAGGTGGTTAATTTTAGAGGGCTTCGGTTTGTATTATATATTTATAGGCGTACAGCACAACTGCAATTTGAAGTAAATACAGAAATACAACTAACGCTCGTGAGAGGCTGGTGCTGGACGTCTCCTAATATGTAAGCTGTGCACATAAGGAGGATTAACCAGTAATGACGTATAATGACTGTAATAGAGGCACCGAATCCAACAGGTGGGCTCAATTAGCTGGATATAGAGACATTAAATATGATAACATGCTTCTGCGATATAACCTGAAAGGTTTTTAAGCTTTCATGCTAATCAAATTTTGGTTTTTATCCTACCAGGCGACTGAAAACGCGGTGTTGCTAATAACCCTTTCGAAATTTTATATTGCAGGTTCATTCGTCTCACTGTCTATGGGTCGTGCTGTGGTTAGCCCAGTTTCCCTACTAATTTTTGGTTACGACAATCTACAATTTCGGTACAGCAGGGGAGAATATCTTTGTGTTGTGGCACTGACGTTTGGCGTTTTCGTTGTACACGATTGCTCAGCGTTGAGTTTACCGAAGAGGTGAAGTTAGAGGCAACACTGTTTGCCTGTGTTTGGGGGTACCGAGTTCGAATCTCATCCGGGTTAATGGCTATCTTGACAGATTTCTCTTGGGTTTCTTAATTTTTTTTCCTACCCGAAAGCCTCGAAACCTTGAAATATGCCTTTATCTGCATGCCGTTCACAAACATTTCATAAGTTTCATTCGGTCATATAACCGATTACAGTGGCCGCGCATTATAAGGCATGAACTGTCTTCGCCCTCTCGAACACTATGATCGTGGGTTCGAATCTCACTCCAGACATGGATGTCTCTATGCGTTTATTCTGCGTTTATGTTGTTTTGTGTTCCTGTGAATTCGGTAATGAACCATAGAGTTTCATAAGAGGCGGGGGGCATTTCTTGACAGTTTGAGCGGGTTGGCATAGCGATAACGCTTTAGACTCGTATTCGAAAAGTGTTCGGTTCGAATCTTTCCCGGGACTGAGGGCTTTCGTGGCTTCCCTCAGTACCAGGAAAATTCCAAGATAATAAGGTAAAAAGTAAAGTTGTCCATCTACTTAATTAATTAAGCACTATATCATGAGGACGTGTGGGGAGTGGAGGTAGGACTCCACTATTCTTTACCTCGGCACTAGATCGAGGTGAATGGTCAACTTCACCCCTCAGCCACTTTATACCCTCGGTACTCATTAGGTAGGAGGCTGGGCGGACGCCAGACCCGGTCTGGACGCTGTGGATAAGAGAAAAATTTCTTGCTCCTGATGGGAATTAAACCCCGGCCTTGCAGCCCGTATCCCGTCACAATATCGACTGAGCTAAGTGTCGGGATGGTAGCTTGACTAAACCATAACGGTTCCCGTCCATTTTTTCGGTTCACTTATTATCTTTCACCCTACATTTCGATCTCCCCCCCCCCCAAAATGAATCTTGAACGACGATCAGTTTCTGAAGAAGCCCCATAGGCTGCATGGGCTAGTTGTTTCTTTTTTTTTTTTGGCTATATTATTTTTTTCTTAGTGGGGTGAGACTGAGTCCATTTGATAGTGTGGCCTCACCTGGCCTGTTGTACCAACCTCAGATGATAGATGATGGTGATTGTGGAATGGAGATTGACAGGGGAAACCGAAGTACTCAGAGAAAATCTGCCCCAGCGCCACTTTGTCCACCACAAATCCTACATGACCTAACCCGAGTTCCAACTCGGGCCGCCGCGGTGGGAAGCCGGCGACTAACCGCCTGAGCTATGGCGCGGCTTCAGTTGCCCAAGTAGTGATATCTCTGTAGCATCCTTCCCTCTGTCTCTCTCTCCTGCTGGATTTCAGTGTCTTGTGTGTGGAAGCAGGCAATTTCCACGCTTCGTGCAGTCTTCTTGTGCTCAGTCTCTGAA
Organism: Cryptotermes secundus; assembly: GCF_002891405.2. Taxonomy (NCBI): domain Eukaryota; kingdom Metazoa; phylum Arthropoda; class Insecta; order Blattodea; family Kalotermitidae; genus Cryptotermes; species Cryptotermes secundus. The sequence goes on from NW_019729218.1 coordinate 473,357, forward strand.
CTTGTGTTGTAGCTCTGCCGTCTTTGTTCATGGGCCCGGAACCGGCAAATCGCTTTACCCAACTTGTGAAATGCTACTCCTCTCGCCCCCGCCCCCGCCCTTTTTCAGCTCACACATTGAATTCTTGTGGTGGGCTCTTCGTGGATTGAATTCATTGTGGGGCCCACTGTCTCTCGGCCGTACGGTGGCTGCATGCGGGATTGGAATGTGCAGAGGAGAGCGTACAGCGCATTGTAAAAGTTTCGTGTGTTTCTATATATACGAGTACATATATAAACTTAGCGCGGAAAAGGGAGGTCTTGCATGATCATCCGCACATAATATGGATTTACACCGTAATTGATCAGGCTCACGGTCGCCAGCGGAGGGGAGGTCAGACCCCCTTATGAATTTTTGGAGAAAATCGAAATTGAAAAAAAAAAAAAACAGAGGGAAGCATACCAGGTATTAACAAAAGGCAAAGGTAAAGCCCCTGTGCTTAACTAATTAAGCACTACGTCATGAAGATGTATGCGGGAGTGGATGTATAGATCCACGTTTTCTTAACCTGGGCATTAGTTGGAAGGGAGTGATCAGCTTCACGCCCGGCCGCTTTACCCCCGTGGAAATAGCCCCTGGTACCCATTGAATAGGAGGCTCCAAATATTAACAAATACAATTAAAATTGTATTTTAGGGTTTCGGTGTTGTACACTAAATACCGTAGAGCGAATCAGTAAAAATAGTTTAAGCTGACCAGATATAGTATAAATTTGTAAGCCGATCACAGTGGCCGCGCGGTCTAAGGCATGAACCGTCTTCGCCCACTCGAACACTGGGATCGTGGGTTCGAATCTCACTTGAGGCATGGATGTCTGAGTGCGTTTATTCTGTGTTTGTGTTCTTTTGTGTGTATGTAGCGGCCTTGCGACGGACTGATCCCCCGTTCAAGGAGTCCTACCGACTGTGTGTGGATTAAGGAAGTGAAAAAAACTGCCAAGGTCCACAAGGGCTGTAGCAATATTTCTGGCCTGCCTCTTCAGAAAACTGGGCCCACACTCTTCCCCCAAAGAAATCTGGTGGTACCCGTGATCCAGCTAATATGATTTTGGTTTCTCTATGTCCAAACAACATCTACTTTACTTGACACAAAGTTTCGACTTCATGTGTGTCCTCAGAAACCGAATATGGTACGAGAAATTGACATAAAACAAAAATTACATGTAATTAGAAGTGAGCCGGGAGAGTTCAGTCGGTATAGCAACTGGCTGGACGACCTAGGGGCCGTAGTTAGGAGTCCCGGTAGGGTCAAGAATTTTCTCTTCTCCACGTCGTCCAGGCTGGCACTGGGGTCCACCCAGCCTCCTATCCAATGGGTACCGGGGGCAGTTTCCCCGGGGGTAAAGCGGCCGGGGCGTGAAGTTGACCACTCACCTCCAACTAATGCCAAGGTCAAGAAAATATGGGTCTATACATTAGTTAATTAGTTAAGCATAGGGACAACTTTATCTTTTTACATATAATTAGAATACACGTTTTCTATTTTCCTTTTTTTCTCAACGATAAACGTTCGACAAATTGTTTACTCTTTTGACTGAGGCATGTGTAATGCAACTGAATTTCCAGTGCTTGGTTTGTTTCTGTAGTAAATGAACATCATGGGCACTGGGGTTTGTAGAATAGCAAGGAACACTTTGAGATATTGTATACCTCAGTGTAGCACGTTCTCACCGTGGTTACAGTTTTAAATCACGATATTCCAGATTATGTCACTTTAGAGTCTCCTGTGTGCTTATTAACATTTCGGAGGAGCCTAATTTCTCCTTCATCAGGGTATAAACTAATCCTGAAAATGGAGACACTAGGTTTTCCGATATCTTTGGTAATTAGTACGAGACAGCAGTTCCATATCTCAGAAGTCTACCTTCTAATTATGTCTTTGAGTACCATCATCTGTGATGTGTATTCTGGTAGAAGTTTACCAATGTTTCGGGGGACTATATTGCCTCTATCTTCTCGGTTGAAGAGCTTATTGTGCAGGCAAATTCTGTTCGCTGTTTACTACTTATTTCCTCATCTTACTCTCCAGTTCCGAAGATGGAAGCAGCACGTTCCTTCGAAACGTCCCTAAACTTATAGGAGGTAACAGAACGTCACATCACAGGAGATGTACTTTTCGCTTTCATTGTCATGAGAACCTGCCATCACACATACATTTCCTTTTACACATGCCGTCTTTACTTTTGAGTCCGTTTATGAGAGGCCAAACAACCTTTATTGTTGTATCCACCGCTCTGATTGAATCATACGGTAACTGCAGCTTCCGAATGGAAACAGAATCGGCTCATCAACTTTCTCTTTTCTGTTCAAGACAAACAAGTGAGCAGTGTCTGCGTTAACAAGTTTGGATTATTCTGCGCACGTTTAATTGAAACAAGAAAGATCTAGTCTGCTGCAGTGTTCCTTATCATGCATTGTATTGTATAGGCCGTATTCTTAAACTTGGCGTCTAGGTCGCGCATGCGGAGGAGTAAGGAGCAGCGTGACAGGAACTAGGGGTGAGAACGGCTGCAGCTGCTATGTACTACGGCGGGAGGGAGAGAGGGTTTGTGACGCGCAGTAATCCACTGCGCATTCCGTTGAGGACGGCCAGGTATAAAGACACGGACAGTACATGGCTGTAATGCACTCATGTGTCGTACAATACAGCTTATCCTTTTGCTCTGGCTTATGCGAGTAAGTTCGGTTAATGCGTCCCTTTCCACTTACACGTTACGTCACGAGGCGACTTGTCAGACTGCACTTCCATACTACACAAGAGAGATATAACTTTTGCTCTTCCGCTGATATTAAAGAATCGAGACAGCTTAGTCTGTACAGTGACTTGACTACAGGCTGGACGGCCGAGGAATTGAGGTTCGATTCTCAGGGTGAGATGTTTCTCTTCCCTATAGCGTCGTCGAGAATGGTTCTGACGCTCACTGACACTCATATCAAATGGATGCCAGGAGATATATCGGCCAGGGCGTGAAGCTGACTACTCACCTCCGTCAAATTCCGATATTAAGTGTTCTAGGAGCTATACCTTCACTTTAGCTTTAGCCTAAGAGCTTTTTATGTTGCTCAGATGAGCATATGATTTTATAATATTTTATAAATACGTGAAATATTTTAAGCGACATTTCTACAAGGTATACAAAATGAACACAATATATGCTCGTATGCGTCTGTCTGTCCACATGTTTAATCCTTGAACTTACTGAACGGATTTCGATTAAATTTGACATCTGCATTAAACCTTGTCCCAAAAATATAATTTTGATTCCTACTGGATAAAAGTCCGACTTCTCAAATGGTTTGAATCGAATTTCGTTTTCTCAGTAAGGGATTGTAATTGAAAATAATCTGTCCGTATTATAAGTTGTAGAACTAGTTAATTAATTAACTAATGTACGGTTTATTTAACGGGAAGCCGGGATAGCGCAGTCGGCGTAGCGACTGGCTACAGACTGGAGGGCCAAGGGGTCGAAGTTCGAGTCTCAGTATTGGCAAGAAATTTCTCATCTCCACAGCGCCCAGACCTGCTCTGAGGCCCACCCAGCCTCCTATCGCGTGAGTTCTGGAGGTAAAGCGGCCGGGGTGTGAAGGTGACCACTCACCTCCAACTAGTGCAGATGTCAAGAATACGTGGATCTATACGTCCACTCCTCCATACATCTTCATGGCATAATTACTTAAGGACAGGGGTAACATTTTATTATTGTGAATCTTGAGTGGAAGAGGATATGGAGGGGGGGGTCGTCTCCTAAGCAGATATAATATCCCGGTGTTTGCCTGGAGGGGTTGAGGAAAACTGAGAAACCTGAGAATATTTGGTCTCTGTGTCGTGATTTGAACTCGGACCCCCTCGAGTACGCTCCATCATTCAACCACGTCTTTCGGAAGAACTCACTTACAACCTTTATTAGAATGTATTTTCTGTATAATGAATATTTATAGAATTATGGTGCGTAATAATCTCTGACTAATTCAGTATCTTCTGGCTAAAGGTACGGGCTGTTGGCGAGCATTTGTTTTTCCCCGTACGCAGTTTCTGAAGCAGCAAGTGTCTGCGCTCCCTGACATATTGACACGAGCCCCGAAGTCATTAATTTCAGCCAATTGCCAGTGATGGGACGGAATGCTAACTGCCCAGCGTGTGTCCTGTACTCCACGCTCCCAACTGCTTGCCGCTGTTTATACCCTCCCAATAACACTCGATTTCAACAAGTCTTTACATTTTTCAAAACAGTGATATGTCATTTCTTATTTCTGTGCCGTGTTTATAACACCTGGCTTTTCTTTCCTTCTCTCTTCATCTCTCTCTTTCTTGGCTAGTTGTTTCTCTGTCTTATGTGTATGTTCTGCATCTCATGACGTGAAATTCAGTTTGCTTCTGTGATTCTGGAATTTATGCTTGGAATAATTCTTGGTGATTAAATTTAATAGCCGTCGATATAGTTCTGTTTTCTTGTAGGCTGTTGGTTATTTAACGACGCTTTCAGCATCAAGACTATATAGTGTTGGATCCTAGTATAATGGTAAGGGATTTGGAAGGAAGCGTTAATATTCATGTTGCCGGTAGCGAATTATCAGACGATGGTCTTACTGTCATCAGCTGTCGATTTGATGAACATTCTTACTAAAAAGAGTTTCTTGAAGCCTGTATTTTTCTTTCGTTAGTGAGTGTTATGGTATTTTCTTTTATTGCTAGTGGGGTGGGACTAAGTCCCTTGTACTGCGGCCATTTCTGGCCTGTTGTACCAGCCCCAGATGATAGGTGAGGGTGATTGTAGAGCAATTGGTGGAATGAAGTTTGGCAGGGGAAACCGAAGTACTCGGAGAAAAAATGCCCCATCGCCACTTTGTCCACCACAAATCCCATTTGACCAGACCCGGGATCGAACCTGGGCCGCCGCGATGGGAAGCCAGCGACTAACCGCTTGAGCTATGGCGCGGCCCGAGTGTTACGGCAAGTGAATAATTTATGAATGAAGGAAAGCTAATGATTTTCAGAAATTCCCGCCAGTTGACCTCTGAGCTTTGAATGCAGAATTACGTTCACAGATCCGTTCCTGATAGGTTTATCTAAAGATACTCAGGCAAGTTCAGGAGTCTGTATGCCGTTTGTTTGGGTCTTTGTAGTGAAACTTGGGTTTGTTGGCTATGAACATGTGTAAAGTTGTCCCTGCGCTTGATTAATTAAGCGCAGTGCCATGAACACGTATGGAGGAGCGGGCGTAGAGCTCCATCATTCTTGACCTCGGCACTAGATGGAAGTGAATTGTCAGCTTTGCTCCCCAGCCGCTTTACCCCCGGGTACCCCTGTAGCCATTGCAGAGAAGGCCGGGTGGGCCTCAGGGCCGGTCTAATGTGTGTACGATTCACAATTTGAGAAGGCAATTCTGAATTTGGACAAGCTAGGGGATCTAATCCTTGCAGGTTAAAGATGAAGAAAGTTTTAAAAGTTAACAGTGTTTGTTAACAGCTCTGTTGCTACGCTGTCACAGCTTGTTCACCCGTTACCGACATCGGAACGTTTCTGCAATATTATTGTTGTCCTTCCTCACTCAGGCAGGCCAAAGGTCACAGTAGGTAGTATTCATAGGGCAGAAGTTAACTGTTGTTTGACTTATAATATACTTAACACAAATGCTATTGTCAGTGTCAAGTGCAGACATTGTCTTGTATCATTAACTAACTAACTAGCTAACTTCATAGAGCCTGTCTTGAGAAGCTACCAGTTGTGCAGCTGCTCAAGAACTTCCCAACATTTATGGAACCCGAAGTTTCATTACCATGCTCAGAAGAGCTCACCACTGGTCCCTATCCTGAGCCAGATCATTCCCGTCCATACTACTCCATCCTATCCAAGATCCAGTTTAATATTATCCGCCCACTCACGTCTTTATCTTCGTAGTGGTCTCTTTCCTTCTGGTTTTCCTACCAATATCCTATATGCATTCATCTTCGTCCCAATTCGTGCTACATGCCCTGATCATCTCGTCCTTCTAGAATTGATCATTCTAATTAAATTTGGCGAGGAATACAGGTTATGAAGCTCCTCATTATGCAGTTTTCTCCAACCTACTGTTACTTCACCTTGCTTCGGTCCAAATATTCTCCTCAGCACCCTACTCTCAAACACCCTAAGCCTATGTCCCTCCCTTAATTCCAGAGACCATACTTCAGACCCATACATAGCCACATGCAAAATTATAGTTTTGCGTCTTGTACCATTTGCTGACGAAATTCTTTCTGACGCTGCAGCATTTTCGATGTCCTGTCCACTTTATCCAGCTTCATATGCGCAAACAGCACTTAGCTCTAATTCTGCAAGAGCGTGACCTGTGTCTCGACCTTTTGTCGGCATGCCTTCTTTCTTCTCAGCACCTCGCTATGTGCCTCGAAGGCCTCTTTTGGTGAATGTATACAGGTAGCCCTCAGAGCGCTCTTCTGTCGCTGCTGTTTCCATTCTCATGAACAAACTGGACACGTGGTTACGTTAATGTCTGCACCTGTTTGTGTTCCACGTCTGCAAGAGATCGTCCCCTGCCGAGAGGTGATGCTGCATATATCTTGAAAATGAGGAAACAGCAACAAATTGTTTTCTTCTCTCTCTCTAAACTGAAATCTAGTTGGCGTTTGCTCCATGATTAAATTTGACAGCTCTGCCCGGAAGGAGCTGTTAAGATGCAACTAAGATGAGGGGGTTCTGGCCCGTCGCAGCGGCGGCGCTCTGTATGCAGTATGATGCGCAGTTTAGCATGGGTTCATTATATGGCTTGCGTGACGTCACGCCAAGTCGTGATTCTTTTGTTCTTAACTTTTATAGACGTACGTGATGGTGGTATCCGATTTTATTAAGGTCCTCAGACATGGTTATCAGCTTCAGCTGCGAATTGGTGTTTGTTATTCATTGTTCATCACATTGTACGTATTAACATATTCCTTCTTAAAAAGGGAGTCGTGGCTTATCATTAGGTACAGTAAATGTTTAATTGGATAAAAGCGCAGTACATCCGTTTGAGTTAGTATGAACGTTAAGTATCCTCTTCAGGTAGGAGCTTGTTAAGAATAAAAGAACCACAGGGTATAATGCCAGGTTTCCCCTCAGCCAATAAATCCGTCTCTTTCCTTCCCTCTTGCAGATAAATCATATGCACCCTATTATCCGAGCTTGCGTTAACGTGCAAACACGCCAAAATTCTCTTTAAAAACATACTATTTAAAAGAGCCTTAAATTTCCCCAAATTATACGCTGTCAATTGTAGTACCAAGTGAAATGCTACATTCTTCCCCCCTTCGCTACAACTAGCTTCAGCGCCACCCACCCAGCTACCCTAGTCTCTCTGTAAGTAGACCGTCTCTGTGGTCCAGTGGTCAGAGTTTATGGCTACAGATCCAGAGGTCCTTGGGTCGGTTCCCGGCGCTAAGAGATTTTCTGAGAAGTAGTGGGTCTGGAAAGGGGTCCACTCAGCGTCTTGAGGATAACTGAGGAGATATTTCAAAGAAATAGCGGCTGCAGTCTATAAAACCAAGATTAACGGTCGTGGGGATTCGTTGTGCTGACCACGCGACACCCTCTATCCGCTAAAGTTGGCACTAACTTCGCCGACAAGCGGCGGTCGCTCGGTCAGTATAGTTCGCTTGCGGACTACAGACCACGGAGTATGTTTTGTTTTGTCTCCCCATGCGCAAATTCCAGACACACTCGCACGATGGCAGCACATTAGCCTATATAAAGTTGCAGTTAGATTTGGAACTCTGTTCTTATAGCAGGAAGCTACGTGTCTCGTGAACACATACAGTCTTCCCTCGGCAGTGCAATTTAGAGTGAACTCGTTAGGTCATTAGTTTCGAATTCTGAGCCGAGGTTGGCAATACTAATGAGTTTTATTTGAATAATGTTGAAGTAGCTTTATCCCATTTCCTCTTTCTCTCACATCTCTCTCGCAATGAGCGCTGCATTTACATACCTTTTGGGCTAGATTCTGTGCTTAGAAGCACGTGTTGAAATGGAATATAATTATGTGGTTTGAATTTCCAATGGAACTGCAACCTTATAAGACACTTTTAATTAAATACAGTTGCTTATGTGTTTTGTATAATAATAAATGTAATATCTCACTTATGAAGGGGTTTTCTCGTTATAAATGCGCCGGTAGAATTTTACTTACTTACTCATGGAACTGAGCCCTTCTGGAGGAGCCGCCAATTCTGCAGCTACTGAAGAATTTCCCAGCATTTTATGGAACCAGAAGGTTCATCACCGTGTTCACAAGATCCCTCCACCGTTCCCTATCCTGAGCCAGATCTATCCAATCAATACCATCCCATCCTATTACTCTACGATCCATTCTAATATTGTCCACCCACCTACGCCTTGGTCTTCCCTGTCGTCTCTTTCCTTCTGGCTTTCCCACCAATATCCTATACGCATTCTTCGTCTCCCCATTCGTGCTACATGCCCTGCCTACCTCATCCTCATTGACCTGATCATTCTAATTATACTTGGAGAAAAGTAGAAGTTATGAAGCTCCTCATTATGCAGTTTTCTCCAACCTCCTGTCACTTCATCTCTCTTCGGTCCAAATATTCTCCTCAGCACCCTGTTCTCAAACACCCCTCAGTCTGTGTTCCTCCCTTAATGTTAGAGACCAAGTTTCACACTCATACAGAACCACAGGCAAAATTATAGTTTTGTATATTCTAATTTTTATGTTTTTGGGCAGCAGACGAGAAGACAAAAGGTTCTGGACTGAATGGTAGCAAGCATTACGCGAGTTCAATCGCCTCTTAATTTCCTCCTGAATCAGGTTTCAATCTGTTATAGTCGTTCCCAAATATCTGAACTGTGCCACATTTTCAAAACATGTTTCCTATCTTTATGTCATGATTTTCCCCTGAATTTTGGTGAAGAGACAGTAACATATACTTAGTTTTCTCTGGGTTTACTTCGAAACCAACCTCTTTTCCTGCGTCAATTAAAGTTAGTGTGTTTTTCTTGATGGTTCCTGAAATGCCTCCTGGTTTCACGTCATATATTGTTCAGATTATCCCTATTTAACTCGCTTGGATCCTGTAACCATTGCAATTTGGCATGCTTTCTTTGATCTAATAATATTGAGCAACTTTAATCGAACCATGGCTTATGCTTCTCCCGTTCATAATAACCTAGACTCTCTTTGGCAGACATTTTTATATTCTCTCTAATAGTTTCCCAAGTTGTATTAACATCCACCTCAGTGTCCAAGTTTTCCAAAGCCGCAAACCTATTTGAGATTTCTACACTATAGTTCTCTTTACCCTGTACCTCATTTAATTAAGAATTAACTTAGCCAGTTGCTTTCTCTGGGCTAATTCCCACACACCACGTGACGAATGTTCATCTTACACAGCGATCCTGTCAGTGTATTTTAGTGCAGTTGGGATTAAGGACATCGGCCATTTTGCTGATCGAAACGTTTCCATTAAAACTCTGTGAGAGATGTCAACAAGTGGATTCTCATGGTTCATAACAACTCCTCGGATGATCTGGAATGTAAAGACTACCTTGAGGATGGGCTTTGCTTCAACACTCTGTCAATTCCCTGTCAAGTTTCAAACACGCATAAGACAGGAGGTAAAACTTTTCTTGTAATATTTTAATCCGAATTTTAATAATACTTCATTTGTATCTGTGAGACTGCCTCTGTGATCTAGTGGTCAGAGATCCTGGCTACAGATCCAGAGGTCCCGGGTTCGATTCACAGAGCTATCAGATGTTCTGAGAAGTAGTAGCTCTGGAACACGGTCGGCTTAACGTCATGAGGATAATTGAGGAGCTACTTGAATGAAAAAGTAGCGTCTCCGTTCTAGAACACCAAGATTAACGGCCGTGGTAATCCGTTCCGCTGACCACACGACACCCTCTATCCGCAGAAGTTGGCACTAACTTCGCAGACAAGCGGCGGTCGCTCGGTCGGTATAGTTCGCTTGCGGATTAAAGCCACAGAGTTTGTTTTTCTGTTTCGGTATCTGTGAAACACACGAAGAAGGCATCTGTGGATGGAAGTGGATGTAGATCTCCATGAATTTCTACCATTAATGAATTGTTAGCTTCAAGCGGCGATTGACTTTAACCCTGTTTAGAAAAAGTGAAGCTTCCGGTAACTTTTGGATATTAAGGCCGAGCGAGTTTTGGAATGTCATTTATAGTCCCTATCAGGAACCGATCCACAGCCTTCCGGCTCAGTTGCCCTTCACCTTACTGACCGAGTTCTGATGCCTAACAAGAATAATAATGGCTGTCACTTTATATCTGTTAATCGGTTCGATTGCGGGAGGCCTGCCCACAGCCGCTTCGCCCAATTGGCCGCCACGAATGCGTCAGTAAGTTCTGATGAGAACTATGAAATATTTATACATCTTGTCATAACAGCGGGTTATTAATCATAATTGTTTTTCATTATAGGCAGTAATTCTTATTATTTCGACAGCGAGGAAAGCAATTAATCAAGCATGAATTGCAGCCGTTACCAGAACTGACGTGACGGGGAATAACCAGACGGGTGACTCACTCCGTAAGGCAGAGTCGTTCTTAAGGAGCTGATATTTGTTCAACTAATCAAAGAATTTCCCGACGTTTACGAACTGACTGGTTCATTGCCATATTCACAAGAGACTTACACTGGACTCTATCCAGATCCAGACGAATCCAGTATTTATCTTCATATGCTAGTAGTACCGTCTTGAAAGAATTAAGATATTGTCACGTAACCTGGTAACGCGACAAGTAATTAATGGGTTCAGGATTAGATGAATCGATTTATTGGCTATTCACCAGGCGGAACTACAAGTAGTTGTAACACAATCTTACAGTAATTATAACATTTCGTAACTACAAACGGTGATAACACTTTAAAGGTTACTGTGACTACACCACATTAAATAAAGATTTCACTTCTGACTTCTGCTTATCTTCTGTCATAGTCTGTCTTCTGTTGGTCAGTTCTCTCCCTGAGGTAGGTTCTGGTTCAGCCGCAAGGAGATAACCTCCTTCAACAGCAGTTACGCGTTCTTCGCTGTTACTCTGATGCCCACCTAACCTCCTTTTTAATTGGTACCGGGGGCTCTTTCCCAGAGGATAAAGCTGTCGTGACATGAAACCGACCACTCGCCTCCAAATAATTCCGAGGTCAAGAAAACATGGATCTATACATCCACTCCCTCACACGTCTTCATGTCATAGTGCTTAATTAATTAATTAAATACAGGGACAACTTTGCCTTTTTATCCCCCGTCTGTTGTCACACATCCCTAAATACGTGGCTCTATATATATGTAGAAGGAAGACGTCACGTCTTTAAAGATAATATCTTGACATTTGCCTGAGTGAACTGAGGAAAACCATTAAAATCCTTAGTGAGAAGAGCCTTTGTTGCTGTGACTCGAACCTGCCACCTCTCGAATAAAAGCTAGATGCATTGCTTCCTGGATGCAATGTGAAGCAACAGTAACATTATCCGTAGCCAGTGTTATTTCTGCATCACCAGGGCTTCAGAGCTTTCTTTTCCTGGTTTATATTTTTGTGATTTATTAAGTGAATAAGACGAAACCCCACCCATCCTTTCCGCTGAGAGGAGGGAGAGAGAAGTCTTCCTTCCCCACCCATCACGCTGAGAGAGAAATGTTGTTGGTGTGATATGAGGTGAATATCCAACCGACTGCTATGAATTATCGCTCTATTGTTCAACAGAATGCACTGCGGTGTGTAAGTCTGTAGGCTATTAGACTGTCGCTCGCGGATTCGTGTAATGAACTTGATTGCCGCAAAGAAGGAACTGAGTATTTTTCACTTTTCATAGCGAAGCAACAGTGAAGGTCTTCTGCCGTCTCTCGCCGGCGTCCCGTTCAGCGTGGCCTTCCGGCACGTTTGCTACTGTTCTAGCTCTGAACTGCAACCCAGATGTGAACCAAAGCTCTTTTTTTAGGGGTGGGGGTGGAGTGTTAAGTACAGCATGTTTATAAATTATTTACCGTAAACTGTAATATATTATCACGTGTTGGGTATGTAACGCGACAGATAACTTCACGCCGTAGTGAATGTAGAGAATTTGTTCCGCATTCGCTCTTACAGTTACACAATTCACAATTACACAACTATTGCCATCTCCAGTATCACAATTACTTCTCCTGCTGGAGTCACTTCCATTCACTCGATACAACTTAACTCGTAGCTGCTGGACTCGTACTGAATACTAGTAACTCTCTCTCTAGTACGAGTAACTCAATACTCACTACTCCTGAATAGTGTTCGGTGCTCCTTATTTAGGCTCGGCACGGACAACATAGAGAACACATTGCTGCTCGGCAACAGATATTAGGTATTGTTGTCAGGTGTTTCTACGTACGCATTGCCTAGCAATAGTCGCTGCACGGCCTCGTCTGTTGCGTGACGTCACAGTCTAGCGGGAAAAGGGGGGGGGCATCGCGTAGGGCTGACAACTTTACCGCCATCTGTGAACCGATTGTCTAGAAGATGTGGGAGCCTCGACGTCTCACAACCCTATGGGCCTCCACGGCCTGTTACAGGGATAACTTTACCTTTACTTTTTTATTATCATCAGAAGACATCTGTCTGTCCATCCATCCCCACTATTCCATTTGATCAGAGCCAGTTGAGTCCAGTTTATTTCCTTTTCAACAGGACCTGTTTATTTTAATCTCCGATCTCCGTTCTCTTTATGTGACCACTTCCCTAGCCACCATCCCTGTTCATGTTTGTGTCCACCTTTCCTTAAATACCTGAGTCCTACGCGCTGGAGTGTATACGGACCATTCTCTGAGTAGACGACAGGGAAGGCCACGGGTTGCCCGCCTCGGCCTGTTGCCTCCTGCTCGGATGACGGACAGTCGTTTCTCCCTGGAGCCACTTGATGTGCGGCAGCTTGCTGGCGGCCCATACGCGCGTCTGGAACAGCTTCTCTTTATCTCAGCATCGCAATCTCTGGGTGAGTCTGAGTCCACTTGGTACGGCGGCCACTTCTGGCCTATTGTACCAGCCCCAGATGATAGGTGAGGGTGATTGTGGAGCAATTGGTGGAGTGAAGATTGGCAGGGGAAACCGAAGTACTCGGAGAAAACCTGCCCTATTGTCACTTTGTTCACCACAAATCGAACATGACCAGACACTGCCTCTATCCCGGACCGCCGTGGTGGGAAGCCGGTGACTAACCACCTGAGCTACTGCGCGGCCTCTCAGTGGGCCTAAGCGTCGGCGAAGACGCGATGGAAAATCCCACTTTCTGTCAGGTTGAAACATCGGTTGTCTGCTCCGTAACCAGGCGCTTTACTGACTGAACTGCAATATCGGGAAATTGCAGAATTTCTCATTCGAATGACATTCTACGAGTATCTGTAAGAGATACAATGAAATTCATTCAGGAATTATGATATCTCAAATTCACACTTCGGCGACTATGGCGAGTAGGCTAATTGTGTTCTAGGTCGCGATTCCGTTTAGTGTGTCCGAAGTTTGTCGACGTTTCGAAGGCCTATATTTCAGCTGAGCATCTACTTGCATCATATAGTTTTCTCCTCTCGGCTTGCTCTTACACCCTGAAGGAGGTAGCAAATTCTTTCTGTGTCGGTGAAATTTTTCCAGATTGCACGGCCTCGCATCTGATAAAACAGCAATATTAATTCAGGGTCGTGTTGAAAATGAGATGGTACCAGTATGAACATAATTTGGGGCTATGACATGGAAACCGGAGCAAGTGACACATTGTGTTACCTGCTTGTGGCGCTGCGAGGTGTGAGACAACCTCACAGTGCCGCCCATGTAACGCTCCACTGCCTCTTGCTGTCTGTTCCCTTCTCAGCCTCACCCCCATACCGAACGTAACCGGTCAAGCCGCTTTTCGGTACTCCTTCATCCGTCTGAACCTTCTCTCTTTACTCCTTTTCTCTTAGCTTCGTCTGTCCAATTTCGAAGCCCACGTCGGTGTCCTTACGGAGATTCGAAACGGGGACCTCTAGAATAAGACTACTGTAAATCAGTACAAGAAAAATATCAGATTCCGTGTTCACGCCCTTACTTCCCGGCGATTGTCTCACAACTGACTCCTGCTCTTCTAACTGCCGTCTCAAGACTCGTAATCGCAGCTGTTCGTCGTTATACAGTCTCGGTACGGCCCGCATAGAAAACACCGCTTCCAACAGTCGTTCTGTTGTTGCGTCACGTAGCTATCGCATGGACCGCGTAGAAAAATCTCTTCACAGTTGTTGCGTGTTACGAATCTGTTGCGGCAGTTACTTAGCAACGGCTGTTGTATAGCTGCTTATTTCGCGGCCGTTGCCTAGCAATGGGTCTACATGCCACAGTGTATATACTCGAAGCAAAATTTGACCAAGTCTGACTACTTCACAGAAAAAGGTGAAGGGTAGACGGAGGTTGGAGAGGGCAAGGGTGGAAGTAAGGTTAGGTTCTTTCCGAATGTGCTAATGCTTGGCGGTCTTCCCTTCCCACCTTGTACCTCTTCTGGTTTACCGGCCTATGTCTGCATTTGTAACGGCCAGCGAAGCTCGGAGATATTCTGCTACATCAGAATATTCTTTGCCGATCACAGTGGCCGCCCCGTCTGAGACATGATCTCTCTTCGCCCACTCAAACACTGGGATCGTAGGTTCGAATCCCACTCAAGGCATGGATGCCTGTATGAGTTTATTCTGTGTTTGTGCTGTCCTGTGTTTAGGTAGCGGCTTTGCGACGGGCTGATCCCTCGTCCAAGGAGTCAAACTGGCTGTGCAAAAAGATCAAGCAACTGAAAGAACGGCCAAGGCCAAACAAAGGACTGTAGAACCGCTAATTACTCATCTGGCTAATTACATAGTAAGGAAGTTAATTTTCTTTTTCTTAAGTGGAATGCAAGTTCCGAGGCTTCTTGCAAATATTCGTTACAAGCTAAATTTTACGGCGAGGATTTGATAGCCCCACGACCAAACTCAAAGATGGAGGACCACCCCATGTAGGCTGTCCTCGGCTACTTATTTAATATATTCGCATCTACCCTCCATACCTGGATGGTGTCTCCTCCATCCGCAACCTGAGTAGCTGCACAATTGGTGGCTTCTCAAGAAGAGCTCAGCTCCATGAGTGAGTGAGTGAAATAGAATAGAATAGAAATGGTTTTTGTTGGTGTCTTAGGGTAGCGGTTGTTCCGGAAACGATTTTTTTTTCCTGTAACACTGCAGCCTTGTGTGCCGCATTTGCAGATAATTGACACAGACATCCAGAAACAAAGCTATGACTAAATTTTCCGGAGAGCCGGGGTGGCGCAGTCGGTATAGCAATTGGCTACGGGCTGGACGACCGAGGGGTCGGAGTTCGAGTCCCAGTAGGGTCTAGAATTTTCTCTCCTCCATGTCTTCCAGATCGGCTCTGGGGTCCACCCAACATCCTATACGATGAATATCGGTGGTAAAGCAGCCGGGGTTTGAAGCTGACCACTCATCTCCAACTAGTGCCGAGTTCAATAAAATGTGGATCTATACATCCACTCCCCCGTACGCCTTCATGACGTAATGCTTAATTAGTTAAGCACAGGTATAACTTTACTTTTTTACCTTGCCTAAACTTTCCTTCTGTGTAATGGTTTCCACACTTTGAGATGTGATTGTACTGGACGCAGCGGTTTGAAGCAGAAGGAACTTGGTTCAGGCATGCGTCCGCTTGTTCTCATGCCTCCTACATTGGGCTTTCCTAACGAAACTTTCCGAGGATGGCGAGCCTCGTAATTTCATCCCAGAAGAAGAAGTATGTTTTATGACCCCCTGAAGTATGTGAACCCCTTCTTCTCTACAGCAACCCGCAACACCTTTACCTTCCTGGAACGTCTCCTTAACGACTTCGCCTTTTAATAAATTTCAAATTCTTCGGGTTCTTTATTTTTTGAAAATATTTCAGTCGTTGACTAAAAACAGAGACTGACGTGTTTGTGGTGCGTTTGGAAAGAAATGTAAAAGAATATACTGGTTTCTCATGTCCGCCCGTCCTGCCAGCGTAACAGTACATAAAATGCGGGACTGTGTTACACGCAACCCGATATGGTGCACTCTCTTCTGATCCGGTTTCTTTAATTCTAAAGGCTGGATTTCTTAACCTCGATCGTTTCTGATTCACGGACTGCTAAAGAGACGCAGCATAACACAAATATTAATCTACAAGTCTGAACACTCTTATTTAGTCATAATCAAGCACATTGATATTTTTAGTTGAAGATTTATACAAGATAACAGCTGTAATAATTGAGGTTTTCACACATTTATCGTCAGTGTCTATGGGATAGAAACTAAACAACGTAAAGAAAATTTATGGGGAGGAACAAAAAATCCTAAATATTATTACAGGTGTTTAAGAATTTCGGAAATACTACTACTACTACTATTACTACTACTAATAATAATAATAAAAAGAAAGCAAAGCTATCTCTGTAACAGGCCGTGGAGGCCCATAGGGTTGTGAGACGTTGGGGTTCCCACATTATGTAGACAATCGGCTCAAAGATGGCGGTAAGGTTGTCAGCCTTACGCTCCGGCCGCGCTTTACTCCCCAGGAAAATTACTTAATTAATTCCTGGTACTCATTTCTGTTAGAGGCTGAGTCAACCCCGGGGCCTAGTGCGGCTGGAAGGATTAGGTCAATTGAAAAGGAATCCAATGATCTCATCGGTACTTGAACCCGCGACCTTCCGGCTTGTAGCATAGCCCCTCAACCAACAACTACTACTAATACTAGTAGCAATAGCAATAATGACCATTACGCGGACACTAGTAATAACGAATTATTTTTACGTTATTAGTGCTTATTTGCTAAGCAATTCGATTTGTGCCTAGTTCTTACGTACTCAGTGTAATGCATTTAAAACATTGTAAACGGTCTGATGTTTCTTTTCTGTCGTCATGAAGTGTGTTGCTAGGTATGGTTCTTTCTGGCTGTGTAAATCATTCAAGTGACCTAGCTCTTGGAACCGAAATATGATCATTTGTTTTCAGCGTGTCTATCTCCAGCTACTGCCGAGGTCAAGAAGACGTGGACCTATATATCCATTCCCCCATGCACCTACATGATATAGCGCTTACTTTATTAAGCACAGGGACAGCTTTGTCTTTCTATCTATGGCTCTACTGCCCTTTCTTGAGCTTTAGCCGCTTTTTCAGTTTCCTGATCTTTTACACAATCGGTAGAACTCCTTTGACGAGGGATCAGCCCGTCGCAAGGCCGTTACCTACACAGAATAAACGCACACAAACATTCATGCCTCAAGTGGGATTGGAACCCATGATCCCAGTGTTTGAACGTGCGAAGACAGTTCTTGCCTTAGACCTACATTTGTTGAAAGTAACAATCCGAAAGGAAATAAACGTTAGGTGACTCTGCTGAAATTGCAGGTGTATCGAGATCTTGAGTTTGTAGCTTTTACGTTGCCAAGAGAGCAGTTGTCTTCCCTAAACATCGGGTAGGTCACATATAGTAACGGCTGTCTGTGTTTATGCATATCATGAAGGGTGCGGAGGTAAAAATCCATCCTTTGGATTAGCTGGGGGNGTCGTTTTACGGTCGAGTTTAGACGGAGTTAAAAACTGCATGTGGAAAGCGCCGTTACAACTTACGTGTGACTCTGCCAGTCAGAATGCATTGTTCGCCATTATTAACCAGACACGCGTACGTTTTGCCCGTTTTATAACCCATTGCTGCAGACAGCCCTTGAAAGCTTCGCGTGTTTTCCGGTTATGTGACGTCATCATAACATCCTTGAGAGATGAGAACCTGCTGTCTACCCCAGTGCATTTGCGTTCCCTCGGGATGCTTACAGAAGGGAATGTTGGTGGCTATGGGCCTAGCAATTTGTTAGTATCATGAACTGAATGGCCATATGGTTTTATTTAAAAACACAACGTTTCGGAAACTACATTCTATCTCCGTCTGCAGGTAAAATCTACGCAGTTGGGCCCAATCTATAGAGCTAGTCCCTATTTCCATGCACCTGTACCAACACCAGGTAAGGTATACAATCCAAGTACAGTACAAACCATCTACGAGAGTTAAGACAAAACATTAGAATATTAAAAAGTCCATGCGTATGAGGCCTTCCACCAGAGAACACACAGGACATATAGGGAATCCACCCACGTGCCTCTGATAGGCCATCCGATCAGTCAACCCAGCTTTGATATCTCTCCCGTCTGGACTCCCGTTATCACAACAGAAGTAAAAAATCTACAACTTCGTTCAGTGTAGATTGTGTGGGAAATTTTATGTTTTTTATGTTGGTACCATTCAGAGAATTTGTCTCTCCAGTGACGACTTCTATTCTGATAGTTCTCTGGTGCAAGACCTCATATGTGTGGAATTTTTTTATTACTTTAATGTTTTGTCTTAACTCTCGCAGATGGATTGTTCTGTGCTTGGCTTTTAAATTCTATCTCATATTGGTGCAGATGTCAGGAGATAGGGACTAGCTCTATCGGTTGGGCCCAACTTAGTAGATTTTACCTGAAGACAGAGACTCTAGTCTCCGAAACGTCGTGTTTTGAAGTATAAACAGGGCGATGGATAATGTTCAGAAACATAATATTTGTACTAATGTATCATTGTCACCAACTCTTAGATCTTATTTATTAAAGTGGGTGAAAACAGAAGCGATGCCAATTACAGGCAAACAATGAAAGTAAGCTACAAATGATACAAGAAAATTGTCCTCTTGTTAACAAATAGACCCACCATAAAAACTGACACAATAGAAGATATATACTTAATTAATGCGATGCAATCAATAATAATGTAATAATAATATAATACTACTACTACTGCCAGAGGTAAATCACTGTACCATGAAGACGTATGGCGGAATGGAGGTATAGTTCAACTATTCTCGACCTCGGCAATAGATGGAGGTTAGTGGTCAGATTCACAGCCCGGTCGGAAAGAGCCCCCGGTACCCATTGGATAGGAGGCTGGCTGGGTCCCATAGCCGGTCTGGACGCTGTGTCCCTGCCGGGAATCGAATTCCGATTATTAAATTGTTAGAGAATATATCCTGGTTTGTTTTAGTAAGAACCATGCACGTGATGAACATGTAGATATTGTATATGTTGTCAACACATACTTTCTCGTTGAAATGTATAAATGCTCACTGTATACTGCTTTTCTGTCTTTACGATGTTCAGTACCTCTCGGAATTGAATCTGTTCGAAGAATGCGTTAATGTTTATCTGCGTAACAAAGTCTGTTTGTATGTATCGCGTAATTCAAGTAATGGGAAAGTGAAAGAGAGAATATTTATATAAATTCTACTTCTGCCTGTATTGAATCAGACCAGACTTTTTGTCATGATTTTCTCAGACTTAAATCGTGACAGCCATTGTGTAAGATTTGAGGTTTTCACGGCTGTGACTACGAAGAATGCCGTCTTCCGTGATGTGGCGCCTTGTAGGTATTGTATAAACTGACGTTCCTCCGAAACGTCGGTTTATACAGTAATTACACGGCGCCATATTTTTATTGACAGTGATTTTTTTTAGAAAATATAGCTAAATTTGTTTCTTTTTTTCTAATACAGTCTATATATATAAGTAAATGTGTTTATTTCTCTAGAATAATTCCCTCTCCCCGAATTTAATGAAAATCAGCCTTGTCAACAGTACCGCCGTAACTGCTGGGTTCTGCTCTGAGAGCAACAGTAGCCCTATTTGTCTGTGTTTATTGCGGATTTGCGCCTTTCAGGTATAGGTAGCAGCATGTCATTGAAATTCTTTGGTTTCTAACCAATTTCTCTTTGTCACTTTGTTATTCCCACTCATTCATCATTCATATTTTCTGTTGCTCCTTCTGGAGCACAGGGCATCCGTGAAACACTTTATTTCACCTCAGTTTCTTAATCTTAGACAGTCGGTAGGACTCCTTGGACGGGGGATCAGCCCATCGCAAGGCCGCTACCTGCACACAGGAGAGCACAAACACAGAATAAACCCACACAGACATCCATGCCTCGAGTGGGATTTGAACCCATCACCCCAGTGTTCCAGCGGGCGAAGTTAGTTCATACCTTGGACCGCGCGGTCACTGTGATCGATTCTGTTGCCATTACAGAATACTAAATGGTTACGAGTATAATGCAGTGCACAGGTTGCCGACCATGGTCACTAAATTACTATGTTTTGGGTGGTAAATGACTTGCCACACGTAAAACACGATTTACCTCTTCTGCGCGATGAAACAGCTGAAAGGTAACCTGAACATGTCGCCTGTTAAGGTGCTATAAATTAATGGACCAGTTAAGTTTCGTGATCAGTGAGAAATGTTATATGTTCGTACATACACTTACATACAGTAATTGCTGAGGCACTTATGCGTTGTGTTTGACCATCTGCACAAAATGTGTTTGCTGATTGTTTTTTGTGAGGTTGTTCGAATGGAGGTGTTACACTAGTACAGTGCCGCCATCATGTCGCTGACTAGGTAAACAGTGTCTCCGTAAGATATATGGGCGGGCAATTTGAAAATAAAATACGGTGTCAGCCGTTTTAATACAGATGTGACATGTATTTTCAATAACAGCATGATGTGTCGGACATTGCAGACACGGCATAGATTTCGGAGATGTGTGGTCAGATTAATATCAAGTTAAGGATAATGATATGAGTACGGAATCCAGTGCGCAAGAGATAATATGAATACATGCAGGGTTTCGGTTGGAAAGCCAGAAGGAAAGAATCAATAGGAAGACCTAGACGTAGATAACTTATAACTAAACTAACTTCATGGAGCTGAGCCCTTCTTGAGGAGCCGCCAATTCTACAGCTACTCAAGAATTTCCCAGCATTTTATGGAACCCTAAGGTTCGTTACAGTGTTCACAAGAGTCCTCCACGGGTCCCTATCCTGAGCCAGATCTATCCGGTCCGTAGCACCCAACCCTATCTCTCCAAGATCCATTTTATATTGTCCACCCACCTACGCCTTGTTCTTCCCAGTGATCTCTTTCCTTCTGGCTTTCCCACAAATATCCTACGAGTATATGCATACCTCTTGTCCCCATTCGTGCTACATGCCCTGTCCATCTCATCCTCCTTGACTTTATCATTCTAGTTATGCTTGGAGAAGAGTACAAGTTACGAAGCTCCTCATTATGCACGTTTCTCCAATCTCCTGTCACTTCATCCCTCTTTGGTCAAAATATTCTCCTCAACATCCCGTTCTCAAACACCCTCAGTCTGTGTTCCTTCCTAAATGTCAGAGACCAAATTTCACACTCTTACAGAACCACATTCAAAATTATAGTTTTTTATGTTTCAATTTTTATGTTTTTAGACAACAGAGCCTAGATGCAGATGGGAGGATAATATTAAAATGCATCTTTGAGAAGTAGGATGTAGGAGTTCTCGAGTCGCTGAGCGTTTGGTGGCTTCTCAAGAACTCGGCTACGTGGTGTACAGGCTACTTCGTGTTTCATAAGGCTTCTAGGACATTAACCGAATCGAGTACTCTCCAGTCGAGTCGAGGCTGATACCTTATGACGCTGCGAAGGCAGGCAAATCCATTGACTTAAGATATAATTTGTGTGTACCTTTGACACAATGTATGGGTGGAGTAGAGGCATATCTGCTGCCTTCGGCTTCCTTTTGTCTCCTGAAATGCCTGCTTGTGGATGCAACACAGTACAGTAGGTTTACATACCCAGTGTAATTGCAGTTCAAACAACGTAAGTCAGAGTATGGGGCTACGTATTGTCACGTGTTTTAGGGATATGGCTGTTAGACGGGGTTTGGATTGAATTATTAGATTTATTGCGCTCATATACTCAACTTGTAACTAACAGTAACGGTAATACTATTGCTGATTTGAACACCACAAACCACTAGGACACGGTAAGTCTTCTCAGCCATCACTAGTCATGTCCTGGCAACGGATTTATAACAGTAGCCCACATAAAGTCTTCAAATCACACGCTGAGTCTTCTCTTCACGGGCTGGTTTTCAAGTCTCTTTTCAATCATCTTCGACTGCCGTCTCAAGAGACTCCCTCAATTATTATACCCTCAACTGCCCTGGGATCCTCGTTATATAGTCTCGGGGCGGACCCACAGAACTCACTGTTACCATAGTTATAGCTCAGCAATACCTTGATTGTTGCTTGCTTATTAGTTGTTGCGTGAACCTGTTCCCCGAGTCGTTTTGCCTAGCAATGAACGTCTACTCAGGCTCCACTATTCCGGGCTTTCAGGCGTTATATCACAGTATGTACACTACATTATCCCTGAAACTTACACACTTTCAGATTTCTCTGTTTCCCGTATTCACGTTCTTTATTTCAGAAGAATATTCCGTTTGATATAATTGAAGAGGAACCACGATAACACAGTGGGTATAGCGACTGGCTACGGGCTGTACGACCAAGGGGTCGGAGTTCGATTCCCGATAGGGTCAAGAATTTCCTCTTTTCCAAGTCGTCCAGACCCGACTATGGGTTCCACCCAGTCTCCTATCCAGTGGGCACCAGGTGCTCTTTTCCCGGGGCTAAAGTGACCGGGGCGTGAAGCTGACTACTCACCTCCAACTAGTGCCGAGGTCAAGAAAATGTGGATATATACATCATTCCCCCATACTCCTTCATAGCATAGTGCTTAATTGGTTAAGCACAAGGACAACTTTACCTTACCTATGCTACAAGCCGGAAGGTCGCGGGTTCAAGTCCCGATGAGGTCATTGGATTTTTTTTCATTTGACCTAATCCTTCCAGCCGCACTATGGCCCTGGGGTTCACTCAGCCTCTAATAGAAATGAGTACCAGGAATTAATTAAATAATTTTCCTGGGGAGTAAAGCGCGGCCGGCGCTTAAGGCTGCAGCCTTACCGCCATCTTTGAGCCGATTGTCAAGATAATGTGGGACCCTCAATGTCTCACAACCCTATGGGCCTTCACGGCCTGGTACAGGGACAGCTTTACTTTTTTACTTTTTACAAACGAAGGCTAATATTAAGAAACAATTGCACTCTTCATTTTCGGACCCTGAGACATTTCCCGATAATGCTTAGCCCAATTTAGAAATAGGTTCCCTTGGAGACACATTTTACTGTAGTCTATTTTTGATGTCATAAAACAGAAACCATTTCTGGCGATTGCGTAGTTAATAAAACATCCATGTTTGTGAAGTTGGCACATTGTGTACTTTAATTTCTGTTTTAACGTTTTATTATTGTTGTAAGGGTAAATTGGAGTGAATTAGAGTGGGTGGTTAAAAGGTTACATTTTCTGCATGTGTCAATTCCACACACCTACCTCATCACTCACCGTAGTGTACCGGCTTGCTGGTGTGGGTGTTGGCGTGACTTATTGAAATGGCCCTTGTAAATCTTTCCACAAACTTACTCCGCCAGCAGAGGTTCGTTTACTGCACCCAGAAAGCGAAGGAAAGGACATGTACGTATGTCATATATTTTAATAGTATCATGTCCGTCTGTCTGGCCCCCAGATAGTTTTAGAGTCAAGTAGGTGTTATAAAAGATCTTCGATAAATATACTGCTTTTGTTATCGCGTGCTTTAGTATGTAAAACAGCATGCAGGCATCGCGAAATTTGTATTTATATTTCTGAAATTTGGTGATAAGCAGTGAATCTCTGGAGATAGGTATGCAAAATGTTGTCAGGAGACATAAATTGTGTTCGACATGTTTGTAGAACGTGTACACATGAACATGACGACAGAAACTTTATTTCTTTTTCTTCTTCTTCTTCTTCTTCTTCTTCTTTTTGGTATGCGGTAGCGTAGTTGGTTGAGGCACTATGCTACATGCCGGAAAGTCGCGAGTTCGATACCCGATGAGTTCATTGAATATCTCAATTGACCTAATCCTTCCAGCCGCACTATGGCCCTGAGGTCGATTCAGCCTCTGACAGAAATGAGTACCAGGAATTAATTAAATAATTTTCCTGGGGAGTAAAGCGCGGTCGGCGCGTAAGGCTGAAATCCTCACCGCCATCTGTGAGCCGATGGTCGAGAGAATGTGGGAGCCTTGACGCGTCGCAACCCTATGGACCCTCACGCCCTGTTACAGGGATAGCTTTACCTTCCTTTTTTGGTTTATTTACTTGTAATTTATTTAACAGCGCTGTCCTACCGACTGTGTAAAGAGATTATGAAAATGAAAAAGCGACCGAGGTCCAAAATAGGGCTCTAGAGACGTAGATAAGTAGATAGATAGATACTATGCATAAGATGAAAGTGACATTTATGTGTTCCAGCTGATAATAATGATTAAAGAACTCCGAAACATATAGCAGAGAATAAGATTCTATCTTTCTATGGCTCTATACCCTTGCGGACCTTGTCCGCTTTTACAGTTTATTAATCTACACACAGTCGGTAGGACTCCTTGGACGTGGATCAGCCTGTCGCAAGGCCGCTACCTTCACACAGAACTACACAAACACAGGATAAACACACAGGCATCCATGCCTGAAGTGGGATTTGAACACCCGATCCCAGAGTTTGAGCGGGCGAAGACAGTTCATGCCTTAGACCGCGCGGCCACTGTGATCGGCTATGAGGTTCTTTCATAAAGGTGTAATAATTACTGTTTTGTGTGACGGTTATTTAAAGTGAAATTCTGGTGTGCTTACGTTTGTTAGCGGTATCTAGCGGCTTCCTTTCGTGTAATTTGGCATCTCTTGCAGTTAAGTAGACTTACTCTGCTCTATCTTGTTACTCGTGTTAGAGAGAGAGCAAAGCAGAGCTTCTGTCGCTTGTTTTATTTCATGATGGAGTTCGGTAAAAAGTGGCCGTGACGTTTTCAAATGTCCATTTCAGATAGGGAGCAGTGTTGCTTCAATTATAGTTCGATAGGCGCGCACTCAACGGACTGAACACTTCCCCTTTTTTGTATATAGCAGGACTACTATCTTGTACCACACGGCAGTTAACAGTGGCAGTTTCGTGTGTTTTAGGGTTTAAGCTTATCTGATAAATAAAGGACATACATTTACTTAATTTTAATGACGTATTTTAGTAACCTTTATTTAATAATGGACTTGAAACGTGCCTCGGCTATCCTAAAGACGAAATGAACAAAAGTTTGTAGTTTCATTGGAGTGTGTATGCAAGACGGGAACTCGGAAGTACTAGATTATTGCCTCCTCGGATGTGACGCTGTTAATTCTGGTAATCCAAGAGACAGTAATCTCATAGTCACCGCCAGGAAAACCACAAATATCACGGGGAAAACGGCAGACTTTCTCTTAGATTTTGTAACACCGATAGTGGAACGAGAAAAAAACAACTCCGTGGCTTGTAGTCCGCAAGCGAACTATACCGACCGAGCGACCGGCGCTCGTCGGCGAAGCTAATGCTAACTTTTGAGGATAGAGGGTGTAGCGTGGTCAACGCAGCGGATCCCCACGGCCATTAATCTCGGTTTTCTAGACCGGAGGCTCTATTTCCTTGAAATAGCTCCTCATTTATCATCACGAGGCTGAGTGGACCCCGTTCCAGACCCACTACTCTTCAGAAAATATGGTAGTGCCGGGAATCGAACCCAGGACCTCTGGATCTGTAGCCAGGAACTCTGACCACTAGACCACAGAGGTCACTGAAAGTGGCAACATTGATACAAGTTTGTGTTTTGTCTCTCATTCTTCTTAGATGGCAACACTGGTAAGACAGGTGAACCATTTAGGTATTTCTGAGTTGCTATGGGTGGACATCTTTGCTATTAGACTTGTTTTATGGCAAGAAGAAATGGCGGTGAGAGAAACGGGAAGGAGGTAACAGTTTGTCAGAAGAGTCAACACTGAAGAAATCTTAAAGTTTGAACAACGCATTTCTTTCTGATCTCTTCTGGAAACCTGAATGTTTCGTGAACTTTCTAAGACCATATTAAATTCTTGTAGTTTACTTACTCTTCGTAACAAAATCTACGTTTCTTCCATTCTCGCATCTGTACACCTCCCCCCATTTCCTCTACCCATGTGTTGATCTCTTTCAAAACGCTTTTTCTTTGACAAGGGACATCCGACTGTGGAAAATGTGTTTTGACGTTGACAGTGGTCATTGAGGACTGGCGACAGACACACGGTATAATGTGACGCAAAAGAAACACAAAGCCAAGCCAGTCGTCATAGCTCCTCGGGCGTCTGATCAGATCTCGATGGCCAGTCTAGGGAGTTTATTTGGGTCGTGGACAGACTTTCAAGCAGCAAAGGGCTAACCGCGACTCCTGTAAAAAAGACGCATGCTTTATATACGGACTAAAAGTTTGTGACGAGAACCGGCGGGGGATTGGTTTATTACCAGTCCTAAAACAGGATGACTAGATACCTGTGACCTGGTACTCCTCCGTCCAAAGTGGGAAAGCTATTTGGATTTGGCACACACGCACGTGAATGGTACTAGAATCTGCCGTCCAGAGGAATTCAAGCAAAAAAGAAGTGTAGTCTAGTATAAAGAAAAGTTGGTACCATGGCCTGTGGAGACTTATTCATATGACCAGTGCTACGCAACGGTTCAGTAAACATATTCCCGAGATTTCGCTGTCAACAGTGGAAGGACATCCATTGCTGGGCAGCAGGTCTCTAGACACGTCTTCGCAGCAACGGATGATCACATAATAATAGAGGAACTGTTGTAGGTGGTGATTTCTATTCGGTCTGTCTCAAAGCTATAAAGGAAGGACACATGAGAACGCGCAGTCAGTTCAGAAGCTGTAAGAGAAGTGAGACAGGAGAACAAGAATGGAGCGAGCCCTTGGTAGTTGTTGATTGTGAGCAACTGTAAATCGCTTTTAATTAAGAGATACTATAAAAAGCGTCAATAAATCCGATCATACAATCCAGAACCCGTTTTTATTAGTCACGGAACCCCGGACACGTGACATTTTGGTGTCAGAAGTGGTTACGACCATGAATTCATGACAATATATGGAAACTAGAGCTAGCGTTAATTAAACATCACGCCACAAAGACGTATGGGGAAATGGAGGTGTAACTCCGTCATTCTGACCTAAGCAGTAGATAGAGGTGAGTGGTAAACTTCATGCTCCTGCCGTTTTACCCCAGGGAAATAGCATCCGGTACCCATTTTGTAGGAGTCTGGGCAGATCTCACAGCCAGTCTGGATATCATGAGAGAGGAAAATCTCTTACCTTTACCGGGAACGGAACCCCTACTTCTCGGTCGTCCAACCTTTAACTTTTCGCTATTCTGGCTGTTCCGGCTCCTAGAAATAACGTTAATGTTATCGTATCTGAAATTCAGAATTAACATGAGTGGTTAGCTTCGGGTTTCGGCTGCTTAACCTCCCCACTTCTGCGTCGAAAATTCTTTCGGCGGCATAGTCATTCCGGACATAGCGCTGAAAGTGATCCAGTTCGTAAACAGACACTTACTAGTACTAGCTGAGTCTTGTAAAAAGGTAGAGCTATCCCTGTAGCAGGCCATGGAGAACCATAGGGTTGTGAGACGTCGAGGCTCCCACATTTTCTCTAGACAATAGGCTCACAGATGGCGGTGATGTTGTCAACCTTACGCGCCGGCCGTCCTTTATCCCTAGGAATATTCCAGGTACTCATTTCTGTTAGAGGCTGCGTCGACCCCAGGGTTATATTGCGGCTGGGATATTTAGGTTAATTGAAAATCCAATGACCTCATCGGGACTTGAACCCGCGACCTTCCTGCTTGTAGCATAGCCCCTCAACCAACTATGCTACCGCGTGCCCTTGTAAATATTAAAAATTTCGCAACACATTTATATGTTCTTAGTATTAAAATGGATTATAAAATTATAATAAGACACGTATTTATCATTGTGTATTGTTTTGCTTTAGACATTACCGTTATTTTAAACCACGCTGTGCTTTTACGTGTACGGTGGACTTATATGAAGCGACCTTAGGCATATGCGTTATGAATCTGCCCGACTCCAAGGGAATAGCGTCCGACTCTTTCGCCTGAGCGCGTGCTCGAAGATCGGACTGTGTTATCATGAAACGTTGATGGAGCAAATCAGTTCATATTTCGAAATGGTATACAGTGTTCCTTGTCAGAGAATTGTTAAAATTTAAATATCCATATCATAAATAATTGATTTGGGAGGGGGCTTAAAACTTTCGTCCTATTACCGAGATATGTGTCAGAAAGTGGTATAGGGGAAAAGCTAATTAAATCCTTTTCTTGCGTCTTCATGCAAGAAGGCTATATGGAAACCATACAGACCTCTGAAACCAGCAAATTCTGGTGAACTAAATGAAAACGTAATTCAGCTGGAATTAACTGCCTGGAAACCCACGTACAAGAAATACGAACGAGGACTTAATTAAAGTAACTAAACTCAGTGGAGCAGAATAAGAACTTCTTTTGAAGCGAATGTTCGCTCAGGTGGTCAGTAAATTCCCCCTTTGTCATGGAATCCGAATGTATATTACTGTGTTTACAGGAACCCGTCGCTGGCTCCTACCTTTAGCCGTATGAATCCAATCAGGCGTTCTCATACCACGTCTCTTCAAAATCATTTTTAATATTATTATTCTACACAGTTGTTCAGTGCTATCTTCAGGTTCTCCACCATAAAATTTTATATGCATCTCATTTCTCCTCTGCACGTCACGTGCCCCCCCCCATCTCGTCCTCTTTGATCTGATGAATAGTAATACTGAGTAAGGTAAAGGTAAGCATTACGCCATGAAGGCGTAGGGGGAGTGGATGTATAGATCCACATTTTCTTGACCTCGGCACTACTTGGAGGTAAGTGGTCAGCTTCACGCCCCGGCCGCTTTACCCTCGAGGAAAGAGTTGATTGGAGGTTGTTTTGACCTTAGAGCCGGTCTGGACCACGTGGGGCAGAGAAAATTCTTGACCTTACCAGGACTCTTAACTCCGACCCCTCGGTCATTCAGACCTTAGCCAGTCGCTATACCGACTGCGCTATCCCGGCTCCCAATTGTATTACTTGAAGAGTACAAATGATCATTATTTCTGTCCTACAAGCGATCGTTTGTTAATATAATTAAAATGGCAAAGCGATCGACATCACGCGTACATGGCGATCACAAGGGCACCGTTATCTGTCTTTGTACTGAGAGGGAAGTTCAGTGCCAGGAAACTATCTTCGTGTTTCTATATGGATTTTGAAAGTCCTTGATGATCGCCTGCCCCGTAGTAAAAATCGAAGAGTTAAACGAGAAGTTCTGGGAAGAACTAATGGCCTACTTTCCAGAGACAGATTTAGTCAGAGTTACTTTACAACTGGCAGTTTACCGCTGATCACTTCTTCTTGGTGACAAGCCCCTTGAGACTCACGACCAGAATTCTTATATTAAAACTGATTACTTGCGGTCTCTGATGAGTGCATGGATCTGTCGTTTACAATTGTTCCTGGTTCTCGCCAGCGCAGTCATTCTCAGGTCCGAGTCCCGCGGGACTCATGACCACATTTTACTGTCTCAGATTCGAGACTCTCCCAACCTAGAGGGCCAGGTCCCCGTATTTATAGACCCCAGGAATAGGGTGGCCGGTTATGCCCCCAGGCACTGGGTTCCCTTTTCGTCGCTTCCTATGACTCGCAGGGCTACGGTGGAGGTATTCGACCCCGCCTCACACGGGATAACTTATTTTCGTTTTACAACAATTTGAGGGTTTGCCTCTGCGAGGACCGCAAAGAAAACACGTCCAACACTTCTGTTGTTGGCGTGTGTAACCGTTGCGGCGGGAACGTATTTAGCTAACCGTTGCTTAACAACGAACCTGGCTTCTGACTTTCAGGCGTCATGTTACATAGCTCCCTTCTTAATCCTGTTCAGCAATTTGGGAGGCTGTAATGTTTATATTAATGATGTGAGTGATTTAATACGCCATTGGGATGGTCTCAGGTGCCATGACTTACATACTAAGTTTCATACAGATTGGTTCAGGCATACAAATGTGGTTAAATAGACAGACAGCAGGATGATCTCATAAGCCTATTTTTATTTATGAGAAATAAGGAAATTTGGTTAAGAGGTTTCTTAGCGAAGATGTGCGACAAACATTCAATAGTCAATTATACAGTATAATTAGCTTGTTCATAAAGTTGAGCAGTGACGCCCGC
The DNA here is from genome assembly GCF_002891405.2 of Cryptotermes secundus. Taxonomy (NCBI): domain Eukaryota; kingdom Metazoa; phylum Arthropoda; class Insecta; order Blattodea; family Kalotermitidae; genus Cryptotermes; species Cryptotermes secundus. The sequence goes on from NW_019729218.1 coordinate 503,492, forward strand.
CTCGTGAATTGAATGGTGGGGCGAGTGAACCGTGTGCCAGTGAGCGTGGAAAAGTTGCAGCCAGCCGTCTAACCGACTTGTTAGGATAGCCCTCTGGATGCAAAATGGCGGTGTTGATACCAGCTGGACACGCCCACCCGTCACGCTCGCCTTGTTTACGCACACCAACCTAACAATTTAGCTCAATAAGTGCTCTGGCCCCATCATTCCTCGTGCTTGTCTTCTTTGTGAAGATGAGTTAGTGTTGGTTGTGTTGAGTGAGGGCCCAGCACACACGAGGGGTGCCCATGCAGGTATTTTCGTGTTGCCTTACCGACTGAGAGGGCCGAGTTCAATTGGTGCACTAACTGTACTGAACACACCACATATGACATAATCAACTTTTATTTGAAATGTTTTGATATATGATGAATGTTTAATGGAACAACAGGAAAGAAAATGTAATTTCTGGCCATAGATTTGTGTGTGAATGAAAAGCTTTACTACAATGCATTCATACTGTAACATAGCGGAATTAGTTGTTGGTCCTGTGCTTCTTCCTCTCATGAAGGTGTACTAGTGAAATTAAATCCAGGATTGCCATGGCAAAAGCTGCATTTAGCAAGAAGAAGAATCTTTTTACCAGCAAATTGGACTTAAATTTGAGGAAGAAACTAGTGAAATGCTACATTTGGAGCATAGCTCTGTATGGGGCTGAAACATGGACACTTAGGGCAGTAGATCAGAAACATCTGGAAAGTTTCGAAATGTGGTGTTGGAGAAGAATGGAGAAGATCAGTTGGACCGATTATGTGAGAAATGAAGAAGTGTTAATTAGAGTCAGTGAGCAGAGGAATATCCTACACGAAATAAGAAAACGGAAGGCTAATTGGATTGGTCATGTTTTACGCAGAAACTGCCTTCTAAAAGAAGCTATCGAAGGAAAGATAGATGGGCGGATAGAAGTGACAAGAAGACGAGGAAGAAGACGTAAGAAGATGCTGGATGACCTTGGGGACAGAAGAGGATACTGTCATTTGAAGGAGAAAGCTCTAGATCGAATTAAGTGGAGGAATTGTTTTGGAAGAGACTGTGGAGCTGTCGTCTTGACAGATTACTGATGATGATGATGATGATGATGATGATGATGATGACGACAAAGAAGCGTAATTATGTAGTAATAGAAAGTGATAATTCGAGTATATACGTTTTGTAGAAGACATAAAGCTGTCCGTGTAACATGCCCTGGAGGCCCATAGGGCTGTGAGACGTCGAGGCTCCCACATTTTCTAGACAGTCGGCTCACAGATGGCGGTAAGGTTGTCAGTCAGTCATTAGAAAACATAGTGAAAATTAATACAGATCATCAACTCCCCCATGCGCCTCCGTGGCATAGTGTTTAATTAGATAAACACAGGGACAACCTTACCTTTACTTTTCCTTTACCTGTCAACGCATCACTATTCCAGCAGATGGAGTCTGTTGTACATGTTTGCATGTGTCCCGAAACGTGTCGTCCTAGACAGTAAACTCCATCTGTTTGAAATAGTACTGTGTTGATATATCTGTAATCATCTGCACAGTACGATGGAACAAAATATTAGAAAATTAATATCATCATCATCAGTAATCTGTCAAGACGACAGGTCCACAGTCTCTTTCAAAACAATTCCTCCACTTAATGCGATCTAGAGCTTTCTCCTTCAAATGACAGTATCCTCTTCTGTCCCCAAGGTCATCCAGCATCTTCTTACGTCTTCTTCCTCGTCTTCTTGTCACTTCTATCCGCCCCTCTATCTTTCCTTCGATAACTTCTTTTAGAAGGCAGTTTCTGCGTAAAACATGACCAATCCAATTAGCCTTCCGTTTTCTTATTTCGTGTAGGATATTCCTCTGCTCACTGACTCTAATTAACACTTCTTCATTTCTCACATAATCGGTCCAACTGAGCTTCTCCATCCTTCTCCAACACCACATTTCAAAACTTTCCAGATGTTTCTGATCTACTGCCCTAAGTGTCCATGTTTCAGCCCCATACAGAGCTATGCTCCAAATGTAGCATTTCACTAGTTTCTTCCTCAAATTTAAGTCCAGTTTGCTGGTAAAAAGATTCTTCTTCTTGCTAAATGCAGCTTTTGCCATGGCAATCCTGGATTTAATTTCACTAGTACACCTTGCATCATCTGTTAACAAAAATTAATATATTCATTAATATTGTGGCCTACTGACCTGTTGCTAGGCAAAAACCGCGAAACAAACAACTAGATAACAGTTTTTACTAAGCAGCAGTCAGCGCGCCAATGAACTCGCTGCAGTGGAGGTATTAAGTATTGCTAGTTTACTTCTAGTTAAGAAGACCAAGCTAGTATGTGTCCCTTTACTAACTAACTGTGATTTGTGGCGGGCACAAATTACTGCTATAGACCTTACCTGGACACAGAACAAAGCTCTTGTAATCTATAGAAGAAGAAGAATATTACGCATGTAGTATATAACGAATTTACTGAGAAGAAGGGAGGTAAGGTGACGTGTAATTCATATGTGGATAAAGGAGTTTTGTTTGCATGTTCCAAAGTATACATTAATTTTACGTTGAAGGCGCACCTTGCGTGCATACAGAACTCCAGCAGTAAGGCACGAGAAATCGCATTTCTCATCGGCACTTAAATTGATGCTCATAAAATATAACCAGACCCATGCCATATTATTAATTTTACCAAGAGAAACTCTTACATGGTGGTACAGTCATACACCAAGTGAAGATTATAATCAACATCAGCATTAGTTACTTCATTCATGACTCTCGCCCAACTTCTTAATTTCAATTTGAGAATGTCTCAAGTTAAGATCCATGGCTTAACTCCGAGTTCTCTTGCTTTTAGATTAAGAATATCTGGACATGACCAGAGGATTAAATAATGTACCGTTTACGTAATTTCGTTTTTTATTTCCACTTGCAATGTAAGGTAGAAAATTTATATTCGGTTACTGTCTCATGGCGTTTGCCTGCAATTTGTTTCCAGTAGATCTTTTAAAAAGAAAATTGTCAGTTGAGTAGGACAGTAGATTTCCAGCAGTGACTTCGGAAGTTACTGAATTTGTCTTGCCTTGTCATCATACCTACAACACAGTTGGTGTCATTTGTTATGTTACTTTTCTGAATATGACTCAGTCGATGTAGCCAAGGTCTACGGGCTGCAGGGCCGGGGTTAAACTTCCCGGCAGGGGTAAGAGAATTTTCTCTTTTCCAAATCGTCGAGACTGGCTCTGGAGCCCACCCAGTCTCTTATCCAGTGGGTAAGGGGGTATAGTGTGGCCGGAGCGTCAAACTGACCCCTCACATCTAGAGCCGTTGTCAAAGAGTGTTTGATGTTCTCACAGCTGTCATTGTGAAGAGTTATGTCTTCTAGGATATAAAGTCGTATAGTCCGTTGAAAATTAACCGACGTTTCGGAGGAACATGTCACCTCCATCTTCAGTTTCGAAGAATAAGTCAAGCAAGAAAGCAGAGCCTGAAGGACCCTAAAGCTTAGTGCTGTCATTCAGAAAACCTTTACAAATATGGAGCTTTTATCGAGATTTATCCTAGTTAAACTGAAAATAACATGTGATAATTGTACAGTTATGTTAATCTGACTGGATAGTGGTGAATATTGTAAAGAGGCACGTGATATGTATATGGTGACATGTTAACACTTTGTGGATTTTCGATGTCCGTCCGAAACGTCGGCATCTATCTACCAAATTACACTGCCACATCCAAGAAGACAGTAACCTTGATAGTTACAGCTTTGAAGACCTGATTTTTTTTCCATATCTTACTTTAACCCTTAAAGACTGACTAAAGAGGGTGCTTCGCATTCATTCATTGGGGGAGGGGGTAAGAAAGTCTATCTCGGATTATGAAGGTTCCCAGTCAGTGCCCGCTTGTCCTTCTGGTATGGGTAGAGCTTATAATCGGATTTTTATAAAATATTTTTTATGACGCTGGAAGGGGTACATTATAGTAAAATTTTTGCTAACGTTAGGAGGACTATATTAGGGCGAAATTTTGATGTTACCAATGGGAGGGCTGCATGTGAGGCATGAAGTGCAACGTGGAATTCGGGTACCAACTCAGCATTTGCTCTAGGACCAAGGAAAACCACGGAAAACCTTGGTCGAGTTTAAAGACTGACTTTCTTTCCGAACATTTCAGTTCGTACCTCGCAGGAAACGCATTACGTCTCCGCTACAAAGCCCAACCGGTTAAGGGAAACATACGCTGTTTGTTGTGAGAAACATACGAAACACACATACATTCTGAGGGCAGCATGAAGAGTTTCAGTATGTTACAGCGGGTGGTACACGTAGTAACCACTGGGCTTTGAACGGGTAATCTTTACATGTACTTCGAAATAGACTGCCGTTCTTTCCGAAGAACGTGGGTATGAAAACTTGAAATGAGAAGCCTGTTTTAGTGTACAATTTCAGATGCAGTCCACACTGGAGCACATTACAAAATTATTCAGCAAAATTTGAAATGCATACAAGAAATCCTGTTCTTATTTGTTATTGTAATGACTATGATGAGTATCGTGCCCAGTATTTTTCTTCTTTTATCGTGTTCTTTTTACCAGGCTCCTTATTGACACAGAGTTTCTGTGCTCTCCGTGACGTTGACAGACGGGATGACGTATGCACTAGCAAGCCTGCGGTCTGCTAATCTGTAAGAGATTGTCAAGCCCATCGTAGCGTCTGCCGTGCACATCGAGATGTTGTACACAGTGGACGGACATGTGACGGGCTAGCCTACATGTGTTATCACATACTAGACAAGTTACGGAGAAATGTTTTAATATCGCTGTTGTTTGCTAAGCCGACGTCAATGGAAATTACGATCGAATCTCGACGGATAATAGCAACTTCAGTTCTGCAGACAAGACACGAGAGTGCAGCACGTGTACGGTCTCGAAAAGGAAACGGTTTAGATGTTGTACAGTCTCGTTGCTTGTTGCTGACGTTTCTGAGAAGCGTTTTTGTCTTCCTCTTCAGGGTAGAAGAATGTGTCTTGCAGATGGAGACACCATATCCCTTCGAAATATCGGAAACGATCTATCAGATTACATGCAAATAGTTCTATCACTTTACATGCTGCTACTTAGCAGTAGGCCTCGCGCATTTTAGGCGAAGCGATGGTAAAAAGGTAAAGCTGTCCCTGTAACAGGCCGTGAAGGCCCGTAGAGTTGTGAGACGTCGAGGCTGCCACATTTTCTAGACAATCGGCTGACAGATGGCGGTGAGGTTGTCAACCAAACCCACCAACCACCCTTTACCCCCAACAAGATTCCTGGTTCTCATTTCTCTTAGAGTCAAGGCCATACTGCGGCTGGAAGGATTAGGTCAATTGAAAATTCCAGTGATATCGTCAGGAATCGAACCTGCGACCTTCTGGACTGTAGCACAGTGCCTGAACCAACTACGCTACCACATGACCCGTGGCTTTGGAAGGCCTCTGTTCTTCAGGTCTAATTAAGTGGTTTAACTGAGGAAAATTATGTCAAACTCTGAAGGGAATGTTATTTCGGAAACACGAGATTTACGTATAACCTAGGCCGCACCATAGCTCAAGAGGTTAGTGGCTGGCTTCCCACCGCGGCGGGCCGGGTTCGAGCCCGGGTCTGGTCAAGTGGGATTTGTGGTGGACAAAGTGGCGCTGGGGCAGGTTTTCTCCAAGTACTTCGGTTTCCCCTGCTAATCTTCATTCCACCAATTGCTCTACAATCACCCTCACCTATCATCAGGGGCTGGTACAATAGGCCAGAAGTGGCCGCAGTACAAGGGACTTAGTCCCACCCCACTAGCAATAAAAAATACGTATAACCTAGTCTGTCACTTTATGTCTGATGTAAGTCCTAACATTTCTATAAACTAATTCGACAACTATACGCTGTTCTTAAAATAGCTATGACGGGGTTCTAAGTCATGTTTTTGATACTGAGTTGGACACACTTAAGTTACATAAAATGTTTACTCAAAACTTACAAACGCATAGCTTCAAAGATGAATTATGTTTTGAGCGACACTTTGACTTGTGGGCAGTACCGTGTATAAAACGTTTATTTAATCTATTGATGGAACGGATCTATGATTGACAGAGTGTCGGGTTAGCCACTCGTTTGCACGTAGGATATTGACAGTGGCGGATTGTGGTTAGGTATGGAGCTATGAACGTTGGAAGCCTTGCTTTCTTTGCTACAGGGTGCCTGAACTTACATTAAACTTACACATTTATAAGTTCCTTGTTTGATTCTCACCTGGCGATGGTCGAAGTAGACCGAAACTTTTCGTGCAATAGGCCATATTTGTGGAATAAAGTTTGTATGACCCTTTTTGTTTCGCTTGTTTTTGAACCCTGAAGATCGAGGCGATGTGTTCCCCCGAAACGTCGGCATTTTTTCCAAAATCTAAGACATTGTAAACCAGAAGAATATAAGGTGCAAATGTAAAGTTGTCCCTCTGCTTAATTAATTAAACACTATGTCATGAAGACATGTGGGGGAGTGGAGGTATAGCTCCACCATTATTAACCTCGGCAGTAGATAGAGGTGAGTGGTCAGTTTCACTCCCCATCCGCTACTCCCGGGGAAGGGGGCCCCAGTACCCATTGGATAGGAGGCAGGATGGGATCTAGAGCAGGTCTGCACCCTGTGGAAGAGAGAAAAATCCCCTGCCGGGAATCGAATCTCTGTCGTTCAGCCCAAAGCCCGCCTCTATACCGACTGATCACTTACATTCGGTAATATATTTAAGGAACTGCATTCCTGAGGAGCGCATTCATCTTTTCTCTTGGTTCTTAAGAGCAGTACCAGGGAAATGTTAAAGTAAATGCAGTTTCGTTCCCGGGCCTTAACTCATAATTTAATTTCTTCATTAGTTGTTTTGCTGTTTCGGTATCATTCTGGGTTTTAAATGCTAGCAGCGTAGTTGGTTGAGGCACTATGCTACAAGCCGAAAGGTCGTTGGTTCGATTACCGTTGAGGTAATTGAATTTTTCAATGTACCTGATCCTTCCAGCCGCACTATGGCCCTGGGATCGACTCAGCCTCTAACAGAATTGAGTATCAGGAATCTTCTTGGGGAGGAAAGCGCGGCGGGCGCTTAAGGCTGACAACCTCACCGCCATCTGTGAGCCGATTGCCTAGAAAATGTCGGAGCCTCGCCGTCTCACAGCCCTATGGGCCTCCAAAGCCTGTTACAGGAATAGCTTTACTTTCTTTACTGTCGTGTCACTCATGTTATCTTCGGCTTTACGGAGCACCCAGTATTGCCAGTAGGACTGTAAGTGAACGCAACATGCCCCCCCCCCCACACACACACATACGCACGCACACACTGGCGGCCGGAGCACATGTAACCAGGACAACATCTACAATATACACATCTCTGTGAGAAACAGAAAGTAGAGCACGAGAGGTTGTCACGGCACAAACACACACACACACCATTTTACATTGCTCTAAAGTTTTAAAATCATTTTACCTATTAAATTTTAACAGGAGTCACAAATAAACTTTTCAAACGTGTAAAGATTTACGCGAATTATCATATACACCTGGCGAAGAACCTGTGTGGCCGAAACATGTCGCTGAATTTACAATAAAACTTGGACTAGGTGCTAATGTGCCCTGTGAGGCTACATTGAAGAACATATTGTTTGCTCGTGTGTGTGTGTGTGTACAACATTTCAGCTACTGGTTTCTTGTTATAACGTTAACTTAGTGGTCGGCCGGTCAAATTGCTGCTTGCCCTCGCCAGCACAGTAATGCTTGGTTCCGAGTCCCTCTGGACTCATGACCATGTTTTTACTCTGGACGTCGTTCAACTCTCGCTCTAATTTAGTGGGTGAAAATATAAGTAACTTTTATCAGCTGTACTGATGTTGGCGCATGGATACTTCTGTTCACCATTGATCTGAAGGAGTACGAGATTGGTGGACCATGTACCAAGCACGCATCTTAAAACTTAACGGAATTTTTAGTTTAATAATCTTAAGATAAGAGAAAATTTGGGAGATCTCTGCAGGATAATATTAAAGCGTGTTAGACGGAGTGTGAGAGTATGGTCTGGACTCGTCTGGCTCGGAGCAGGGTGCACTGACAGGCTGTTGTGTGGACGGTAATGAACCATCAAGTTCCATATAATTCCACCAATTTATGTACCAGGTTACCGCCTGTCCACTTGCGGAAAGTAACTCTGTTCCCTCAAGTTTGCTTAATTATTATAATCATAGTAAATGTAAGTAAAGTTGTCCCTGTGATTAATTAATTAAGCGCTACACCATGAAGACGTATGGGGTGTGGTGGTGTAGCTCCACCATTCTTAACTTCGGCACTAGATGTATTTGAATGGTTAGATTCACGCCCCGGCCGCTTTGCTCTCGGTGAAAGAACCCACAGTACCCATTGGATGGGAGGCGACGTGGGCCCCACATCCGGTCTTGATGCCGTGGAGTAGAGAAAAATATGTTGCTTGAACCGGGAATTGATCCCCGACCGTCCGGCCCGTAACCAATCCATGCCGACTGAGCGATCCCGGTTCCTTTACAAATAATGTAAATTATTGATTATTATGATACCTAGATCGCATATATAGTTTGTTTGAGCGACCCTAAAGAATTTGAATAGACGTACATAGCTAATTTCATTTGGTGACGAAATTCTGTTACCTATAGCGTTTCGCTTGTAAGCTCATTTTTTGCTAGGCCAAATATCATATTGTTTTGCATATACGACAGCAGTTATGGTTATATTGTTTTGAATAAATATTAACCGTTTGAATTTAACAAGTTATGTTAAATATTATCCAAGAGGAAACATTATGATTTGAAACTTGCAACAAAATTGATAATTTTTGTCTAACGCCTGTAATATATTTATCGAAATATAGTTATTTTAACGTGAGACCAATATCAGAATAGCCAGAAGGAAGGAACCCTCATTAATGTCTAGTTCTCCCACGTATTTATGCTTATTTATGATGAAGGTAAACCTCTGTGTTGGTAGATTTTGAAGGGAAATTTACATATAAAGAGTCAAGATTCTTCTGATGTCCGTTCTCCTGTTTTTATCGTCACCCAATTACGGTCAGAAGTACGGAAAATCAGTTTGAATAGTCATGACGGAATTGCCTTTTGGGCTGTATTCAAGATAACTCCTCGAAACTCAAACCCAAATAAGAGTGTTTTGGCTTCTGATATGTCCACTCTAAAGCTAGGCTTTGAATGAAACTCGTTCGATGTCCAGTGTTTCTTTTTCATATGCCAATTACAAAAGTAGTTGTCCTTTGCACGTGTATTCGGACCATTAAGTCACCGGACAGATGTTCGGAGGAGTAAACTTCTTTCAAGGTAAATAGGTGGTTTATTTATATAGAGTTTGATTTTTTGGACATTGCCCATCATCATGTACTTATTTAAAACGACGTTTCGGAGACTGGACTGTGCCTCGATTTTGATGTTTGACTCAATCGATGAAGCCAGTTCCTGTATCCGGAGATAGGGACTGGCTCTGCTGATTTTACCCAACTGAGAGGCTTTTTGCCTGAGATTTTTACCGGAGCTAGGGACTGCCTCTATATTTTAGGTAGAGGCCTCGCGATGAGCTGATCACTCATCCAAGGAGCCCTACTGTCTGTAAAATGATCATGAAACTGAAAATGAGAGGCCAGGGCCCAGGGGGGCTGTAGATCCAGCGAAAACGAAGTACTAGTTACTACTTACCTGACTGACTAATACAACTAATGAGCCAGCTAACTAACAAATTAACGCTATGGTAGTAAACCCAAGTGCCGCAGACCATTTTAACGAAAAGAAATGAAGAGGGACTGGAGCCTCTGGACTCTTGAGACCCCTCGACCAGAGGGCGCTCAGCACTCTAACGAAACGAAGGAAGAGTCTACTACGAAGACGTAGCCACGTCTAAAGAAACCGAATTTTGTCGCATAATTATTTCCGTATTATTCTTTGTGATTTCTCTAGTCGACTGCCTCTGTGGTCTAGTTGTCAGAGCTCCTAGCTACAGATCCAGAGGTCCGGTTTCGATTTTCTGAGAAGTGGTAGTTCTGGAACGGGGTCCACTCAGCCTCGTAAGGATAATTTAGGAGCTATTTAAAGTAAATAGCGGCTCCTGTCTAGAAAACCGAAATTAACGGCCGTGAAGATCCGTTGCGCTGACCACGTGACATTCTCTATCCGATGAAGTTGGCACTGACTTCGCCCAAAAGCGGCGTTCGTTATAGTTCGCTTGGGGACTACAGGCCACGGAGTTTTTTTCTTTGTTCACGTTGCCGATCACAGCAGTCGCGCGGTCTAAGGCATGAACTGTCTTCCCCGCTCGGACGCTGGGATCGTGGGTTCGAATATATATATATATATATATATATATATATAGAGAGAGAGAGAGAGAGAGAGGGGGGGGGTGTTCTTGGCGTAGAAGAGAACTCTGCGTCAGTAATAGTTCCAGAACTTTCTGCGCTTTTCTAATGATTTGTGTGGGTGTCTTGTAACGTTTATAATACAAGATTAAAAGTGCAAGATATAAATAAATTCATAACTAATAAGTAGAATTAAGTAGAATTACAGTAGGCCTCGTTATATTCCATTGAAAAACCTTTCTTTTTAATCGTATTTTGTGTTGTGAAATTTGTTAGACTGTGACTATATTACATATGCGCCATAGGTCCACATGGTTGGCTCTTTAGACTTACTAGCACGCTCTGGTACGGAAACACATAGCGACGAAATCTCACTTGTTATCAAGGCGCGCTAATTAGTTAATAATCCGAACAGAACTCAAGTCATTTTGCTCACTCCGAATTTAAAAGGCTTGTATCAGATATTTCGAAATGTAAATTGATTTCTGTGCGGTTTCCCATACAAAGGGCTAATATATAAACACTGTGAGCTGTCGTTTGAATATGTGAAGAACTGAAGTCACCTTCTCGCGTTCATGTGTCTAAATCCGTCACTGTCTTAGTGCCCGCTACTCACGGCCATGACCAAACGTGACAAGCCGCGTGTTCTCCTGTCAGCTTCCACCTTATCGATCACCAAAACGTCGCCCGCTGATGATGATTGCTGGATTGAATACCTTGTCTGAGTTTTTTCTTTCCTTTTTGCATCTTTAAAAGACCTCATAATGACCCTTATTCTTTTCAATAGTCATCACTGTCTTCAGCTTCACATCGATAAGCATCCAAGCGAGAAAGGTTTCTGTAGGTTATAAATGGTTACAGCAAAATGAATGACATTAGGGGAAATTTCGGCAAAGAAATATTATCAGAAAGAATATTGGAGGCCTAATGTCATAATAGCAGAATGATTTGTTAATGATGTCTGGGTATTTAAGAAAAGATACACAGAAAGACTGGAAACAAATCTGGGATTTTGTAACGTTTGTTTGGCATCGCTAACGGAATGCAGGTAAAGCTAGCCGTGTAACAGGCCGTGGAGGCCTATAGAGAAGTGAGACGTCGAGGCTCCCATGTTTTCTAGACAATCGGATCATAGATGACGGTGAAGTTGTCAGTATTACGCGCCTGCCGGTCGACCCAGCCTCTAACAGAAATAAGTACCAGGAATCTTCCTGGAGGGGTAAAGGGCGGCAGGCGCGCTAAGGCTGACAACCTTACTGCCATCTGTGAGCCGATGGTCTAGAAGATGTGGAGAGCCTCGACGTCTCACAACCCTATGGGCCTTCACGGCCTGTTACAGGGACACCTTTACTTTTTTTTATTACTTTTACAGCGTTGAAACAGGCAGTGGGATATGAGCCATTGTGGCGAAGGGATCGTTGATACACTAAGACACGATAATGCTGCTGGAAGGATCAAGTAAATTGAAAAAAAAATCCACGTTATCGGAACTCGAACCCGCACCCACGACCTTCCAACTTGTGGCATAGTACCCCCTTTATACATATGTAGCCGCTACCTTCCAGCTTGTAGCATAGTGCCTCAACCAATTACGCTACTGCGTACCCCCTTTATACATATGTAGCCGGTGTATATCTGTAATGAACTGTTGAATTTGTCTCTGGAATCCTAGGCGTTTGGAATGCCTTGTTGCTCAGTATTTAAGATAGGAGTTTCGCATGTGTCGGATCGGGCGGGCTTCAAGTTATCATTATGTATGGGCAACTGCTTATATCAGATTCAGCTCAAATAGCGAATTCGACATTCCAGTTGGTGATACACTGTTACTGCAGGCTAAATGTGTGCGTCCTACAGGTCTTAAAGCTGTCAGGAGTCAGATTCCATCATGGTTTCCCTTTGTCAGATTCTTTTTACGTGGGGAAAATAAAACAACGTAAAGGACATCGGAAGGTTTTAAAGTCAGAGGAAGTGAAGTAAAAACCCGAAGCTGATGTTGCCATCTTGAGCAGCTACAAGACGTGGCTGCAGTTGCTATTGGCGACAGACTTCGTTCCGAAAGCTCGTCTCATACAGAATAGCCTCTAGCAAACGCCTTTTTATATTAATTTCAATTGTTTTGACGTTTAGTCTGACATATTGTGTCGCCTCCATATCTGTAACATCCAATAGATATATATCGTAGGATTTTGTGCCTCAAAACTTAACTTCATGAAACAGAGTCCTTCTTGAGAATCGACCAGCTGTTCAAACCCTCCATCGGCCCCTATCCTGAGCCACATCAGTCCATACCGTTCCATCTACCTTTTTTATGATCCTTTTTAATATTATATTCCCACCTACGTCTAGATCTTCCTAGTGGTCTCTCTCCTTCTGGCTTTCCACCCAAAACTTTATATGCATTCCCCTTCTCTCCACTGCGTGCTACATGCTCTTACCGTCTGATCCTCCTTGACTCGATCATTATAATTATATTTGGCGAAGAGTACAGGTTACCAAGCTCCTTATTATGCACTTTTCTCCAGTCTACTGTTACTTCATCCCCTTTGGGTCAAAATATTTTTATCACCCTGTTCGCAAACACCTCCAGTTTATGATCTACCCATAATGTCAGACACCAAATTTCATATCCATACAGAACCACAGGCAAAATCATAGTTTTTTTATATATTCTAATTTTTATGTTTTTAGACAGCAGACGAGAAGACATTCTGGACTGAATGGTAGGAAGTCTAAAAATTATTTATTTTTAATTCGCTTAGTGGGGGGTGGAGTCCAACTGGGTCCACTCGGCACGGCGGCCACTGATTGGCCTATTGTAGGTGATTATGATGATGGAGAATTTGGTGGAATGAAGATTGGCAGGGAAACCGAAGTACTCGGAGAAAACCCGCCTCAGCGCCACTTTGTCCATCACAAATCCCACTTGACAAGACCCAGAATCGAACCCGGGCCGCCGCCGTGGGAGCCAGCGACTAAGCGCTTGAGCTATGGCTTGGCCGTAGAAAGTCTGTTCCTCCCTTAATGTGAGGGACAAAGTTCGACACTTATCCAAAAGTACAAGCAAAATTACAGTTTTGTATGTTTTAATTTTTGCGTTTTTAGATAACAGGCGCGAAGACAAAAGGCTCTGAACTGGTAGCAAGCATTTCCAGAATTTAATCTACTGTTAATTTCCTCATGAATACAATTTTGATTTGTTGCTATTGTTCACATGTATTTGAACTGTGCCACATTTTCAGAGGATCTACGAGTATTAACTGTCTTTATGTAATGATTTTGGCCTGCAATCTGATGACGAGATATCAACATACACCCAGTTCTCTCCGTGTTTGCCTCTAGATCGACCTCCTTACTGGCGTCAGAGCTTCTGTGTTTTTACTTGAGGCACTTAGGTTATCTCCCAATAGATTAACATCGTCGGCATAGACCAGAAACTGATGTGTTCAATTCCGTTTTAGTTCCATATGTCCCCAAAATTTACAAGGTCTAAATTATGGGTAGTAAAAATTGAATCGTGCATGAGTTTAACAAAGTTCACAGCTCTATTCTAAAGTGTTCTGACGGTGGTGTATAATACTCAGAATTACTGGCGTTTTGGTCTTTGTCCATTGTTGAGGTTAGCTCATTCTAATGGACCTAACAGAGTATGTGTCTTCTGCCCATTAACCTGAGGACGGAAACAGTTCCAGCTTCCGAAACATTTCTACTTTCTAGAATACCAGGCGATGGGCAAAGTACAAAGTTCACAGCCCAAGGCAAAACAGTGTACGTACCCACGGTTTGTGATTATTATTCCACGCGAAATATTCTGCATTATAATAGTGAGCATACAGATCTGCTTTTTAATCATGAAGAGTATCCATTGCCAGGGCAAGAAATCACGTTTTTGTGTTATTTTCATGCGCTGCGTCACGAAAGTTGATATTCCTGACAAATTACGAAGGAAATTTTGGATGACATATCCATTTTTACTTGTTTCTTTTTTGTGGTTGGCTTGAAGTAGTCTGTTATTTTCGACCTGAAAATGAAAGTTAGCACCCGTGAGAAACAAGGTGAGGTGTGTTTGAACTTGTATAACACAGTGCCTTGGCGATGGGCGCGGACATTTTGCTGTTGGCTATAAACCGAATGGGCATAATCTATTTTTAAGTTATGTTCACTAAGGAGTCATTTGTTTTATTTACCGTAACGCTTGCAGTTTTATTTTGCTGACTAATCAATTTTTTCGCCTTTTATAGAACCCGATGGTCCATTACCATGTCCATAGTAGCCCGCCATTGTGCCCTGTCCTTAGCCAGTTGAATCCAGTACACACGTCATATTCCTTTAAGAGCCATTTTGACAGTATGCTGTCTTGTAAGATTTGGTCCCACTAGCGGTCTCTTGCTTCCATATGATTTGAGAAAATTTTTTTATGCATTGTTTTTTCTTGTTTGCCTATCCGTGCTGCAGGCCTCGCCCATCTCGTCCTCTTTGAATTAATCGTCATAATAAAACTTGATGAAAATTGTGAAGCTCCACGCAGAGTAATGGAGATCCTTCCATTTGCATTTACATAAAAAAGCACAATAGATTGCTGTAGGTCGCGGTGCAAGGGCCGACAAGGCCCACCCCTTATACACTCATATATAAAACTCCGTGATTTTAGTCCGCAAGGCAACTATACCGACCGAGCGACCGCTGCTTGTCAGCGAAGTTTAGTGCCAACTTTTGCGGATAGAGGGTGTCGCGTGGTCAGCGCAACGGATCCCCACGGCCGTTAATTTCGGTTTTCTAGACAGGAGCCGCTATTTCCTTGAAATAGCTCCTCAATTATCATCACGAGGCTGAGTGCACCCCGTTCCAGACCCACTACTTCTCAGAACAAATCTGATAGCGCCGGGAATCGAACCCGCACCTCTGGATCTGTAGCCAGGAACTCTGACCACTAGACCACAGACGGTGTTTTATAGTATACTGTTAATAATTAAATATTTATAATTTCCTGGGGTTCGACACCAAGACTTACTGAGTGACCGTCAGTCGCAATGTGACTTTGACCTTGAACAACAGTACCAAGCGAATGGGATTGTTACGGTGTACAAGGGAATACAACAGAGAACACAAGAATGAGGCTTGAGTCAGTTGTCGGTAAGCGATAGTCACGGGAAGTTACTAGTTGAAGATGAATTAGAAGTCAGCCTGTGAAGACTTAGTGCGTGATTTGAAGATTTATTGACAGTGAGACTGTTTTAATTCCGTTGCCAGGATACGACTAGTGAAGACTGAGAATCCTAGCGCGTGTGTATCGGTGAACTGTAAATTGTGTAAATACAGCGATTATTGCTTATAAGTGCGAGTTGATTATACAAGGAGTTGTAAATCAAATTATCCAATCTTGAACCCGTTATTTTTCGTCACGGAACCCCAGACACGTGACAGTATATTATATATATATACACACACGTTCTTGTAAGTTGGTACACTCTTTTGTTCATGCCACATGTAAAAAAGTAAAGCTATCCCTCTAACAGGCCGTGAAGGCCCATAAGGTTGTGAGACGTTGAGGGTCCCACATTATCTAGAGTCTAGATTCTAGACAATCGGCTCAAAGATGGCGGTAAGGTTGTCAGCCTTACGCGCTGGCCGCGGTTTACTCCCCAGGAAAATTATTTAATTAATTCCTGGTACTCATTTCTGTTAGAGGCTGAGTAAACCCCAGGGCCTAGTGCAGCCGGAAGGATGAGGTCAATTGAAAGAAATCCAATGACCTATTAAAAATGTAGTACGTTAAAATATTAAAATCAAAATATTAATGTTAAAATTAAATTAATGAGGATCCCCTTTGTTTTTCTTATTTCGTACTGGCGTATTTTGTGTGATATTTGTTGGTGTTCTTTCCTATCGTGTCATGTATATTATCCTTGGTTGATGGCTGTTTCTCGACGGATCCAGTTCAGATTTCAGACACAACCCTCGCCCAACGACAAGATACCAGGCACAACAAGAAAGAACGGCAGCTGCTGGCACTCTGATGTACTATTACGGCCTGAAAGAAACAGGGGTCCCCATGTTAATTTAATTATATCTTTAATATTGAGTTCTGCTTTACTAAAATTTTCACTCAACATTTTAAATCTATTAACAATACAGTGTATCAACTTACAACAACGTATAGATTTGTCTGACAACAGATGTATGAGTGTAAACGTGTTTGTTGTACATTTTTAAAGAGTATAGAATGGCAGATATCAGTGTAAATGATTTAAATGGAAACCACAAACTGAGATAATCGCTGCAAGAGTGGCGTAAAAGACCGAAACAATAAACGAACAGCTGACTAAGGGTGTTATATTAAGCACTGCTAATAGAATTCTTTTTTTTTTTTTCTGTTTGTATCTGTGACATGAAGGAGCCATGCGTCATGCTATCGAAATAGTCGTTCCGTGCCTCTGAAACCAGCTGTCCCTTCGGGTTAATATATTCCTATATATGGTAATGTGCCGGTCGCGGTAGCCGAGCGGTCTAAGGTATGTACTGTCTTCGCTCGCTTTGAAACCGGGATCGTGGGTTCGGATCTGTTTCCTGTGAGGTACGAACTGAATTCTTATATATTATTCTTATACACTGCCGGTCGCGGTAACCGAGCGGTCTAAGGCATGTACTGTCTTCGCTCGCTTTGAAACCGGGATCGTGGGTTCGATTCCCACTCAGGGCATGGATGTTTAGTTTGTGTGTGTGTGTGTATGCTTTTTTCTGTGTTTGTGTACAGGTAGAGGCCTTGCGACGAGCTGATCACCCGCCCAAGGAGTCCTACCGAATGTGTAAGCTCTAGAAAAACCGAAGTGAACGGAGAAATTCATGGAGGTAGGCCTAGGCCCACTGGGGCTGTAGTGCCAAGGGGGGGGAAAATATGGTGATGTATCTTTACAACAGAGATGGGAGGGGGGGCGAAAAGTAAAAATTGTCGTAGAATACCTGTCGGGAATATATAAGTTGTTTAGAACTGAAAATGCATATCAACAAACAAGTGAGAAAAAGACATACGTTAAGAATGGTAATAAAATTTTCTCATGAAAAGTACAGTCCCTAGTTATGCAAAAACATAGTTCAGTTAATTTATATCTTTGTGTTTTCTGTGGACGTCTGTCATGTGACTTGAATCCTTGGGGCTAGACTCTGTATTTGTGTTTATAAATACACCGGAATAGAAATTACTTACCTTAGATTAACTTCTTAATTATAAAGGTAAACGTTGTTCTGACTTCATTAAATTTCTTGAACCATTAACACTTATGGACAGGAAGCTGAATCCTAATGGTGGGTTGTGTGACCTCCAGGCTGTTTCGGCCCAACCTCAAGACGTTTCGTTCGCCGTTATCCTTTACCTTTCTCACTCCGTATCCAGTCTGACGAGCGTCTTCCCCAGAGCCACTGCAATTAGCATGTTTAACATAATTCAATTTTTTTTTACCCTGTTTGTTTTTTCTTCCCTCCTGGCTTATGGACTCGCTCAACATCATCTTCTCATTCCATTATTTGTTTCTCCTTTACTTTCTCCGCCTTCTCATTCCTTTTCTCCGCCCTTTTCTCGTCTTTCCTTCTATTTAATTCGAACGTGAGTAAACAATAGTCAGAACTCCTACAGGGCGCCGAAGTAACGTTGTCTGTGTGTTGTGCAGGGCTGCGGGGAGCTAGGGGGGTCTGTTGAGCGGTGCGTGTCAAACGTTAAGTCATTTCAAACTCATTTTCAGACTGGGTATTTTATTACTGGTCCCTAAACTTTGAATTTACTTTGTAAAGCTAATTGATCATACAACTATTATTCTAGCATGTAGAACCGTTTCTAGGCAACGGCTCGGTGAACACATTACCGCTCCAACGGAAGTGCATGTAATAATAGAGGTATATGCTTGGAAACGGTGTTTTCTACTCGGTCCATGTCGAAGAATTATAAGGAAGACATTTGGGGCCACCAAGTCAGTTCTGAACGGGAGTCGATGAAGGAAAGAATGAGTTGGAAGAGAGCCGTCGTTCAGAGAGGACTTGAGCGCGGAAGCTGGAGAATCTCTACTGTTAGAAACCGTTACCAGGAAGCGTCTAATGAAGACTAGAAAACACTTAGCATGTGCTATAGTGATTTGCGAAAGCGTGTATTGGCCATAGCGCTATAATTACTTGTAGATCCGAATTATGTGTATAAGTGTTTAATAAATCCAATATCCAATCCAAACCCCATCTATAGTCACACATACCTGTGACATGTTTCTGGACAATATCCATCATCTTGTTTTTATTTAAAGCACAACTTTTCGGAGGCTGGCTCTATCGATTGGGCCCAATTGAGTGGGTTTTACCTTAAGACGGAGACAGAATCCAGTCTCCGAAACGTTGTGTTTTTAAATAAAAACAGGACGGTGCATAATGCCCTAAAAAACATAATATTTGTGTTAATGTATCGTCGTCACAAACTTTTAGATCTTAATCCATCGCAGGTTATCCACTCACTTGCTTGTGTCTTCTCTTCATCCGTCTGTCTGTCCTGTACTTCTCTTTCTATACACTCATCAGGTTCGTTTACGCTCACCAAACGTTAACGTTATCCGGGACAAATAATTTCTTTTCTTGGCTATTTTGTGTTAATGTCAGTAGATTATATAGCAACGACTGATAGGCTGTTAGATAAATGCTGAATTGGAAAGGACTTTGAAAGAAGCGGTTATGTTCTAGCCGAGTTACTCTCCTGTATTTGTTTGGCGGCTTGAGGAAAACCACGCGAATCTTTAGTCACGATAGCTGTGTCCGATTCTATATTCGAACCGAACACCTGCCGAATAGTAGTCCATAGGATTACCGCTAAGCCAACCCGCTCAGTATAATTTCTGTTTTCTGTTCATAATGTTGTATTGCGGACCGCCTCTGTGGTCTAGCAGTCAGAGTTCCTGGTTATAGATCCAGAGGTTCGGGTTCGATTCCCGGCGCTACCAGATTTTTTCTGAGAAGTAGTGGGTCTCGAACGGGGTTCAGTCAGACTGTGAGGATAACTGAGGAGCTGTTTCAATGAAATACTCGCTAAAGTTGGCGCTAACTTCGCCGACAAGCGGCGGTCGCTCAGTCGGTATAGTTCGCTTGCGGACTAAAACCACGGTGTTTGTTTCTGTTATGTTGTGTTGCAGCATCCTGTTGCACTGTGTATTCCAATTCTAGCGCTCTCATTTCACCGTCCATTTGCAACTCCATATGTTCAAATTCCAATTTTGAAGGTTCCTTTGTGTCTTGTTATATACGTATTTAACACGACATGTTTCGGCCCAACTGTCCATCATCAGGCTTAACTTCTGCTCTGTTACGGTGTTGTATTTTGCATTTTACGGGTAATGTAAAATGTTTATATATTTTTTATTTTAAGTTATTTTTTAGATTATCCTGCCATGGTTACTTTTTGTTTCGCACATATATTGTGGGTCTGGTGTATGTTTATTGGTGTGTTGGTTGCTTTACTTTTGTGCTTTGTGTAACTGCATACAATCCACAACATATGTGCACAACAAAAGTAACCACGGTATTAATAATATCAGAAATAACTTTAAATATTTTTTATAAACATTTTACAAGAATGTAACACCAGAGCAGCAATTTTCATCTACAATTTTATACACGTACACCTGATGATGGCCAGTCAGGCCGAAACATGTTGTGTTAAATAAATAACAAGAAGAGACAAAAGAACCTTCGAAGTGTGAATTTCAATATATGGACTGTTGCACAGACACATTGAAGTGATAGGCCTAACGTTTTTTTTAGTATTTTATAGGTCTCTATGTTTTCTTCCTTTCAGGTAAGCAGCTTGGTGGTCTCTCTGTCTCTGGGCTCTGATGGTCATTCAGTGTGAGTATGTGTTGTATACATTTTATAGTGTTTCGTAATTGTTTTAGTTGATGTCAAAACATGTACGAATTTGTGGGACGTCGACTACAATAATTATAATCGGCATATCTTAAATCGTGTCTGCTACGTGAGATATTTTCATGTCCTTTCTGTTCAGCTTTATTTCACAGAAATCGAATGAAACTCGTCATGAGCATTTTTATCTGTAATTATGCGTTGTTGTTATTCTGTGACGTTAAAAAACGGAGACATGTGAAAAGGATTGAAAAAGAAAACAACCAAAAAGAAGATAAAATAGGTTCAAAATATTGCCACGTGTCTCAGTGACTAAGACGCGGGTTGACCAAAATAGCTCAAGCGATTAGTCGCTGGCTTCCCACCGCGGCGGTTCGGGTTCGATCCCGGGTCTTGTCAAGTGGGATTTGTGGTGGACAAAGTCTCGCTGGGGCGGGTTTTCTCCGAGTACTTCGGTTTCCCCTGCCAATCTTCATTCCACCAAATTCTCCATCATCATAATCACCCGGGGCAAGTACAGTAGGCCAATCAGTAGCCGCCGTGCCGAGTGGACCCAGTTGGACTCCCCCCCCCCGCCCACTAAACAAATTAAAAAAAAAAGACACGGGTTTCGATTGGTGAATCGGTTTATCGGATTATAACCGCGATCTGCTTGGATTCAGGGCGAAGAAGTTACCTGCTAGTTATCCATTTATTTCTGTCTATATTTGTATTCATTAATTCGTTGTTAGGTTACGTAACGTTGCCCATTGAAGTACATAGGCCACATACGTGTATATAGCGTGGCGTAATTTGGGGACGTGAACGCGGATATATGAGTTTGATAAACTGCAGTCGCCATGTATCTGAAGATACCATGCTGATTTTCCTCTGGCAGGATAGAAGCCTCAAATCAGTGTAACCGGCTCTCCGGTGAAGATTCCACCATATATAAGGGGTCAATAAAACCAATCATCCAATCCAAAACCCCGTCTATAGTCACACGCACCCCCTCCTCCCTATCATGTGATAATGTATTGAACGGAAGCATGCCTGTATCGGAAGGCTTGCATGATTTAGAGAAAGTAGAGTGAAAACTAATGTAAAGTTAATGTTTTTCTGAGAAAAGTATGTCCTTTCTTATCTGTACCTTTCTGTTCATAAGCCTATTTTTTTATTCATGCGCTTCCTGGAATACATTTAAGAAGGAACACTCCCGTCTCAAATGTGAAAGAATGAATACAGATTTCCGACAGAGCATTTGCAGAAAACCTTAAGACTTTGAATCGTGAAACTGCCTCACAGAAGAGACACGGATCTCCACTGCAAAGACCAGTCGGTTAATGCTGTTTGGGCGTTAATCGCAGTTTGTTCTGAGAATCGTACAAAATACGTAAATGGACCATTCTTCATGACGTTGCTGTCCTTTCGTCGGTGCATGATGCATCCGTATTTACTACTGAAGTTAGTGAGTTAGGTTGGTGGGTTCGACCTTGATGTTATGGCGGTATGAACTTCCATAAGTTCGGTATTATCATTCACATCCATTCTGTTTAACAGCCCAAGGGCAGAGTTACGTCAGTAATAAACCACCATGTAAGGCACAACTGAATAAATTATGTGGGAAAAGTGCACAGTTCTTTTGTATTGCTAAATGAAGTGACATGAGGTTGGAGAAAACTGCATAATGAGGATGATGAAGTCAATGATGATGAGATGGGCAGGGCATGTAGCACGAATGCTGGCGAGGAGGAATGCATATAGGATACTGGTGGGATAGCCGGAAAGTAGGAGACCACTGTGAAGACCAAGACGCAGGTGGGTGGACAATATTAAAATGGATCTTAGAGAGTAGGATTGGATAAGCGGCCTCCGTAGTCTAGAGATAACGTTCGCACCTCATGACTCGTGGTACGCGGGTTCAAATACCCGGCAGAGGTCGTCGAATTTTTAAGGTCGGAAAAATTCAGGGAACAAGTCCTCCGGGAGGGACTTTAAGCTGTGTGTCCCGTGTCGTAACTTTACGGCACGTAAAAGAACCTCATATCCCCAAAGGGGATCACTGAGCCAAATTCCAGGACGTTTCCCGCCCAACAATAGTCTCTAAGGCCTCCGATAGATGGGGGAAGCATTATAGACACCGCTAAGCAAGTGGCCGAACTCGCTTGCTCGGCGGGACTGATGGTACACACCATTTATCGGTAGGGTAAAGAGACTAGTAGAATATCATAGAGGGAAGGACAATAGATCTAACTGGTCGCGGTGCATGGGGAAACCCACCCTCTCTAAATAACTAACTATGATTGGATGGTATGGATTGGATTGACCTAGCTTAGGATAGGGAACAGTGGATGGCTCTTGTAAGCACGGTAATGAACCTTCGGGTTCCATAAAATGCTGGGGAGTTCTTGAGTAGCTGCACAATTGGCAACTTCTCAAAAAGCACTCACCTCCATGAATGAGGTATGACGTGGTACATGCAGTAACCACTGTGCTTTAAAGTTTTTTTTAATGCTAGTGGGATGGGACTAAGTCCCTTGTACTGCGGCCACTTCTGGCCTATTGTACCAGCCCAAGATGATATGTGAGGGTGAGGGTGGAGCAATTGGTGGAATGAAGAATGGCAGGGGAAACCGAAGTACTCGGAGAAAACCTGCCCCAGCGCCACTTTGTCCACCACAAATCCCACTTGACCAGACCCGGGATCGAACCCGGGCCGCCGCGGTGGGAAGCCAGCGGGTAACCGGTTGAGCTATGGCGCGGCCATGCTTTAAAGGGTTAGCGTAGGCCTTTTGGAAGGAATAAAAAGAGAATGGAAAGAAGTAAACAGAAATTCTGAACGCTTATTGCCCAGCAATTAGGTACTGTGCCGTGACGTGTGACATGGATTACGGAGCGTTGAGTATGTACTGTAATATGCAGCAGTTGTTTAAACGAATACCTTTGTTACAAGCGAAACTTACCTGAAACGAAAAACGTCATATCATGGAATTCCGTCATATTCAGGTTTTAGTCTTGTGTCCTAACATTGAAGAACATGTGGTAACGTACAGGGTACTGGGTTTATTTCGACCATGCGACTAACGAATTTGTCACTTCCTGACAGCGTTCTTGAGCGAAAACATCCAACGTTACCGAGTCACAGTCGGAGTTACTTCACGACTGGTGGTGTACCGCCAATCAATTCGTCTTGGCGCCAAGCCCTTTGAGACTCACGACCAGAACGGTTTTCATTTTGACAACTGAACACGTACGGTTATACTCCCTGTGTAAGAACCCCTCTGAATAGACGATGGGGTTAGAAACGGATTTTCTTCTACGTACTATATAGAAACCCAGTTCCTACCTCACAGGAAACATTGCTTCTCCGTTACAAAGATCAGCTGGTTAATGCCGTTTATGGAAACAATCGTAGTTTGCTGTATCATACGAAACACACAAATCCAATGTGTGGGCCTAATGTACAGAATTAGTGTCGTCACGTGTTTCGGGTTAGCGCGACTAATAATAATGAGTTCTGGATTAGATTAATAGAATTTTTGGACACTCACATTTCGTAACTACAAATGATTATTACACTCTAAATATTGCTATAGCTATAACACAAAATAAAGTCTTACAATTTCTATCTACTAGTCATTGCTTGGTAACGAATCTTATGTTGTTAATATTTCGCAGATGAATACTTAAATATGAACTGCATTCGGAATTCTCTTAGGAAAGAATTTGAGACTTCTATCTGAAACTCTTAACTTCTCGAATTCACGAATGCACTGCCTTTTATAACTGCCTGCAAACCTGATATAAAATCTCCGCCTCCAAGGGTTTCATTACTGTTCTCCTTGAATGCGTTGTCTCGGAAACCATGTTCTGTATCCATGGAAATCGTGTTTCGAACTCACTTGGTTTCCAGGAATCAGTCTCTACGTGGCAACGTGTTTGCATATTCGTTTCCTAGAAACGGCCCATATGTCACAGTACCTTAAAGCGAGTGTTAAAGTAAAAGGTAAAGTTGTGCCTGTGCTTAACTAATTAAAACACGCCATGAAGGCGTATGGGGGAGTAGATGCATAGATCCACATTTTCTTGACGTCGTCACTAGCTGTAGGTGAGTGGTCAAGGTCACGCCTCTGCCGCGTTACCACCGGGTAAATAGCTCCCAGTACCCATTATATTGGAAGCTGGTCTGGAAGATTTGGAGAAGACAAAATTCTTGGATCCACCGGGACTCGAACTCGGACCCCTCGGCCGTCCAGCCCGCAGCTAGTCGCTATACCGACTATTCTAATCTGCTATCTATAACTGTTGTTCGTTGTGTTTTAGCTCCATCATGTGTTTAAGCTCTTCCAGAGTTTTAGTACACATTACAATTGTCATCTTCAGGGTAAATATGAGGCTGAGGGGAGAAGTGGATTTGTAAATCTTCAGGTTCAGATGGACCTGCAGGTTCCTATTAGACAGGGTTTACTGTGCGGTATCTCGTAATCATTTTCATTGCGTCTCGCGTTGTCATGCGTTACTTTAAAAGCATCTGTAGTCCTCTTGTTTGTTTAGGGAGAGTGCACTCAATGTCTCATTTCCGGAAGCGTGCAGAACGAATGAACTAAAGGGAGGTTTTCATATAAGAATTAGACCGCAGTGAATTAGATGCGACCGGACACTGACGAAGCGATTCTTCATCGAAAAGACAGTTGTTATATATGAAAATTATTGTAGTCAATTGTACGTCAATGTGAAAAGGCTATTATATTAATCTTTCTCCCTAATGGATCTCAATATTGTATAAGAAAGACTTGGCTGTAAGGACGGGGAAGATACACTTTCCACCTGTCCTGAACTCCCCATGTTGGGGCAGCTTGAATTCTGACAACGCAACTTTTCAGATATTCTTCTTATGTTTCGTGGTTCTTGCTATATAGGGTGATTCTAAATTATTGTCGTAACCCCCCCTCCCCGACAAGAATTTAGAATCACATTACATTTGTAGTCATGTATTTGATCTACAGAGCGATTCTAAATTATTATCGGAAACACCGACAATAAATTAGAATAACTCTGTATGTTGGGATAGCTGTCTATCGAGAAAATTCGAGACAATATTTGTTAAGATAATGGCCGTGTTTGTGTGTGTGTGTAACTTTATCACAGTGACAAAACATTTCAGATTGATCGTTTAAATAGACGTTTTATTCTGTTGGGGTGGCAACACCCAGAAACAAGCGCGAATGTCATTATGGAACAAGTTCCAAACACTGTGCTTGAACCGTATACTGGCTCTGTGCCGGTCGTATTTTTAAAAGTGTTTGACATTTTGATGGTGCTCTGACGATATCCTGGCTTGTCTTTTATCGACTGTATGGGGAGAAGTGCGAGACGGTGACAATAGATGGAGCTTTAGCAAAACTGTAATAAAACCTGTACGGAGAAAAAAAACTGCTTACAGTTGGTCCTGCGACTCTTCAACCTATGGTCTTATCATAATTCAGGGGTGATAAAATGTCTGAATCATTAGGCCACCTGACCTTATTCTGTTCATATTCAATTTGGAGGCTACGGGCTGGACGGCCCGGAGTTCCATTCCCTGCAGGGGGAAGATTTGTTTTTCATACCAGCCCTGACGCCCACCCAGCCTTCCATTCAATTGGTACGGGGTTGGGGGGTAAAGCGGCAGGGGCGTGAAGCTTACCACTCGCTCTCACCTAGTGCCGAGGTCAAGAATGGTGGAGCTATACTTCCACTCTCCCTATATGCCTTCATGACATTGTGCTTAATTAATTAAGCACAGGGACAACTTTACCTTTTATCATATTCAATTATGCTGTCTAGTATTGTTAAGATAGTGCAGTACAGGAAGCTGTGGTGGACAGAATATTCATACTGAATTTTGGTGAGCAAAACTCTTTAAAAAGGGTCATACAAGTTAAAGAAACCAAGGAGTTGGGAATGTGATATTCAGGGTGATAGGCTGTGAGGATCGTATCCACTGGTGTGCCTTGGTTGTAACGGTGTTTTAAACCTTCGTGTTCTGCTACCGAGAATTAGTTAAATACGTAATTACTTTCTCAGGTTCCAAACACTGTGACCATTAAGATTACCGTCTTGTGGTACATGATGCCGTGTAGTTTGGTAGATATGTACCAACTTTTCGGATGGTTCTAGTGTTTCAATCTCCAGGATAGGAGAAGACTTAGTTATCCCTGTAGATGGACGAAGCAGGTTCTTTTGAAGAGTTGGTACTTATATTCCAAAGTGCACGGCCTCACATTCCATAAGACCTTAGTTTTAAGTTTCTCATATATGTAGGCCCATTTCTGATGCAAGCCGTGTCTTGAGAGTCAAGTTCAACTTTTTTAAGATCTGCCATTGAAGACAACAAATCAGTAGGCCTATATACTGTGACGTATAGACCCATTGCTAGGTAACGACTCTCTAAACACATTACCGCGGGAGCCAACGACCGCAACAATAGGACATCTATTGCTACGCAAGGGATCAGTATACACTCCCTTAACAATAGGCGCTGTGTTTTCTGTGTAGTCCGTGCAAGTTGTTATAAGGAAGTGGTTCCCTTGCCAATCTTCATTCCACCAATTGCTCCACAATCACCCTCGCCTATCATCTGGGGCTGGTACAATAAACCAGAAGTGGCCGCAGTACAAGGAACTTAGTCCCACCCCACTAGCAATAAAAAAAACAATGGATTTACATACACACATAGACAAACATACACCTTCAGATTCACTTTCGAAGTAGAGGCAACTCGGTTAGTACTGATTTCTTTGTTTCGTTTCAGCGCGCTGTAAGACGCTAAGGTGCCCACACGAAATGGAGCAAACAATTAAATAAAGTTTAATTATTATTCTTTTTCTTCAGCTTCTATGACTTTGAATTTCTCATCTGTATAGATTCGTAATTAATTTAGAAATTATGAATCCGTTGCCATTTTTTGTAGGATTAGTGTACTTGACTGCAGACAACCCACTGCTGTGAAGCCTCTGCTTACATTGGGCAACACAGAAGAATTCGGACATAAATACATGTCTCGGGAGAAATTCGAACCCGCGACCCCAGTATTCGGGTGTCCGAAGAACGCAGTCAGCCTAATCCTCGCAGCCGCTGTCACTGACGTGTTGTTAAGTTAGTATTCGTTATTAATAATTACGATGCGTTAGCTTACCCAAACACAATCGCTTTTATTTACAATTATATATATATATATGTGTGTGTGTGTGTGTGTGTGTGTGTGTGCCATCAGACACAATTGTAACGATGCTATCCAGACCAGTCCTGGGGCCCACCCAGTGTCCTATCCAATGGGTACTGGGGGCTATTTCCCCGCGAGTAAAGCGGCCAGAGCGTGGAGCTGACAACTCACCTCCGACTAGTGCCGAGATCAAGAAAATGTGGCTCTATACATGCACTCCCCCAATACGTAATGCTTAGTTAAGTACAGGGACAGTTTACCTTTTACAGTTCTCAGTAGGAAGACTATTAATGCCATGTTATATACATTTAACAGATGGGGTCGTCACGGGGGGGGGGGGCGAATCACAATTCCGAGTGCCCAGTGAAGAGAAGTTGGATGAAATCGACGATGGGCTTCAAAATTGCGGTCGATAAACCTTTGGACTCCTCGCACTGGAGACCGAGGTTTAAAGTTTCAACTTCCAAGATTTCTAAGGAAGGGGAAAGGAATTTCAGCGTGTGAGTGTGGAACAGATGGACAAGGAACGCTTGCGTAACAACAGTGAGCATTTCTGGCATCCACTGTTATCTGTGTGGCTTATGTTCGTGATTCGTTGACCTGTGGGGTTGTCGATTGCTCTTCGAGTGCGAATACGCGCTGAAAGATATGACAAGAAGAGCTTGCGTCTCCTCTGCTGCACCATTCGAACGATTTCTGGTACGCTGTCACATAATGTACGTGTATTGCGCAGTATACAATTGCATTGCACAGTGGCGTGTTACAGAATTACACAGTCACCGAACCTTGCAACTTTGATGGAGTGGACACGTCACGTGTGGTAGTTACTGTTAATCTTCTGGTCTGTGGAACGCCGCATGTGGATATGGTAGGCACCGTTTTCGGTGCCTACCAGAGACAAGCTTCAGGTAAGGCTCAATTTGCAAGGAGATCCCCTATCATTCTTTAGGTTTCCAACTCTCTTCTTATACGCTTCATTTAGCTACTAAATTTTAGCTTCTTAAGGCTGTCCTGCAGTACGTATGGGAAACCCCGTCTATAGCGGAACCTCAAAGAACATTTTTCCCTTTCACACTGGTTTGCTTTAACAGAAATACTTATGAAAAATATAAATGGCAAACTATTTATATAAAGGCAAAACTGTCTCTGTAATATGCCTTGGAGGTCGATAGGGTTCTGAGACGTCGAGGCTCCCACATTTTCTAAACACTCGTCTCACGGATGGATTTAAGTTGTCAACCTTACGCGACACGCCGGCCTCCATTTACCCCCTCCCCCCAGAAGATTCCTGGTACTCATTTCTGTTAGAGGATGAGTCGATCCCAGGGCCACAGTGCGGTTGGAAGGATGGGGTAAATTGAAAAAAGAAATCCATCTCATCAGGAATCGAACCCGCGACCTTCCGGCTTGTAGCATAGTGCCTCAAACAACTACGCTACCTCGTGCTCCGCAAACTGTATAATAGTATAGTTGTGTGCCACGAAAATAACAAGTGAGAAGTTCACGTATATATTTACTCAGTACCTCTTTCGGTATGGCGACTAGGTTATGGGTTGAACGACCGGAGAATCGGAGTTCGATTCCAGATAAAGGCAAAATATTTCTCCCTTCATAGCTTTCAGACCAGCTCTGGGGCACTCCCAGCCTTCTGTACAGTGGGTACGGGGGGTGTAAAGCTGTAGGAGCTTGAAGCTGATCACTCACCTCTGTATAGTTCCGACGTCAAGAATGGTGGACCTATGCTTCCACTTTCCGTACGACTCTCCAGCATAGTGCTTAATTAATTAAATACAAGGATAACTTTGCCCTTTGCGCATGTGCAGTTCTCTTTCTGCTCTGACGCTTTATTCCTTTTTGAAGATTTCCCCGCAGTCCATTAGAGCATTCTGTACATATTTCTTCGGCGGCTAGGCATAATTCTTCCCCCGTTTGTGACAGGAATGTTCTTTGTCAGGAAAATTCCAGGAAGAACAGCTCGCAACAAAATTATATGAACAGTAAATTTTATTTTTTTCCCAGGTAGACTGTATTCCGTTGAAGTCAATTGTTCTGTTTTTTTTTTGCCCTAAGCACTTTCCGTTTTATTAGACGCTGTTTTAAGCATATTACGTTTTAGTATGAAAGGAGAACATTTGGGAGATACAAGCGTAAATGGGAGAGCGATATTAAAGCGGATCTTAAAAAGAAATAGGATTCCGTCGTGTGTGGACGAGAATTACGTCTCTCTAAGGGTTTTAATGTCGGGTTGTTGGTCAGCTGAGCCGTTAGGATTCTACTTTGCAGAGAATGTTCAGTTTACCAGATACTTTTTGCGTTAGAGAATATTTCCATTTTAACGTGGGTTTACACAAGATCGTGTGTAGGAAGCTCCCGAATATTCTGGCAATAAAGTATGCTTATGGGCTATAGTTTGAGGTTCTATGACGGGTTTATGGATCTGAACTCTGGTTGAGTTCATAGCAACCTTAGGACCAGTTCATCAGATGTGTGCACCCCTGTTATGATCCTCGTTGTTTGAGGGGTTTCTTTTCTTTTTTTTTTTTCTCGAAGTAAACGCCCAATGTTTTGACGATGTGGCAACTGTGTATCAACTTCGTTGCCCGTTCTGACCATCAGGTTCGGTCTGAGGAGAGATGTTGCCGTCCGATTATTGGGAGGCCGGCCGACCGGTCGGTCCTGGTGTTGAGTGTGAGCCAGCATTGCAGCGGCCGGGGGGTGGGGGGGCATTCCAGAATAATGATGCTAGCTGCACTGCTGACAAGATCGGGGGATGAGCTCCTCTATCGCACGTCTCAAATACATCGAGTCTTTTACCTTCTTTTTATTGGTATGAATCTCGGTGTTTCATGCAGGTAATGGTAAATTTCTCTGTGGTCTGGTGGTCAGCGTTCCTAGCGACAGATACAGAGATCCGGGTTCGATTCCCGGCGCTACCAGATTATTTTCTGATAACTAGTGGGTCTGGAACGAGGTCCACTCAGCCTCGTGATAATAATTGAGGAGCTATTTCAAGGAAATAGAGAACCGAAATTAACGGACGTGGGGATTCGTTGCGCTGACCACGCGACACGCTCTATCCGCAAAAGTTGGCACTAAACTTCGCCGACCAGCGGCGGTCGCTCGGTCGGTATAGTTCGCTTGCGGACTCAAATCACGGAGTTTGTTGTTTGTTTGATTTATTAATTAATTAACCACTATGCCATGAAGACAAATGGGAGAGTGGCGGTATAGCTCCATCATTGTTGACCTCGACATTAGATGGAGGTAAGTGGTCAGCTTCACGTCCCGGCCGCTTTATGCCCGAGAGAATGTGTTGTCGGTACACCTTTGATAGGAAGCTGGGTGGGGCCAAAACCGGTATGAACGACGTGGCGGGATAAGAATCTTACCCATGCCGGGAATCGAACCCAGCTGTCGGGCCGATTGTCGGCTATGCCGACTGAGCTGTCCCGACTCTGGTGTATTTAATGTATGGACCTCAGAAAGAAGAGGTAACGGGAGTGTGAAGAAAAGTACAAATTTAATTTTCACTGTTTGCGAAATATAGTTAAATAAAGGAGGGTGATGTGGGTGGGGCATATAGCAAGCCCGGAAGGAATAAGAAATGCCTACAGTATTTTGGTCGGGAAACTTCAAAGGAAAATATGTCACAAATGGAAGTAAATCAGGTGTAGTGGACGCAGTAGGTTTTATGTGTGTATCACTAGGTAGCAGCACAATTCAGCTTCGTTACAGTCTAGGTAGCAGACGCACATGCTCATGTTCAGGGGATGGTTTCAGTAGTCAGAATGGCGACCGTGTTTGAGGGGTGTACTACCGACGATCAGCGTTCTGTTGTGTTTTTTTTTTTTTGTGGGCAAGAGCACTCAATGCGCAGCATATTTATAAAGAAATATTTCCTGCTTACGGTGGGAAGTTTTTGTCTGGTAAAGCGGTTCACAACTGGGACGCGAACGTTCCGCTGATGACGAAGAAGTTGAAACGGCGGTGCGGATATGGCTGAGACGACAGTCTAAATACTTCTATGCTGTAGATTTCGACGCACGGGTAAAGCGAAGGGACAAGTGTATCAGTGTTGCTGACGGATATGTCGAGAAATAAATGCTTTTTCTGTGTTCGAATATCACATGTTTTACGTTGTATATCCATTTGTGACCTATTTACTGACTCTCTCTCGTAACTAATTAACTCCATGGAGATGAGTGCTTTTTGGGAAACCGCCAGTCTCTCAGCTACTCAAGAATTTCCCAACATTTTATGGGACCCGAAAGTTCATTACCGTGTTCACAGGAGGCACGCTTCTAGTTCCTATCCATAGCCAGATTATCCCATCCTATTCTCTAAGACATGTTGTAATATTACTCTTCCACCTACTTCTAGTTCTTTCTAATGATCTATTTTTGCGTTTCCCACCAAAACATTGTAGTAGTTTCTTTTTTCTGAGTTATCTAAATCCCTCTGATGTATTTCCATTTAGGACTCTTGTATACCTATAGATATTCTGTTTCCTAAGCTTATTTCTTTTCGAAGGGTAGCCAAGGGAATGTAGGTCTATATAAAATAAAGTATACGTCAACAGAGATTCACAGTAAAGTTCTTGACTTTTTATTTTTCTTTGCACAAAGTGCATAAAACGTACGAACCCCCCACCCCCATCCCCCACATATCTTTCATCTTCGAAAGTGCTGAGCGCCTTTCGATTAAATTTTACATTGGTGGGTACCATTCTTGTCGGACAAAATTTGGTCAAAGTAAAAGTCGAAGTCGAAGTTATGTTACGACCGACGGGCAGTCGGCTAGTCTGCCTTAGAATAAAGCACCCATCTGTGGCTAATTACTGTCAGACAGTTGGAGGTTTGTTCATATGGGGCACCCTCTCTGACGAGAGGACGAATCTATCGTTTGCCTCAGTCAGCAGTAATGTCTGTTGTATGTACAGTTTACATTTTATGTCTTTTGAAACGTATGTATATACAGCATATACAAGGTCGCTGTCAGTCCAGGCTCAGTACAACAGATCATGCAGTATCATTAGTAGCTCCTGCTACAACAGCAGTCTGTCACTTGAACGGTCGTATGCTTGACCGCCCCCAAGTTTAAGTTTCTTGTAACCACAATTTGATATGATCTGTACGGTTTAATATACTCATACCTGGCATGAATCTTATTTCGAGCTATATTTATATTTTAAGAGCGGTTCTTCGCAAATAATGTATACCATGATATGAAATAATGACGCCGTGATAATCCACAACTTTTGTTTGAATCAACAGGAGAAAGCAAAGCACGATTTTGTGCAGGGTTGGAATTTAGCATGAATCTCTTTGACGTATTATCAGGTCTGTGCTTGTATCCATAATAAATGTAAATAACTAACTTTATGAACGCCAGTGGGGAACGTAGCCGCTCAAGTGGTATGTGATGTTTGACGTTCTCACGGCGATGAATATTGAGTATTGAATATTGACATTCAGAAGAGGGAAGGGGAACCCCCGGTCGCCCAAAGTCGCCCAAAGCACTCAGACCCCATCTCAATGCGGTGACTGAAGAAAGTTGTCTTTTGGCATGTGATGAAGTGTATTCTAATAGAAATTTACTAACGTTTCGGAGGAACCTACTGCGTTCTTCTTCATGTTCAAAAAATAACTCGAGCGCATAAGCACCAAGCAGCTTGCTAACTGTTTTCTCGGCGTGGTCTTCGACCCTAAAGGTGAATTCAATACGATCATATGATATAAATGTCCACTAATTACTTCAATAAAATAGTGACTAAATTATTTAAAACGGTCTGAAAAAAAACGACGACACACTCCTTGAAGGAGTGATGTTAAAATAAAATAAAATTTGAAATTGCTTACATTACATCTTGCAGCCTTGGCCGTTTAACAGATACTACAAAGACAAAAAGTATTTGAGAATCCTATCGCATTGAGGTGTCGCTTATAGTCTATCGTTTCCGTCTATCATGCAACAATTAAGAACACTGATTCACTCTTAATCCATACAGTGGTCGTTATATGTATAAAATGTTATTAAAATTATGCTTCGGCAATATAAGGCCATCTTCTCTCAGAGAGATAGGATGGGATGGTATGGATTGGATTGGACTAGCTCAGGGTAGGGACCGCTAGAGGGCTCGTGTGAACACGGTAATGAACCTTCGGGCTCCATAAAATGCTGGGAAGTTCTTCGAGTAACTGCAAAACTGGCAGCTTCTCAAGAAGGGCTCAGCTCCATGAGTGAGTAAGTGAGTGAGTGAAGGCGATCTTCAGGGAACACTTTTATAAGGAGTCTAATGCACTAATGCAGTGGTTCTCAAACTGTGGGGCGCGACCCCCCAGGGGGGGCGAAGGCTTGAAAAAGGGGCGCAGCATACTTTCCTGCAGATAAAAATTAAAACTGCCCTAAATCAATTAGAAAAGTAACAAAAAATAAAAATACATATAGAAAAACTTTTGATGAGTACAGGCTTTAATTACCATGAATTTCAAAATAAATAATAATTATTCTCTTTACCGGCAGTTATAAAACGCGTATGACAGACAACGTTGATAGTTCGCCAGCAGCCGCATCCTCTGAAATCCTCTGAAGTATAGACTTTTTAAAATGCTGTGTGAGGAAATGGGTGCCGAACACACTGCTCTGTTGTTTTTTAGTGATGCTCGATGGCTTTCAAGAGGCAATGTATTAAAGAGAATGTTTAAGCTGAGGCATGAGGTGTTCTGTTTTTTAAATGGGGAAAGTCACTCAGTGGCAGACAGTTTCAGCAACAAGGATTTTTTTATTGAAAATGGCTTACCTCACAGATATATTTGAGAAACTAAATATCCTCAACACTTCACTTCAAGGGAATGAGGCAGGCATTCATGAGAAAATTAGAGCTCTGGAGAAACAGTATGGAAAGTGACACGTAGACATGTTCCCTACTCTGGTGTCAATGGTACAAGACACTGATAATCCAGTGCTCCCAATGGACATAAAAAGCTGCCTACTTGATCATCTCATAATGTTGAAAGTTCATTTCGAGAAATACTTTTGCAGTGATTTTGATAAATTTATTTGGATTAAAAATCCATTCGAAAATGCTCCTGGGCCATCATCTCTGAATGTAAATGAGCAAGAACAACTCACCGATCTCACTAGTGATACTTCATTAGAAAGTAAATTTAAGGAATTGTCTTTGTTGGAGTTCTGGATATATATTGGCACGGAATTCCCAACTTTGAGCCAAAAAGCATTGAAAATCCTGATTCCTTTCGCAACAACTTACTTATGTGAGACAGGCTTTTCTGCTTTGGTAGCTATAAAGTCAAAGTCTCGTTCAAGGCTAAATATTGCTAAAGGAGTTGGAGTGGCCATTTCTGATATTACACCACGTTTTGATAAACATTGTTCTCAAAAGCAGGCCCATCCATCACACTGAAGTTTGACATTTAAATGTTTGATTTTCTTTGCAGAAAAAAATTAAATACTTGTTAGTTAAATATCGTTCCATTTCAATACATATTTTGGTTAATTGGAAGTGTTAAAACTAATTTTTATTGTAGGCCTAATATTGTGATACTGTAATGTTGAGTAAAAAAACTGCTAAATAGTTTGTAGAAAAACACAAAATAAACTGAATAAAACGTCAAACATACCATGGCTTCTATTTTGATAAAAAAACAGGCTGGGGGCCTGAGAGTATTTTCTGTTGTCAGGGGGGCTCAGAGGTAAGAAGTTTGAGAACCACTGCACTAATGGAATATAATTCTTTTCGTTACGTCATTGGTGTTTCCTTCCTCATGTCTTTTTTGAAAAGCGGCCGTTTCTGTTTTTCATTGGTGTGTTGTTTTCTTCAGTCTGCGTGTCAACTGTCCCTTTGCGTTCTCTGTGTACGTAAGATTTCATAACTTCAGAATTCATTTTGAATGGGAAAGGGCAAAGACCTTGATCCGCCAAGAAAGAAGAAGTTCAAAAGGGGCATAACAACGGTACTACGCCCAGCCGAACCACTTTCTTATAAGATGAGGGCCGGTAAGCTGGTCCTGATTTCCGGCATGTACTGTCACTTTCAACAGTCGACATGTCGCGTCATTAATTAACATTCTTTGATTGCTTGTGACGTTAGATTTAATCGTAGAATGATCACATGTCTCAAGTTACTTGATAGGGCGGATGCTTGTTGTGGTGCATACCACAGTACTACAGCCCAAGCCGTCCCGTATAAGAAATGAGCAGATTCTTCTAAGCTGACTGCGGTAGTTTAAAAAGCGCTGGGACATTCATAACTCATATAGAACTTCTGTCGCCGAAATGAATCGCTAATTCAAGTGTTGCAGACGTCTGTGGAGCCTATCATACAGATGTAAATCAGATTCAGAAAGTACCGCTCAGCCCTGCTTGTGTATCCACTCGTTTCCTCTTGCAAGAAGGTCAAATTCAGTTGCTCCGATGACCAAAATCACAAAATTCTTGACCAGTGCTTCTTAATTGTTCCGCGTTTTAATTGTGGATTCAGAGAGACAGCCGTTGCTAGCGAACGGCTCTGAAACTACATTCGTTTCTTGGTACCGGCCGCGAAACAAGAGGCAAAACGTCCGTTGCTAGGCAGCAGATTCTTAATAAAGGATAGTTGGACAGTAACAGATGAACGGTGTTTTCTGTGCGGTCCGTGCCGAGATGTTATAACCGGGACGGTTTGGAGCAACAAGTTCAGTGCTCATTTGATGGTCAGGCAGTGAAGATAAGACTAAGAGGTTGGTGCGAAATGGCCGCCAGCCTTGGAGCTAATTAGTTTGAAAGTCAATGACGAGAAGAACTATGTGTGCTGTAGTTACAGTGATATTTGGAGTGTGTAATTCAGTGAGACTGTTATAGTTACTGCGTTAAAATCCGTTGCCAGGAGACGACTAGTGGATACTGAGAAGACTGCATGTGTGCTGTACTTAACAGTGTTATTGAGAGTGTGTAATTTCGTGAGACTGTTATAGTTACTCGTAGTTAAAAAATATAAAAGTAAACGTATCCCTGTAACAGGCCGTGGAGGCCCATAGGGTTGTGAGATGTTGAGGTTCCCACATTTTCTAGGCAATCGGTTCATAGATGGCGGTAAGGTTGTCAGCCTTACGCGCCGACCTCCCTTTACCGCCAAGAATATTCCTGGTACTCATTTCTGTTAGAGGCTGAGTCGACCCCAGGGCCATAATACGGCTGGAAGGATTAGGTCAATTGAAAAAACTCAATGACCTCATCGGGACTTGAACCCGCGACCTTCCGGCTTGTAGCATAGTGCCTCAACCAACTACGCTACCACGTGCCCCAGATACTTGTAGTTACGATCCATAAGTGGTCGTGAAATCCAGTTACCAATTAAAACCCCTCGTCGAGAGTCACTCACAGTTTTACCTCCTGTTTTGTATGGATGTCATACTTTGTAACAGTAACGGAAGAGTAAGGGTGTTCGAGAAGAGAGTTCTGAGGAGAATATGCTGGTGCGAGAGAGAGAGGACGTAAAGGGAGGCTGCAGATCACTGCATAATGAGTTACATAATATGTACGAGTATTACTGATCATCGCTTGTTACTGCGATGATCAACTTTCACTGCATTAACTGCTCCACGGTCATTAATCACCGAGTCATCGTCACTATGTGGTCTCGTTAGTGGCAGCGTCGTTAAGTAACAAACTTAAATGTAAATCAAGTTTGATGCAAGGGACGGGGCATGTAGTACACATGAGGTAGATGGAAAGTGCGTGCAGAATTCAGTCGGGAAACCTGAAGTGACCAAGGCGTGAATGGGAGGATGTTGAAATAACTCTTAAAGAGGATATTATTACATATTATTATGTTTTTGGACATTATCCATCGTCCTTTTTTATGTAAAACACTGTCCTGTTTATTTTAAAAAATGCAACGTTTCGGAGACTGGATCCTGTCTCCCAGTCGATAGAGCTACTCCCTATCTTCGAAAAGTTGTGTTTTTAAATGTAAACAGGGTAATGTTTTAGATAATGCATAATGACTACATAATGAAGAGCTTCATAACTTGTACTCTGCTCCAAGTATAATTAGAATGATCAAGTCAAGGAGGATGAGGTGGGCAGGGCATATAGCACGAATGGGGGAGACTAGGAATGCGTATAGGATATTGGTGGGAAAGCCAGAAGGAAAGAGACTACTGGGAAGACCAAGGCGTAGGTGGGTAGACAATATTAAAATGGATCTTAGAGAGATATTTTGGGATGGTATTGATTGGATTGAACTGGCTCAGGATAGGGACCAGTGGAGGGCTCTTGTGAACACGGTAGTGAACATTCGGGTTCCAAAAATTCTGGGAAATTCTTGAGTAGCTGCAGAATTGGCGGCTCCTCCAGAAGGGCTCAGCTCCATTAATAAGTAAGTAAGTAATGTTTTAGATAAAAAAAAGCA
The DNA here is from genome assembly GCF_002891405.2 of Cryptotermes secundus. Taxonomy (NCBI): domain Eukaryota; kingdom Metazoa; phylum Arthropoda; class Insecta; order Blattodea; family Kalotermitidae; genus Cryptotermes; species Cryptotermes secundus. Next base: position 541,360 of record NW_019729218.1, read on the forward strand.
ACACATGGATAATGTCCAGAAACACAATACTTGTACTAATGTACCATTGGCAATTTTTGGATGATATTATTTTTTATTTGGTTAAGGATAGGAACCAGGGGCACGGCCATTAAGGGTGGAAAATCTCTTGTTATCTTCTCGAAAGGGGCTCTGATTAGGCAGTTTCTTTGGTAGTCACTAAGTGTCATAACATTTTTTTCAAGTACAATGCAACCTCGATAATTGGAAATGATTGAGGGCTGAAGTGTTCGGAGTGTCGAATCGTTCGGATATCTGGATTTCAAATAAAAAAATAGATTTATTTAGTGAAATTATTTCTTCAAGAGTTTTATAACTATTATTCATGCAGTATATACAATGACCGGAGTTAGCGGACGGTCGGTTACGCACCGGCCTCGGGACAAGCAGTAATGGGTTACAACCCTCACCGCCCAGAGAGGCACGTCAGTTAACACAGAGTGTCGTATTTCACAAGAATCCACTTTTACTGCAAGGAAGTAAAATACGTAATTAGTTAAATGCGTAATTTTTGTGGGCACTGTAAGTCAATTCGCATTACCGGGTTGCACTTCATTGGCAAAACAGGAGTTACCATTCTTTTCACGTTTGAGACTAAACACGTTGTTTAACATTAGACTGTTGATAGTTTATTGCACATTGTCTCACTACACTAAGTCATTACAATTATTTTTGTTTCCCTTGGTCCGGGTTCGATAGTGCGTCTGGAACGGGGTCCGCTCAACCTCGTGATGATAATTGAGGATCTGTTTCAAGGAAATAGCGGCTCTGGTCTAGAAAACTTAGATTAATGGCCGTGGAGATTCGTTGCGCTGACCACGCGACACCCTCTATCGGCAAAAGTTGGCACTAAACTTCGCCCACAAGCGGCGGTCGCTCGGTCCGTATAGTTCGCCTGCGGACTAAAATCACGGAGTTTTGCACAACTATATCGACTTGCTAACACTGCAGAAATTCGCCTTCTTTTCCCTCATGCGTAATTTATACATGTGGTTTTGCAGTCCTTAGTACTTATGGAGCTGTGGTAGCGTAGTCGCTATACCGACTGGCTACCGGCTTCTCCAAGTCGTCTAGGACCGGCTCTGGGTCCCACCCAACCTCCCATTTAATGGGTACCGTGGGCTATTTCCCCGGGGATAAAGCGGCCGGGTCGTGAAGCTGACCACTCACCTCCAACTAATTCCGACGTCTAGAAAATATGTATCTATACATCCTCTCCCCCCATACGCCTTCATGGCATAGTGCTTAATTCGTTGAGCACAGAGACAACTTTACCTTTTACCTTACCTTATGAGGAGATTAATATTGATTTATAACAACTATTTTCTTTTAACGTTAGGCAGCGCCATAGCTCAAGTGGTTAGTCGCTGGCTTCCCACCGCGGCGGCCCTGGTTCGATCCCGGGTCTGGTCAAGTGGGATTTGTGGTGGACAAAGTGGCGCTGGGGCAGGTTTTCTCCGAGTACTTCGGTTTCCCTTGCCCATCTTCGTTCCACCAATTGCTCCACAATCACCCTCACCTATTATCTGGGTCTGGTACAATAGGCCAGAAGTGGCCACAGTACAAGGGACTTAGTCCCACCCCACTAGCAATTAAAAATACCTTCATTTAAAGACGTTAATTTTCACTTTCTAAGTAAACATGTTTAGACGCTGAAGTGCCAGTTGTATTCGTAGTACAGTACAGTGCAGTGCAGTGTGAGGCAGATATGATATTAGCCCACGGAATGTTCTCTGTTGTTTCAACGGCGCGTGAATCGTAAAACTTTGTGAATTATTGTCCATGCGAGAGGGTAAGGCGGTGAAGGTCATTGGATGTGACCTGAAATGCTGAATCTCTTACGTGACATGTATTAAAGAAGCGTTAAATATGTCTGGAGTTCAAGTTACCACCCATTCCATGCTGTACGAAATGTTGTGGTGATACTGGCTTTCCTGTTATTAGTTTATTCCACCTTGACGTCACGATCCGTGAACATGTTTTGGATAAAATATTGAATGTATATTTGTTGACATTGCCTTTATTTTATATCGCCGTCAGAGATTCAGGATTTTGTATTTCCTTAACTACCTGAGAGTCGAAGTAGCAGCTGAGTTATTTATATTTATATTCTACACAAATGCAGCTCATCAAAATGTAATTCTCTACGACCAAACTCCGCCATATGCAGGAATGTTAACATTAATGATGATACCTACCAAACACTAAATACGATTAAAAAAATTAATAATATTGTGCTTTCATTTGTGCAGCTTGTTGCCATGTTCGGGAAATATAGATGGCTGTAACTGCACTAAAGCCATGTTAATTTTTTAATTTTTTTAATTCCCTTAATGTGGGGTGGAGTCCAACTGGGTTCACTCGGCACGACGGCCACTGATTGGCCTATTGTAGCCTGTCCCGGGTGATTATGATGACGGAAAATTCTGGTGGAATGAAGATTGGCAGGGGAAACCGGAGAAAACCCGCCCCAGCGCCACGTTGTCTACCACAAATCCCACTTGACCAGACCCGGAATGAACCTGGGCCTCCGCGGTGGGAAGCCAGCGACTAACCGCTTGAGCTATGGCGCGGCCGAAAGCAATATTTGTTTTTGGAAACAGTATAGGATGAAAATGTTATGGTAGGAGTCGATCTTTTAACTTTCGGGGGGACCAGAAATGGAACCATGCTACTTTGGTGTTAGAGCGTTCATATTTGAATGCCAGATTTGCAACTTCATGTGGTAGGATCCATGACCTACACTCCAAAACTTGTACGATTTAAGAGATATTATAAGAGAATGTCTTTTCTTCACTGTGATTTAATTTTTGGACGGTAATAATGTAAATTTCAAAATACTTTCTCTTATACAGATTTTATGTTGTTGAAGTTTTACTTCAGAGTGCTCCATTTAAAATCAGTTTATGTTTTAAGAATTCTCTGTCTGTCCGTCCGTCCATCCATCCATCCACAGTCATTGTGGACCTTGGCCGCTTTTTCAGTTTCTAAACGAATACACAGTCGGTAGGTTGCGATGGGTGGAATGTATAGCACGCATGGGGGATGAGAAATTCGTACTACATTTCAGTCGGAAAAATCGAAGAGAATAGGTGCTTTTGGGTGGTACAATTGCAGTGGGTCTAAATTAAATGTCTGTGGGATTTTACTGGTTGCATATGTTAAAGTTTTGACGTAGAACCTTATTATCTACTAAATTTATTCGAAAATCATGCAGTGGTTTCGGAGACGGAACATGAGAATGGAAATAACCTCCATATTTGCTTTTGCTTATGCACTTTATGCAAAGAATGGATAACGTAGCTTGCATCTCGTGGTTCATAAGTACAGAAAATTATATTGCTCCTAATTAAGCGAATTTCTGTGGCATGTTTTATAAAATTAGTCCTGTTTCTTGCAACCATCCGTCTACATTCCTAAGCTATAATAAAGCTACAAAAGTGTACGGTGTGCACTTAACGGTCTCCTTCAACAGAATGAGTTATACAATTAAAACATTAAAAATCCATGTAGTTATTTACTCTTAAGAGGTGCTTATTCAGTCTGGGGAGAAGTATAAATTATATACTGAATTAATAAACAGTCTTAATTACGACTTCGGTGGTCATTGTTAACACAGAAACACACCACACGAAAATTATATTAGCGTAGTTGGTTCAGGCACTATGCTACAAACCGGAAGGTTGCGAATTCAATTTTTCAATTGACCTAATCCTTCCAGCCGCCTTATGGCCCAGGGCTGGACTCAGCCTCTAGCAGAAATGAATGTGAGGAATGCCCTGGGGGGTAAAGAGCGGCCGGCGCGTTAGGCTGACAACCTCACCGCCATCTGTGAACCGGTTGTCTAAAAAATGTGTTAGCCTCGACGTCTCACAACCTTATGGGCCTCCACAGCCTGTTAAAGGGATAGCTCTACTCTTTTAGCTCTTTGAGTGGGAAGGCTGGTTGGGTAGCAGGGCCGGTCTTGACGTTGAGGAGAAGAGAAAATATCTTTTTCTCTGCCGGTAATCGAAGGCGAAATACTCGGTCGCCCAGCCTGTAGCCCGTCCCTATACTGACCGATCTATCGCGGTTAGTCCACGCCATTTGTTGGAACCAAAATAAAGGCTGTGCGGCATTTGCAGTAACAGCCTGCGGCCGCCGCGTGCGGTATGGGCCTCCACTGTTTGTGGCCGTCCGGCCGTCCGTCCTTCACTAATTGCACACACTGGTCGGTAGTCAGACCGCTGCAGGTTAGGAACTCCCACCCGTGGCTTGCTGTAATGACAACCGAATTTCACACCAGATTTAATTAATTTGTTGCATATTCATCTTGGTCGTGACGCGTTGCATTATGTTGGATGTCCAACAACTCATTAATTATAATTATCAGTTACCACACAACACCTAACCACACGCCATCTCAGTCTGCGATCATTTGTTTCACTTAGATGTTGGTAGAAGCGTTTGCATTGCAGCCGTTACCAGATATTGTCACGTCTTAGTATAATAGAGATGGTCGGATCGTGAATGCTTGACACACAACACACACGGGAGCAATAATACATTATTCGTAAAGGTAATGTTGTCTCTGTGCTTAGCTAATCAAGCAGTACTCCATGATGGCGTATGGGGGAGTGGATGTATAGATCCACATTTTGTTGACCTCGGCACTAGTTGGAGGTGAGTGGTCAGCTTCACGCCCCGGCCGCTTTACCCCCGGGAACAGAACCACCGGTACCCATTGGATAGGAGGTTAGGTGGATCCCAGAGCCGGTCTGAACGACTTGGAGAAGAGTAAATCCTTGACCCTACCGGAACTCGAAGTCCGACCCCTCTGTCGTCCAGCCCGTAGACAATCGCTATACCGACTGCGCTATCCCGGCTCCCTTCATAATCACAGTAACTTAGAATAACTCACAATAAATGACTGCCTAAGACTCGCTCCGTTCTGGTGTCTCTCTCTTCTGATCAGAACTACTACAGCCTTGAACTCAGAGTGACTTCATTGTCAAAGTCAAAGTCAAAGTCATATTACGACTGATGGTCAGTCAGTCAGTAAATCTTGGTGTCGAGCCCCGTCTGGAGCTCATGACCAGATATTTATTACTGTTTGACAGTTACGGTCTTGTTTCTGTGGGGCGTCATCTCTGACGAGAGGACGGGTCTGTCTTTTGTACATGCTGCTGGTCGTTGCCAGCGCAGTCTTTCTCGGGTCCGAGCCTCTCAGTACTCGTGACTATATTTTACTGTCTCAGATTTGAGACTTCCCTTTTCATCGCCTCCTACGACTCGCAGGGTCACGGTGGAGGTATTCGACCCGTCCTCCACACGGGTGGGAACTTCACTGTTATCTGATCGGCCGTTTATATAGCTTATCAGTATCCAAGGAAATGTGTGTTGATCACTCGTATCCAGGGAAGCGTGTTCCAAAACTAAGTTTCAAAGAATCCATCTGTACGGAAACATGTCTGTCACTCGTTCCCTCGCAGTGGGCCTACGTGTCACAGTACGAGTATTATCCTCTCATCTATGTCTAGGTCTTTCTATGATGCCTCTTTTAACGTTTGGTGAAGTGCGTAAAGTGTGAAGCTTCTCGTTATGCAATTGTTTTTTCCTCTCGTTATTAACTCTGTCTTAGGTCCACGCAGTCTTTTTCCACTTTGTTCTCAGATGTATTTGAATTTGGAATTCTGAATGAAAAATTGACTGGCTACGACTTCAGATCGCCGGCTGCAGCATCATCATAACAGTACAGTAAACCCTCGTTATAACGGGCCCGGGTATAACGGCTGTGTGCATTTGCGAGTTTTTTAGATTTGTTCCACTGAGGAGCGCTGAGGAGGTTTTGCGGGACGCGCCATAGCTCAGGCGGTTAGTTGCTGGCTTGCCACTGCGGTGGCACGGGTTCTAGCCCGGGCCAGATAATGTGGGATTTGTGGTGGACAAAGTGACACTAGGGCAGGCTTTCTCCGAGTACTTCGGTTTCCCCTGCCAATTTTCATTCCACGGAATGCTCCACAATCACCATCATCTATAATATGGGGCTGGTACAATAAGCCAGCGGCCGATGTACCAAGTGGACTCAGTCTCACCCCATGAAAAAAAAAAGATCCCCAATGTAAGAACCTTTACGTAATCACACTGTGTGTCTCTGTTGCGTGTATTGACTATGTATCTGATGGTGTACTTCATGAATACCCTTTCGCTCCGTTATAGGGGATATCGGTGATAATGTATTCCGTACCGTTAGGCCGTTATAACGAGGGCGTTTTACAGAGTCTGCAGAAACATTTTAGAGATCGGTTCTGGTGGTCTTGTGGTAACTAACTAGCCTGACATTCAAGATATCCCAACTTCAATCCAAACGTTGCTAGCAATCTTAGAGAGGACAATGCAACATGGGCATACTGACAACAAACCTGAAGATGGCAGTAGAGCCAACACATCAGTCGCCGTGTAGGTCTATATCAAGTACACCTTAGAAAATATATTTGTGTAATATTGTCACAAATCTTTGAAGTACCAGTTAAATTAATTACTGTGTCAAGTAATATTGTAGACCTATACTATTGCTCCGCTGATAACAGTGGCCGCACGGTCTGAGGCCCACTCAAACACTGGGATCGTGGGTTCGAATCCTGTTTGAGATATGGACATCTGTGTGCATTTAATCTATACTTATGTTGTCCTATGAGTACGTAGCGGCCTTGCGACGGTCTGATCACCCGTCCAAGGAGTTCTACCGTCTGTGTAAAAGTTCAGGAGACTGAAAAAGCGACCAAGGCCCAACAAATGGCTGTAAAGCCATAGATAGTAGATAGAGAGATAGATAGACACTATTGTTCCATAAGCATTAGCGATTATTTGTTGACGGTCCTGCTTATATGATACTTAATGGGAAAGTTGTGGCCGGGAAGAAATGCATACTTCCGTCACGCCTCCCGTGTGTGTGTGTGTGTGTGTGTGTGCTGCTAGCCGGGGGCGGCCAGCGGCGGCGGGTCAGACGTGTGCATTGCTGTTAGTGCTGGCTGCCCTTAATTGCAAAGATGTCTTCATTCACAGCGCTGTGCGCTTAATCCGCTGCGAGCCATGCAGCCTTATTAGTTGCAAGACATGGGAGGAAGGTATGATGAAAATGCTTTTTTTTTTTTTTGTTACCAGGAGCTTCTTTCTTCTTCTTCTTCTTCTTCTTCTTCTTCTTCTTCTTCTTCTTCTTCTTCAAAACTATCAACTTACGTTTATTCTCCCCTTTTCGCATTTACCGGAGGTGTTCCGGCTTGCTATGACGTTTAGCAGAAATGATGTCCTTATTAAGATGTCGGCTTCCTTCTTTTCTATAATATGCGGGTTTTAATAGTAAACAATGGATCTTATTTCAGCGGAATACTTGTCTACCAATTGATTTGACTTATATTTTGTCCTCTGAATATTAACCCTGTTCGTATTGCTTTATATTTAAATAAGCGTATTTCTGTTAGCATTTCCCCATGGTAATATATAATTTATGGGACACGCGATAGCGTAGTTGGTTGAGACATAATGTTAGAAGCCAGAAGGTCGCGAGTTTGAGTCCCGATGAGGTGGATTTCTTCAATTGACCTAATCCTTCCAGCCACATTATGGCCCTGGGGTCGACTCAGCCTAACAGAAATGAATATGAGGAATCTTGGCAGCGCCATAGCTCAAGCGGTTAGTCGCTGGCTTGGGTTCGATCCCGGGTCTGGTCAAGTGGGATTTGTGGTGGACAAAGTGACCCTGGAGCAGGTTTTCTCCGAGTACTTCGGGTTCCCCTGCCAATCTTCATTCCATAAAATTCTCCATCATCATAATCACCCGGGGCAGGCTACAATAGGCCAATCAGGGCTGCCGTGCCGAGTGGACTCAGTTGGACTCCACCCCTCACTAAGCGAAAATGAGGAGTCTTCCAAGGTAGTAAAGGGCGGCCGGCGCCATCAGTGAGCCAATTTTCTAGAGAATGTGGGAACCTCGACGTCTCACAATCCTATGGACCTCCACGGCCTTTTACAGGGACGGCTTTAAGTAAAAGTATATCGATTCATAGATGGCGGCAAGGTTGTCAGCCTTACGCGCCGGACGCCCTTTACCCCCAAGAATATTCCAGGGACAGCTTTACAAAGTGAATATATAATTTACACCTTTGAATGATCAAGAATAGCCACTTTAACTGCGGATGTAAGCGCAACATTTATCTGTAACACGTAAGAAGGTAAAGCTATCTCTGTAACAGGCCGTGGCGGCCCATAGGGTTGTGAGACGTTGAGGGTCCCACATTTTATCTAGACAATTGGCTCACAGATGGCGGTAAGGTTGTCAGCCTTACGCGCCGGCCGCGCTTTACTCCCCAGGAAAATTATATAATTAATTCTTGGTATTCATTTCTGTTAGAGTCTCAGTCGACACCAGGGCCATAGTGCGGCTGGGAGGATTAGGTAAATTAAGAAATTCTAATGACCTGATTGGCAATCGAAGCCGCGACCTTCCGGCTTGTAACACACTGCCTCAACCAACTACACTGCTGGGCGCCACCGAAATATACACGTAGCATAATAATTGTGTCTCATTGGCTTCCTTTTGTTTGATTGTCTCATAAAATAAGATTTTACTGGAAAGTGTAAGGTAAAGATATAGTTGGCCGGTCACGGTAGCCGAGCGGTCTAAGGCATGCACTGTCTTCGCTCTCTCGGAAGCCGGGATCGTGGGATCGAATCCCGCTCAGGGAATGGATGTTTGTGTGCGTTTTTCTGTGTTTGTGTACAGGTAGAGGCCTTCCGACGAGCTGATCACCCGCCCAAGGAGTCCTACCCGAATGTGTAAGATCTAGAAAAACCGAAGTGAACGAAGTTCATGGAGGTAGGCCTAGGCCCACTGGGGCTGTAGCGCCAACGAAAAAAAAAGATATAGTTGGCCCTGTGCTTAATTAAGTACCTCACCATGAAGACGTATGGGGAAGTGGAGGCGTAGCTTGGTTTTAAATATAATATTTAATGAGTTCGAGGTGTGTGCAAAAAAGCATGTGGACACGACGCCATGAAGACGTATGGGGAGTGGATGTATAAACCCACGATCTCTCTTATTAATGTCTGTTTTAACCAAAACTGGGTTGCGATCTTTACAAGATGGACACGATGCTGTACACTTAAATTAATTCTTCTTTTCGTATTAGGCCCTCAGGCTTGTTTCACTTCAGAGCTCGTCTGGAGCTGTGGGTCTTATAGACAGTCGGTAGAACTCTTTGGACTAATGATCAGCTCTGTCGCAGTGTCGCCACCTTCACAGGAACAACACAAACACAAAATAAACGCGGACAGACATCCATGCATCGAGTGGGATTGGAATCCACAATCCTAAAGTTCGTGCGGACGAAGAAATTTAATGCCTTAGGACAGGTCGGCCCCTGTGATCGGCATAAATTAATTCTAATATGGTCATATGGACAGATGATAATGAGGAATATAAGGTAACGTAGAACAGGGCGGGAAATCTGTGTATTTTATTGGAACAGGCCGCCATCTTTCTACTGTTGTTTAGGTAAACTTGATTGAACATTTCTTCAAGTATGTGCAGTGTTCTCTGACGACTGGTGGAAATGTACTCACCAGATTACGTGTTCTTCTGACATACCGCAACTAAATGGATTTGGCTTCGACCGATGTCGGACGGTTTCCCCTTTCAGGAGATGCAAACACTACACCGCTGTACAGAAGTAGTCATGGTGTTTACAAAGTTAACAGCATTAGGAAAGACTAGGATGAACATGGCTGTGCCCTGTGAGCAGACTAACATGTAAGTCCGTACTACCGTATTCCTGTATGCAGCATACACCCACACGCAGTTCATAGTGTTTACAGAACATACTGCGGAGCGCACCGTTTAATGACACCAGTCCATGGAGGTGACCTTGAGTGCGCAGTAAAACCTGGTCATGACGGAATCCACTTTCTGTTTTAACCTGGGTTCCGTTTGACACAGGTTATAGCCTAAATAGACTAAATAGGAAGTATCCATGATTATTATTATTTCTAAATATCTATACTTTGTAATGAGGAGCTTCATAACTTGTGCTCTTCTCCAAGTATAATTAGAATGATCAAGTCAAGGAGGATGATGTGGGCAGGGCATGTAGCACGAATGGGGGAGAGAGGAATGCATTTAAGATATTGGTGGGAAAGCCAGAAGGAAGGAGACTACTGTGAAGACCAAGGCGTAGGTGGGTGGGCAATATTATAATGGACCTTAGAGAAATAGAATGGGATGGTATGGATTGAATTGATCTAGCTCAGGATAGGGACCAGTGGAGGGCTGTTGTGAACACGGTAATGAACCTTCGGGTTCCATCGTAAAATCCTGGGAAATTCTTGAGTAGCTGGAGATTTGGCTTCTCCTCAAGATGCGCTCAGCTCCATTAGTAAGGAAGTAAGTATGAATGTATGAGGGGTAGGCCTCCTCGGCCCTTGCACCGTGACCTACAGTGGTCTATTGTGCTTTAGTAAGTAAGTAAATATCTATACTTTACATTTCTCAGTTCCTAATAACAACTTAGACTTGCGTTAATGAAATAATAATAATAATAATAATAATTATTATTATTATTACTACTTTTTTTTGTTTAGTTCTCTGCATTAATGTGTTTTTCCTCCATTTTTTTCTTTGGCTTTACAGCCCCAATTTGTGCCTTCGCCTACCTCCATGAAACACTCCGTTTCACGTCTGTTTACTAGATCTTAAGACATTCGGTAGGACTCCTTGGGCGGGTGATCAGTTCGTCGCAAGGCCTCTACCTGTATACAAACACAGACAAAAAGCACATACACACACAAACACTGAACATCCATGTCCTGAGTGGGATTCGAACCCACGATCCTGACTTCCGAGCGAGCGAAAACAGTGGTCAGTGCATTGCTTAGACCGCTCGGCTTCCGTCAACATCAGGAAGTACCCATAAGCTAACAAACTGACACGTAACATGAAACAGAGACCTTCCACCTGTTATGCTCTACAACTCTTATGTTAAACATTGTTTCGAAATGAATATCCTACTGTACTGCTCTGAAGAGTTGCAGTCCGTATGTGTGTTCACTGGACCGTCCTTCTTATATCAGAACTCTTGTTTCATTTAATAAATGAGAGCCTCAATTTGACCTAAATTTATGAAAGTAGAATCAGAATACAGTGCAGTCAGTATTAGCGACTGGCTGGACGTCCGGGGTTCAATTCCCGGCAGGAGTAGGACGTTTTTCTTTACTCCACAACGTCCAGACCGGCTCTGGGGCCTACCCAGCCTCCTATACATTGGGCACCCTAGGCTGTCTCCCCTTCGGTAAAGCGGCGTGGAACGTGAAGCTAATCACTGTCATTTAAAACCGAAATTAAGAATGGTGGAGCTATACCTTCATTCTCCCACATGTCTCGTGGTGTTGTGCTAAATTATTTAAGCCCAGAGATAACTTCACACCTTTAGCCATTACTGCTATAGAGTATCACGCCAATTTAATCTTCGATTTTTCTATAATAACATTTGTGGAAAAAGAGGCCTGTAATGCACGGGGAAGGCATACATAGGCCTTTATGACTGAGTAAATTCAGATAGTCGATTTCAGTACGGCGCAACGAACGGCTTTTTGTATCATGATCGGGAACTACAGTGTGCGAAACGTACCCTGATGCCCTACAGAGCGACACTGGTTACATGCTGCCTGGATACGCAGTTCCAGTTATGGAAACAACAGGAGCTTCTGAGGAGCTTTAAGTCTGTGTAATGTCGCGTGTAATGTGTAATGCCTTTAGGCATACCATGTAATGCGTTTTAGAAGAGCTATTGTCCTGACATGGGCAGAATTTTGTTTACGCGTAAAGTGAGCTTGGATGAGTTGTGTTCCTCCGCCGTTTTGTCTAATGCAAATAAATTACTGCAGTAAATGAAGATGGAAAATTCCTCATTGGGAGCTTGTTTTTTCAATTCTTTTATTACGGTCCTTCTTGTTCAGGCCCATTCACTGTTACTTGCATCAGGATGGTACGTAAGACCGTACTGTAAGATACGAATTCCTCTAGTAGCCATCGGCGCTATTGTGTGGGCAGTCCTCCTAATCAAGACTATATTGACTGATACGATGCGATTCATTGTTCCTATTCAAGCGCCTCTCCTAGTCTCACCTTCCACCCACGCGGGGGGAGGAGGCGCGGAGAGGGTTTGGAAACCACCCACTGAGACTTACAAGCCTTCAGTCGCCGGAACAAGTGCCAAAAACAATGGGGGACGACTAACAAGCGGAAGAATGATTTGCAAACAATGCAATGAGCTCAGGGGATCTTGGACATACAACAAATAAACAGTAAAAGAATGGGGCCCCTCGTTATAATAGCAGGTTAACGACAGCACATGACGGTCGTTAGATTAGTTTGCTGCGCTGCGGCCGTTGTTGATGGCGCTGCTGGCGGCTTCACGACCGACGTAGCGGCGCTGTTTCGGCGGTCACTGCGAGATGTCGCCGCTAGTAGGCCTGGATTTCTGGATTGTAGGGAAATGTGGTTAGGAGGATGCGCGACGTTTTGGAAGAACCAACATCTTCAGTGTCGAGGAGTAAATCAAGGCTCTCCATTGTCGCTGCTGCTAGAACGTCAGATCAAAGAGATTTATAATATTTGTCAGATAGCAAAATAGACGTAAAACTGCATAATGAGGAGCTTCATAACTTGTACTCTTCTCCAAATATAATTAGAATGATCAAGTCAAGGAATATGATATTGGCATGGCATGTAGCATGAATGGAGAAGAAGACTGCATATATGATATTGGTGGGAAAGCCAGAGAGAAAGAGACCACTAACAAGACCAAGACATAGGTGGGTGGATAATATTCAAATGGATCTTACAGATACAATAGGGATAGTATGGACTGGATTCATCTGGCTCAGGATAGGGACCAGTGGAGGGCTCTTGTGAACACGGTAATGCACTTTCGGATTCTATAAAATACTTTTTTTTTATTGCTAGTGGGGTGGGACTAAGTCCCTTGTACTGCGGTCACTTCTGGCCTATTGTACCAGCCCCAGATGATAGGTTAGGATGATTGTGTAGCTATTGGTGGAATGAAGATTGGCAGGGGAAACCGAAGTACTCGGAGAAAACCTTCCCCAGCGCCACTTTGTCCACCACAAATCCCACTTGACAAGGCCCGGGATCGAACTGCCTGCCAATTGGCTGTACCACTCCCGGGTTCGTGAGACAGAAAAAATGTCATGAGTCTCGAGAGACCCAGAACCAAGAATGACTGTGCTGGCGGGGGCCAGTAGCTATAAACCGGACCTGACATAGTGCCTGTATGTATCTTTGTATCCTCCTCCTCAGCTTCTTGAAGGAGTTGACAGGAGTTGAAATTTGATGAATATTATGCCATTGGAGTCCATCCCAAACTGAGGTAACCATTTAATTTCTTACAGCCGGTAAAAACATGACGCTATTTTTGAGGCAGAAGAAACCCTTACATTAGGGTCTTTAAGTGTGTGATGATACATTTTGGAAAAAGAAAATGTGTGGCTTCTTTTGAACTAAATTTGTGTAGGTCGCGCGAGAATTTGGTTTAGCTTTCGGTTTGATGTCAGTGAGTAATGATCCATTGGAGCTAGGCTTGTGAAATCTGATGCGAAGGTAGACCATAAACATTATGTTGTCGATCAGCGACAAGTGCAGTTCTGCACCTTGTTTCATATCTCGTATCAGGCTGTACTGTGACAACATGAACCTAAATAACGTTACAACGTACAATAGGCTACAGTATATTCCTATATATTCACGAAAAAAAAAAAGGTAAAAGGCAAAGCTATCTCTGTAACGGGCCGTGGAGGTTCATAGAGTTGTGAGACGTCTAGGCTGTCAGTTCCAGACAATAGGCTCACAGATGGTCATGAGGTTGTCAGCCTTTCCCTCCGGCTGCCCTTTACCTCCCGGAAGATCTCTGGTACTCACTTCTGTTAGGGGCTGAGTCGAACCCAGGGCGATAGTGCGGCTGGAAGTATTAGGGCAATTGAGAAATCCAATAACCTCATCGAGAATCGAACCTGCGACCTTCCGGCTTGTAACACAGTGCCTCAACCATCTACGCTGTATATATAACATTCATTGAAATATTTCGTGAAATGTTTCTCCAGCTGCAGATAATTTTTATATCAAATCTTATTTACTTACGGGTTTACGAAAATGTTTCTTTTATTCTGAACAATCCTTAAGAGCATGTTGAACCCTTTTTGGAGTCACTGCCCACAGTTTAATAAGCTTGAACTAAATAAAAGCAAACACAGTATAGGCCTAACCACAGTATCTTGTTCCTTACAAGTCACAGTTGTGTAATATGAGTTTATTACAGGCTATGGGCAATTGAATTTGTGGTAAGCATTATTAAATTAACCAGTTCATTTCGTGTTTCTCACAGCTAACTTATCAATTTTCATTGTTCCCGCCCAACCCATTGTGTGTGGAGTGACTACACCCTTGTAAGGCATAGTGTTTCCGGTAATGCGGTTTGGTTATTTAAGGTGAGAAATTTCTGGGGTTTCCTCTTTTGTGGTCAAATTTTCAATGTTCCACCGTCCGTTTTCATTCACTCCCTGGGATTATTAGCTTAACGACTATTGTTACGGTACTGAGACACATCAGACTGAGGCAACCTCAGTCTGCTCTCCATCTGGGAACAATAACTGACTCGGTTTCAGAAGCTCCTAGTTCTTGGCCGCCTTTTGTCTCGCCTTTGCCGTAGGACTAATCTCTCATTACATTACCCCTACCAGCTGAAGTCTACAGTAGTGTAATATAGTTAACTTAAGGCGTTCCAGAGTTCTCGCTTGCATTTTAGCATGAAATTTAAATTAACACAGGAACTTTGTATGTGAACTAGGCACACTAGATCACTGTGGTCGCGGTGCAAGGGCCAAGAAGGCCCACCCCTTATACATTCATAGTATGTGAACTGTAATGACAGAATGTGCGTGTAAAGCCGTTGCTATGCAACGACTGTCATATATGCCAGAACCGTTTCTGGACAACGGATCGATAAACACGTTACCACAATAACTGACACGAACGAAGCAGTAAAAGAGCTGTGTTTTCTATGTGATCCGTGCCGAGATGTTATAAGCAAGGGATAAGGTTAGAGCGGGTTGTTTGAAAACGTCCAGTACGCCGGCGGCCACTTCGACCAATCATCATCTATGCTGGACAACATGGCGGAAGGGAAAAGATGAGCTTAAATGTGAATTGTAATAATAAAATCGTGTTATTGACAGAGTAACACCCCCCCCCACCGCAAACAATAGAGATTTAAATTTATCAATGCTTAAGGATTTACAACCCCTGCAAATGCTACACACAACTGTTTGCTGCTTATCAAAAATATGCATATATAAAAACTGCAGAAACAAACATGTATTTTTTTTTCTAATAATGCAGCAGCACAGATACAGAGACTAATGTTAGGGATAGGCTAGAAGTCAGTCTGCATGGGGGGTGGGGGGTGATCTGAAATGCGTATATATTTTCTTTTTGGTCGAACTTGAGACATTTCTTGGAAATGGATTGGGATTGGAGTGTATTAACTGGAGTCATCCCGCTGAAAACAGAGACCAGTTGCGGCTTCTTATCATCATCATCATCACCGTCCTTTAGCTCCCTCTGGAACATAGGGTATTAACAAAGTGTTGTCATCTCACGCGGTTCTTGCCGAATTGTTTAATTTCTCCCTGTGTCTCCCAAGCAGTCAACGCTTCTTCTCGTATTCTCTGCCAAGTCCTCTTTGGCCTTCCTCTTTTCTTTTGTCCTTGTGTGTTTCCTTCTCGATTGCATTTTCGTTTCGACGAGTAAGTTGCAACTTCCATATAGAACAGGGAGTTCAGCTGAACGTCTGTTGTCAAGGACTGCTGCAAGGATGTAGTTGTGTTGGCAGGAGTGAAGGACGCCGTATAGTTGTCCATTAGAACACTCCCTTCCCCTGCGGCTTAACTCTGATGCTCCTTGTTTTGGAGCTCGACTTCGCTATTTTTATTGGCCTCAGGATTACCGTTTTATTCGTTACGTCGAGAGAGTGAAGGAGGGAGATTGGAGATGTGATCAAGTGATTTATAACTCAGTGTGGAAAACCCGTTCAATTAATAAAGCAGGTAGGAGACAGCTGTCAGTTCCAATGCCCGATTACCTGTTGGTCTTCGACCGACCACAGCCCTTGGTTATACCTGACATCCCAACTTCCTTGTAGCCACCCCTAGCACGTGCATTTCTCCCACATGAAGTGTACCGTTGCAGTGACGACCTCCGTGTATTTTAATTGGAATTAGAAATCAGCCAGTGATGAACTTCGGACTATGGGACGTGGGTCCTTAAGGATGTTCCATGCAAATTTTTTCTCTCTCTATCTCTCCTCTTGCTCCCACTGATGAGCATAGAGCTGATTTCTCAGTTTCATTATCATTTTACAGATACAGGACTCCTTGGAAGGGTGATCAGCTCGTCTCAAGGCCTCTGTCTAAACACAGGTCAACACAAACACAGAATAAACGCACACACACACACACACCAAACATCCATGTCTTGTGTGGGATTCAAACCCACGATCCCGGCTTCCGAGCGGGCGAAGACAGTAGACCGTTCGGCTACCGTGACTGGCGTAAGTTACTTTACGATACTTTTATTAATGAAGTTGTTAGTAACGTAAAAGAGTAACAGTGTTGCGGTATTGCATCGGCGCGACTCATCAGGCGTTATTATGCTAGGTATACCATATTGTAACCGGTCACGGTAGCCGAGCGGTCTAAGGCATGCACTGTCTTCGCTCGCTCGGAAGCCGGGATCGTGGGTTCGAATCCCACTCAGGGCATGGTTGTTTGTGTGCGTTTTTCTGTGTTTGTCTACAGGTAGAGGCCTTGCGACGAGCTGATCACTCGCCCAAGAAGTCCTACCGAATGTGTAAGATCCAGTAAACCGAAATGAAACGGAGAATTGCATGGAGGTAGGCCTAGGCCCAAATTGGGGCTGTAGCGCCACAGAAAAAAAAACCATATTGTGCTGCTGGTCATATTGCTAATTATGTTTGTAGCCTATTTCCCGTATTTTGGAAAAAAATAAATGTAGGCTTCTGTAAACACCTTGCTGTTTGTCTGTGTATTCCATCCCCCATCCTTGCTACGCAACGTACACACTCAACAATAGAAGAATTACTGGACGCGTCGCTTTCTGTGCGGTCCGTGTCGTGTCAAAGGAAAGTAGGAAGTTGTTTGTTTCTAGAAGTCTTGTTATTAGTTAGTTATTAGAGAGGGTGGGTTTCCCCATGCACTTAGACCAGTATTGGTCCATTGTGCTTCCCTCTATGATTATTCTACCAGTCTCTATATCCTACCGATATTGGTGCGTACCATCAGTCCCGACCGAGCCAGCGAGTTCGGCCTCTACTGGCTTGGCGGTATCTATAAAGCTTCCCCCATCTATCGGAGGCGTTAGAGACTACTGTTGGGCGGGTAATGTCCTGAATTTGGCTCAGTGACCTCCTTAGGAGATATGAGGTTCTTGTACATGCCGTAAAACTACGACACGGGACCCACGGTTTAAAGTCCCTCCCGGAGGACTTGTTCCCTGAATTTTTCCGCTCTTAAAAATTCGACGACCTCCGCCGGGTTTTTGAACCCGCGTACCACGAGTCATGAGGTGGGAACGTTACCTCTAGACTACGGAGGCCGCTTAAGTCTTGTTGTTACTGCGTCACATGTTTTATTATGATGTATTAATTCCAGTTAAATTCCTCCTCGCTAACACCAGGCTTCACTGTGGCAAGTGCACGCAATATGCCTCACCCGTGAGACATGGCAATTCAGTTCGCTCGCCACATATCCTGAAGTAGTCCTCGTGTTATGCCGAACGGGCGATCCAAGGGCTGCACAGTTATCGTCTGCACTTCAAACACTGGGGTCACGGGTTTCAGCCCTGTTCGGGGTATGGATGTATCCGTAGAAGCCCCACAACGGGCCGACCTCTCTTCCATGGGGATTCCAAAACCCTGTAAACGGGAGGCCTTAGACCGCAATGGTCTGTCATGGCATGCAAGATGGAGTTTGTTATACTTGCCAATATATAGGTCATCATACCATCGTACTCGAGAAATTGTCGTCGACTACTCAGAGAATGGATGTATGTCTCGTTTTTTTATTTTATATAAGCAGAGACCTTGTGACGGCCGATATGTCGTCCAGGGAGGCCAGCCAAATGTCTGTAAAGTTCCAGAACCCTGAAAACGGAAGGTCTTGGACCACATTGGTCTGTCATTCCGTGCAAGAAGTATACATCTTGTTTTCCTCAGAGCGTATAACTAATTTATCAGTTGTAGTTCCAGTGTTATGACTTAAGATATTGGCATCGGCTAATGAGATCGTGGGTTCGAATCCCACTCAAGGAATTGATGTATATCTGTTTTCTTTTTGCAGTAGGCAGAGACCTTGTGACGTCCGATCTATCATCCAAGGAGACCTACCAAATGTCTGTAAGATTCCGAAACACGGAAAACTGGAGTTCTTGTCACACAAGCGAGAAAAGGCATAGTGTAAACTTGTTTATTCCCAATTTATTAGATGTTTCAATATCATGGTTACTTTAGGAACTGGCGCAACGCGTTCTGAAGCCATTTCTCACAACAAGAAGGCTTGCTGATAGACGCCAAGTGTTCTTGTGTCTCAGGGGCAAGGAGCAGCCTTAACAATGGGTGTGTTACATCTTATCCTGAATTGGCCCCTCCAGTAGCTCATTCACCCGAATAGCTAGAGAATGGAACGCACTGGGCGTGATCAGATATTGTCCTCTGCTTTCCTTTACAAAGCTAACGGGGGAAGAGCAGTATTACAACACCTGCAGTGCAGCACTCTTTGCTTTGATTGATGTTCGTCACAGGGCATCTCAGCGGGCCCGTAGAGAGAATTTTGGAGGCGCAGTATATTACCGGTTCTTATTTCAATTGACAGTGCGTTGTAGAATTTCACAGCGGTCATACTCACGGATATAGAGAAGGGTAAAGATCTCCCTGTAAGATGCCATGAAGGCCCATAGGGCTGCGAGACGTAGAGGCTCCCACATTTTGTCTAGTCATCTGGCTCACAGATGGCGGTGAAGTTGTCAGCCTTACGCCGAAGACCGCCCATTACCCCAGGAGATTCCTGGTACTCATTTCTGTTAGAGACTGAGTCGACTCCAGGGCCATAGTGCGGCTGGAAGGATTAACTCAATTGAAAAATTACCTCATCTGGACTCGAACCCTCGACCTTCCGGCTCTCAACCAACTACGCTACCGCGTGCCCCAATCAACACTCGCTCTGGGGCCCACCCAGCCTCCTATTCAATGGGTACGGGGGGCTCTTTCCCCTGGGGATAGAGCGGCTGGGCCGTGAAGCTCATCACTCACCTCCAACTAGTGCCGAGATCAAGAAAACATGGATCTATATTTCCACTCCCCAATACGGCTTCATGGCGTAGTGCTTCTTAATTGATTAAGCACAGGGACAACTTTTCCATGGATATGTGTGACCCGGAAGAGTGCTTAGACTCGTTGCCAGTCCGTTAAAAGCCGGTTTTACTGCGGCGAAGTTCCCTCACTATGCGAAACAGAGTAATGAAGAGGGCTGTGCCTTTACTGCTCGACTGTTATGTAGATATGCTTGCATGTACAGGCCATTGTTCCACATTGCGAATTTGATGTATTACCAGACTGCTATAACAGCCTGTCCCATCACAATTGGAAGTCAAGTCTGAGGATGGGAATTCATAGGAAGGCACAAGACAGAAGTTGAAACTTTTCAGACGTATTTAGAAGAGGTGAGCAGAGAAGTGGACCCCCGTACCGTGACTGAGACCCAGAACATGCATCAAGGAGCCCGACCCGTCCAAGGCTATTTGTAGTTTTTCGCAAGATGTCAGATCAGTATCAGTCAGAAGCAAGAAGGCAGAGTTGGATCAGCACAGCCCAGACGAATTGTGTTCGGATGCAATAAACTTAACATTTCAAATAGGCTCCACGTGTTTTGTCCACTACACAGATAAAGGGCGTTATTTTTTTCTTCCGTTCGTTTCTACCATTGCCGGGCGTAGGTTTTCCTTCTGACTTCGAACAAATACAGAACGGAGCGCATGGCTAACCGTCATTAATGGTCATTGAGATACATTGCTGTACATTAATTCTGCTTAATTACGCCTTTTAATGCAGATATTGTAACGTAAAGAAAACCCAACTTTTGAAATTATTTCTGACATATTGGTATCAGATCCAGTTACAAAAAAGTTTTATCACATCAAAGTTTTCTATATTTAATTTTGAGCCCCACAATGCATTTCTTCTTGTTCTTCTGCCTATTCTTATTCTGAAAATATCTGTAATGAGTTGGGGGCACACGGTAGCGTAATTTGTTCAGGCACTATGCTACAAACAAGAAAGGCGCGGGTTCGATTGTCGATGAGGTGATTGGATGTTTCAATTTACCTATTCCTTCCAGCAGCACTATGGCCCTGGGGTCCACTCAGCCTCTAACAAATGAGTACCAGGAATCTTCCTGGGGCGTAAAGGGCGACCGGCTCGTAAGGCTGACAACCTCACCGCCATATGTGAGCCGATTATCTAGAAAATGTGGGCGCCTCGACGTCTCACAACCCTATGGGCCTCCACGGCCTGTTACAGGGATAATTTTATCTTATACCGAGTCAGTTGAATCTGACCAACGCCCATTTTGTCTAAGAGGAATTTTAATTTTCTCTAGACCCTGTTACTTCCTGTTTTATAATTCCAAATTTTGGGAACTCTGTCTTCTGAAAGCCTAAATTTATTCTGTTCCATTAGGTAAGATACCAAATTTCACGCCCATGTACCACAGATAAAAAATGCATTTGTAAATATTTTGATCTTCAGGTTTTGTAGATAAAACACTAGACTTTTGAAAGTTCTGAACTGATTGCAGTAAGCAATGTTTTCCAATTGAATTTGCTCTTAATTTCATCATGAACATTCCGGAATCTCTTGTTGAACTAATTAAATGATTGTAGTACTTACCTATGCTTCGTACAGGCGTCGTAAGACACTGTTTTGCAGGCTATAGAACATACATTATTAAGGTGTTAAGTTCACTTGGGCGTTAATGAGTATTATACAAATTAAAGTACTTATTGGCGCTTCACTTATCGATAGGGGATGTTTGATTGCTTAAAATTAATCGATTCTCCTTCGAACAACTTCAATTAATTTGCGAGATATTCAAGGTAGATTTGTTTGCCTCTCCGTGCGAATGTGTAAGTGCAACCAAACTGGTTAGTACTGCGGTAGCTTATTTAATGGCAGTGTTGACTGCGAGGGGCCTGATGGTCTGATAGCCAATTCTTAACTTGTTGTAGGCTGAGACACTCTCGCTATAAACATAACCACAAATCGACCCGTAACATTCTGCTGAAACCCCCATTACTTTG
This sequence comes from Cryptotermes secundus, assembly GCF_002891405.2. NCBI lineage: Eukaryota > Metazoa > Arthropoda > Insecta > Blattodea > Kalotermitidae > Cryptotermes > Cryptotermes secundus. Next base: position 562,852 of record NW_019729218.1, read on the forward strand.
GAGTCCAGCTGTCTAGTTAGAAATAGTGATTCCGTTTAGGACATCAGATCTGGATTACTCTGATGTGGGGAAAGAAATTCAGGTTTCTAGTAGAAAGTAGGGAACGATAAGAAAGTAAAGTTGTCTCTCTGCTTAATTAATTAAGCACTACACCATTAAGGTTCGCTTCTATGGTCTAGTGGTCAGAGTTCCTGGCTACAGATCCAGTGGTCCAGGTTCGATTCCCGGCGCTACCACATTTTCTGAGAAGTAGTGGGTCTGGAACGGGGTCCATTCAACCTCGTGACGATAACTAAGGAGATATTTGAATGGAAAAGTAGCGGCTACGGTCTAGACAACCGAGATTAACAGCCGTGGGGATTCGTTGTGCTCACCACGCTACACCCTCTATCCGCTAAAGTTGGCACTAACTTCGCCGGCAAGCGGCTGTCGCTCGGTCGGTATAGTTCGCTTGCGGCCGGCGCGTAAGGTTAATAACCTCACCGCCATCTGTGAGCCGATTGTCTAACTTCAACGTCTCACAACCCTATGGGCCTTCACGGTATGTTACAGGGATACCTTTATCTTTTACCTATCCCCTTCTCGGTCTTCCAAGTGACCACTTTCGTTAAGATTCCTTCCCATCAAAATTGTATGCATTTCGTATCAAAATCCTGGCTGCGATACTGGCCCGGATTATCCTTATAGAATAAACTACTTGATTATATGTATAAATCACGAAATTTATTGTTATGAAAGTGTATAAATTTTGCAAATATTTTTTGGAGCAATCAGTTTTCAGATGTCTTTAAATTGTGTTCCTTAATTAAGTACCTTTCTTTTATCTATTTATGCAAATAATTCCGTCATTTTGTAGTTTCCCTGGTCATAATTCTACTCCGTTTCGTAAGTCCATCTTCAGCGAATGCATGTATTTACGTCGGTTGTGATGGGCTTGTCGCCTGAACCATATTAAGCTGACGGCTTCAGCCCCCAGATGTGAGTTGCCAGCGCTACAGCGCGGTGTTTAACTTATTATGTTAGAACTGGCTAACAGTAGGTGTGAAATTATGGGTTGAGTATTAAGTAAGTATAAGGTATGTTCTGTTCTTTATTTTTGGAAGTCTTTACTATCTATATATATGTCTGTGTAATGGGGGTATTTTGTCCTCCTAATAATGTCAGAGGAAGACAGCAATAGTGTATGTGTGTGTGTGTGTGTCTTTCTGTGCACCATTGTCCGAAGGGTGTGTTCAAAAATTCAGTCAGTGTGGGGAGATCGAAAACGTTCTTATCTCGGCGTATGTGCTTTGTGTTAGACGAAGGGCGTGGAAAGCGAGTTCACACTGGCGGTCTCGGTTACTCTCCGGACCGTATACAATGGAACGTTTCATGCTCAGGTACTCTCTGGACCGCACACGCTGGAACACTGCAGTCTCGGGCTCACTGGGATTGCTTCTCAGGTGCAGTCTGGACGGTGTACACTGTTACAGTCTGAGTGTCAGGCACTCTCTCTGCTGCAAAGCTACATGGGGCACTTAGTTTAATTTATTATTTATATTTTATTTGAGTAGCTCAGACCCTACAGTGTCGAATGGTCGATGATTGGTAAATAATGAAGTGTAGAGGATACAGAACTATAATTTTGCCTGCGGTTCTGTATGGGTGTGAAACTTGGGCTCTGAAATTAAGGAAGGAACATAAACTGAGGGTGTTTGAGAACAGGGTGTTGAGGAGAATATTTGGACCGAAGAGAGATGAAGTGACGGGAGGTTGGAGAAAACTGCATAATGAGGAGCTTCATAACTTGTACTCTTCTACAAGTATAATTAGAATGATCAAGTAAAGGGGGGTAATATGGGCAGGGCATGTAGCAAGAATGGGGGAGAAGATGACTGCATATAAGATATCGGTGGAAAAGCCAGAAGGAAGGAGACCACTAGGAAGACCAAGACCTAGGTGGGTGGACAATATTAAAATGGATCTCAGAGACATCGAATGGGATGGTATGGATTTGATTTATCTGGCTCAGGATATGGACCAGTGGAGGGTTCACGTGAACACGGTAATGAACCTTCGGGTTCCATAAAATGCTGGGAAGTTCTTGAGTAGCTGAACAATTGGCGGCTTCTCAAGAAGGGCTCAGCTCCGTGAGTGCGTGAGTTTCTTGGGATGGGGTGAGATTGAGTCAACTTGGTACATCGGCCACTGTTTGGCTTATTGTACCAGCCCCAGATGATTGATGATGGTGATTGTGGTGCATTCGGTGGAATGAGAATTGGCCAGGGAAACCTAAGTACTCGAAGAAAGCCTGCCCCAGTGCCAATTTGTTGACCACAAATCCCACATGACCTGATATGGGCTGAACCCGGCTGCTAACTGACTGAGCTATGGCACTGCTTCAAGGACGGGTTAATCTTGTTGCGCTCAAGTTTAGCGCGGTTGTTCCCCCACTCACGCAGCTTCCAGGTAAGGGCGTTTGTAGAATTTAAGATTGCTCTTCACGAATGCAATAAGCCTACTTAGTGTTAAGTTCATATTTGAGGACCGACAATGCGAAGGGGTTTGATATTAGCCAAAATTATGTTTCTGACCTCAACAAATTCACTATCTTACTTAAGTACATTAAAAACAAGGATAACTTAGTCTATATAGCGACGACCTACGAATTGAACGGCCAGGGTTCGATTCCCGGCAGAGGATTTTTTTCTCCCCACCCCACAGCATTCACACCGGCTCCTTGCCCCATCCAGTCTTCTATCGAATGGGTATTGTGGCCCCCTTCCCCGAGAGTATAGCCTCCGGAGCGTGAAGCTTATCACTCACCTCCATCTAGTGCCGAGATCAGGAATGGTGGAGCTATATATCAACTTTACCATACATCATTATGGTGTTTATTAATTAAGCACAGGGATAACTTTTACTTAACTACGTTTTGAAGAATTCAACATATATTTTGAAGCTAAGGTAATGTGTTGCTGGTTTGGTACCATTTCCTTTCGATTTATAACACTCGATTGTGGCAACGGGTGCTCGCCTGACCGACTGCATCTGTTTATTCATGTTAATGGATCAGCTTGACAGCTATAAAGTCCGTCATTACTACCGTCTGTAGAGCACTAATGAATACGACGATTGGATTTCACAACCAATAGAATTATTTACGGTAGTGACCCTCACTACTGGATGGATACAAGCATTGAGATTTATAGCACATTATAAAATCCCCGCCCATCGGTTTAAGGTTACAAGGAAATATAGCCCATCACATTAAAATGGGAATTGTAATTTTAATTCTTATATCACCCCGTCTTTTAAACTCTGTTTCATTTTGTATAAAATCTTACTTAAGTATCATAAAATAAGATGGCGAAGACATGGGTTAGAAATGTGGGTGTTGCGTAAAGACTTATGCCGCTTGTTTGGTTTTATGGCTGTCGTTGTCCTCTTTTTTTTTTTCCGAGGCAGGTTGAGTGTGTAGTGCGCTGGAGGTTTAACGGTATAAATTTTGCTGGCGCTCATCTTGTCAAGGAGTTTCAAGACGATTGGAAGCATCAGAGATACAGTTCTTACGACATGTAGCAGGTATACTCTATGGGACAAGGAAAAAAAAAAGGTAAAGCTAAATTTGTCCCTGTGCTTAACTAATTAAGTACTACGCAATGAAGGCGTAGGGATGAGTGGATGTATAGACCCACGTTTTCTTGACCTCGGTACTAGTTGGAGGATAGTGGTCAATTTCACGCCCCGGTCGCTTTACCCCCGAGGAAGGAGCTTCCGGTACATATTGGACAGGATGCTGGTTGGGCCCTGGACGAGATGGAGAAGAAAAAATACTTGATCCTACCGGAACTCGAACTCCGACCCCTTGGTCGTCCAGCCAGTAGCCAGTCGCTATACTGACTGCGCTCTCGCGTCTCTATGGGACAAGGAAAAGGAAGGCGAAATAAGGTCACAGCTAGAAACGAGGAATTCCGACAAAGAGAATACACGAAAGACAGGAAAAATTGGCTGGAAATGTACAGAGGATGTCATCAGAGAAAGCTCCGAAGCAACTTTTTAAACCAATTTCCCTATTTTGAAAAAATAAGATAGTTGGTAACTCCATGCAGTGTAGTGTCTGTAGAGTGACAGTTTTAGCAAATGTAGATGTGTATGAAGAACAGACGAAAATTATGCCCCATTGGGTGGATAAATATCTCAATTGACTCTGTTGTAAAGTGTGCGCATCGGAATTAGGGTATTATTATTATTCCTTTATTATATTATTAGTCTTAGTGGGTTCCGCGGTAGCGTATTTGATTAGGGCACTATGCTACAAGCCGGAAGGTCGCGGGATCGAATCCCGATGAGGTGGAATTTTTTCAATTGTCCTAAGCCTTTCAGCCATACTATGGCCCTGGGGTCGACTCAGCCTCTAACAGAAATGAGTACCAGGAATCTTCATGGGGGTAAAAGGTGGCCGGCGCATAATGCTGACAACCTTACCGCCATCTATGAGCCGATTTTCTAGAAAATGTGGGAGCCTCGACGTCTCACATCCCTATGGGCCTCCTTGGTCTGAGAAGGGGATACCTTACTACGAGTACATAAACATTAGCCCAATGAGACACAGAAATCGCAAAGGACACGTGTGTATGTGAACTCTGTTGTATTTTAGTTATTTATTCTACTGCGGTGTCTCGCACTGTATAGTGACGTTTTGTACGGTGATGGGTGAATAATGAATTAGAAAAAGATTTGCAATAAATTGGTCGTCCGTCGTTTATTCGAGATACTAATCACGCGATAGCGTAGTTGGTTGAGGGGCTATGCTACAATCCGGAAGGTCACGGGTTCAATTTTTTTTTTCAGTTAACCTAATCCTTCCAGCCTCAGTATGACCCTGGGGTTCACTCAGCGTCTAAGAGAAATGAGTACCAGGAATTAATTAAATAATTTTCCTGAGGAGTAAAGCGTGGCCGGCGCGTAAGGCTGACAACCTTACCGCCATCTTTGAGCCGATTTTCTAGAAAATGTGGGACCCTCTACGTCTCACAGCCCTATGGACCTTCACAGCCTGTTACAGGGATAGCTTTACTTTTACTAATCACTGCATTTGGCAAGATGGACTGAAGAAGACCAGGAAAATCTCAGTGTAATAGATGTCTTTGCCGAGATTCGATGAAAGGACGCCACGAATACAAGTTTAGATCGCCATCGCTACGCTAACCTGCTCAGTTATGCAGTTGGTGAAAGAGTTGTCCTTAAAATTCTTTGACTATTTTTTTGTAACTCCTGGTTGTGTTCCCCCTTTCTGTTGTCCACTATTTTAAATAGTTCTTATTTAATTTATTCAGTCCATTATGAAAATGAGAATAAAGATATGTATACTGCCATGTAGAATTTAAACTGTACCATATTTTCGTATTTTAATGTCGTAGTTAATTGTGTACTGCCCAGTATTTGAGAGCTACATCGCGAATAAAATTATGTAGCAGCAAATGTGGTTCGAATAAAGATGGAGGGTAACTGACTTGGATATTTTTATGCGAACCTTTCCCAGTGATTAGAAATAAAGTTTATCGAGATATCGATCTCGTAGGAGATATGACCACGCCTACATCGAGTCGATTCAAATGATTTTGCGAGGTCAGCAGGATAGTGTGACTCCATTCCCGCTAATGCCATTTCATAACTTGCAATCCAATTTCGATTCTTGCCGCATATGCATTACAATATTGAGTGTAGCAGTGCAGGATTCTGCTTTAGTGAACTGAACGGGTTTGACACACACGTGGAGGGGTGGACTGCTCGTTCGGGGCGCCACGGTGTTCGCATCCTCACTCCCCTGTAACCAGAGCAATCGGAGTTATGCGTAGATAACATTTTATTTCAGTAATTAGTCATTTGAATCCTGAAAGAAAGAGAGTCAATATCGCAGGGATCTACTACAGCCATATCTGAGATTTAATTATCCCTTATATCAACGCTGAGCTTTGGTCGTCTCGAAACAGCATTGGCTGAGAGTGACGTCAACACTATCTGCTTCTAAACGCCATTGGCCGACAGTCACGTGTTGGCCAGGCACGCTACCAGTTGTGTAGTTTATTTGCGGGCCCTGTTGGGCTGTGACACTGTTCCTGGATGCATTTTTCTACCTTTCTACGATTGAAGGTGAAATGAAAGTTTGACAATTCTACTGCAACCTTCAGCCCAAATTGGGGGTTGCTACGTCACACGCAGGTGGTGTCATTAAATCGCGGTTCCGGTTTTGTTCGATAGCTCGATAGATCAGCTTCATGCCTCGATGTTATCCAGGACTATCTTTGTCTCCGGCTTCGATTTCAGCTCAGATCGGGCAAAGTGGCACTACAGCAGGTTTTTATTCAAGTACATCGGTTTCCCCTGCCAGTTACCATTCCTCCAACTGTTCCTCATGCATTGATCATCCTATCATCGCCATTGTATAGTCTATATACTGACTTACTTACTTATGGAGCTGAGCCCTTCTTAAGGAGAAGCCAAATCTACAGCTACTCAAGAATTTCTCAGCATTTTATGGAAACCCGAAGGTTCATAGTGCTCACAAGAGCCCTCCACTGGTACCTATCCTGAGCCAGATCAATCCAATCCATCCCATCCTATCTCTCGAAGATATTTAATATTGTCCACCCACCTACGCCCTGGTCTTCCCAGTGGTCTCTTTTCCTCTGGCTTTCCCATACTGACAGCATCGCTAAATAATTAACTTAAAAAGCCATAGACGGAGGTGAACTGCCGTCGGTTTTCCGCCGCATTATTCCCAGGGAAAGAGATCTCAGTGGCTATTGAAGAATAGGTTGGCTGGACTCCAAAGTTAGCCGGGGGCTATTGTCTCTCTTGTCAGCTCCTTGTCACTTTACCGCCTAAGTTTTCTAAGCGGCCAACTGACTAATTAACCAGCTCGCGAACTTCGTGGTACAGTCATTTTTAAGAAGCTAGTATTCACTCAGATGATGAAGATATTGCAGCATATACAGCCGTTGCTATGCAGTAGACGAATGCAACCCGTTTCTAGACAACGGGTCGGTAAAACACGTTCCCGTGGGAACTAATACGCACACAACAATAGAGTCACTGTTGGAAACGGTGTTTGCTACTCGGTCCGTGCAAAATGGTTTTAAGGAAGACAAGTGGGGCGACCTAATTAGTCGTCAGTTGTGAGTTGAAAGTCAGCCTGTGAAGAGAAGACTGGGAGGTCGGTGTGAAATGGCCGCCAGCCTGGGGGTTATTAGTTGAGAGTAGTCAGTTGACAAGAGTTTTGCGCGGGAGGTTGTGAAGATAGAACCTGAGTCCGTGTAGCTGAAGAATCTCCTCTGTTACAAGACGTTGCCAGGGAACGGGTGATGAAGACAGAGAAGACTAGAAAGAGGCTTAGCGGGTGCTGTGGTGATTTGTAAAGAGTGGAGATTAGCAATAGCGCTGTAATTACTTGTAGTTCCGAGTTGTTTGTACATGTGTGTCAGTAAATCCGTACCCCGTCTATAGTCACACCAGAAATACGTGACAGTATTCCCTACCTTTCATGAAATTTGTTTCTCTGCCACTTCCACAGATGTCTTCTCTCTGAAGAATATGAAATGCGCCTGTTACGAATCAGGCGGTGTCTGTCATACGTTCATAAAGAACAAAATTGTAGTTCTTCTGGAAAGGCCATGGAAATTAATCGAATGTAACAAGTTTCTTGGTTCAGTAGACCTGTAACATCTCGGGACTTGCGAGCTGAATTCCATACGTCTTACAAATAGAATTCAGTCCACATCTTACTGAAGAAATTCATTTCTTTTTGTTACTGACATGAGAGACGGATCAAAGCTCGAGACATGTCTCTACGTTAAGACATACAAGTAAAAATTGAGTTTTGATGAGAAATTACACATCTGTCTTTACAGATGCAACTTAAAGTTCACTGTCAGCAATTTTAAGGTTGTTCTGTCATGGAATGCTCTTATTAAATTCCTTCGAACAGCCTTCTGTCATATTACTGTATGTTTCTTCTGAAAGAATGGCTCTACCATCCCCCGTTCCTATTATTTCTCTTATAAAACATGTATAGGCCCTGTTCTGGAAGACATAAATTGGAAAAACACGGATCGGTATTTCCAGAAAACACAATATTTGAAATGCCAAGAGCGCTTTATTTCGTACTATGCAAATATGCCGTATCTTAGGATTACTGGGCTTTTGGACTTTGCCCATCGCTCTGTATTCTAAAGGACACAGTTTCGGAAATTGGATCTGTTTGCGTCATCGGTAGAGGCGGTGGGAGACACTTACTCTGTGGGTTTCGTTAGAAAGGGCAAACCTCAATCACTCAAGCAGGTTTTCAAAACGTTGTATTCTTTAGAATATCGAACGTAATTGAGCCAATTGTCTAGATAATGTGGGAACCTCAACGTCTCACAACCCTATGGGCCTTCACGGCCTGGTACAGGGATAGCTTTACTTTTTTTTTACTTTTACCGGACGTAGGACAAAGTCCAAACCCCCAGTAATACCGAGTGGTATACGCCATCGTTAGAACCCCTCAGAATCTACAATTTGGTATCTTATTTCTAAAACCATACATCGTACCTGAGTACGTGCCTTGACGTGTGTGCCTTATTTTTGTTCAAACCGTTGGAGTGCACAAATAGAGGAACTGTTAGAAGCGGTGTTTTCTATGGTCCGTGCCGCGGCCGTTGCTACGTAACGGCGCGGTAAACACGTCTCTGCAGTTATGAATAAACACTCAACAATAGAAGGACTGTTGGAAACGGTGTGTTCTGCGCGGTCCATGCCAAGGGGTAATCAATGACAATTTTAGAATTTAGTTGAGAGATTTTGTTTTGCCTATTTTAGCACAACCCAGTGCCTGGGGGTATAATTGGGCCACCTTGTTCCTGGGTGATATAAATGCGGGGACTTGATCCTCCAGGTTGGTAGAGTCTCGAATCACAAACAGTAAAATGTCGTGAGTTCCGCGGGACTTGGAGCTGAGATTGACTGCGCTGGCGAAGACCAGCAACAGTTATAAACGACAGATCCATCCTTTCGTCAGAGAGGATGTTACATAAAGAGTATGACCACAGGCGTTTAGTTGAAAATAAGAAATTACTGGTCGTGAGTCTCAAAGGGCTTGTCGCCAAGACGAACGGATTGGCCGTAAACCGCCAGCTGCAAAGTGACTCTGACTCTTACTCTGAGTTAGTTGAGAGAGAAATATTTGTAAAGGAGTCTACGAAGAGAAGACTTAGTCCGTGAAGTTGAAGATCCCTTACCGGGAATCGACTAGTGAAGACACTGCAGGCTGGAGAAGATTTAGCGTGTAGTTGTTTGTGAAGTGTTGAAACCAGCGACACTGTTTCAGTTATTTCTAGATACGACCTGTAAGTAGTCAGTAAATCCAATCTCCAATCAGAACCCCATCGAGAGTCACTCTGATACGTGACAGTAGTTATTATTAATCACTATAGCTAATAGACTTGGCCGGTCACGGTAGCCGAGCGGTATAAGGCATGTACTGTCTTCGCTCGCTTGGAAACCGCGATCGTGGGTTCGAATCCCACGGATTCGAATCGAATGGATGTTTAGTTTGTGTGTGTGCGTTTTTCTGTGTTTGTGTACAGGTAGAGGCCTTGCGACGAGCTGATCACCTGCCCAAGGAGTCCTACCGTATGTGTAAGATCTAGAAAAACCGAAGTGAACGGAGAAGTTCATGGAGGTAGGCCTAGGCCCACTGGGGCTGTAGTGCCAAGGGAAAAAATAGCTAATAGACTTGAAAGGATTCTGACGATGGTGTATGCTGTACAGAACTATTGGGCTTATTTTTGGACTCTGTTCATCGTCTTGGTATATATGAGACAAAAGACCACAACGTTTCGGAGACTGGATCTGTCTCCGTCCTCAGGTGGATGGGGCAAGATAGACCTACTCAGATGGACCTACTAGTCCAGTGATTGAGACTAGCTCTTTCTAACGGACCCAACTGAGTAGGTCTATCTTGCCCCATCCAGACGAAGACGGAGACAGATCCAGTCTCCGAAACATTGTGGTTCTTTGTCTTATATATATATATATATATATATATATATATGCGAGTATATATATACCAGTCAATGGATAGAGTCCAAAATAAGCCTTATAGTTCTGTACTATAATATACTGTAATGTTCGTTTAGGCAACATAACCTTGCAAGAATGGTTGCCTGTAGGTACAGCTACGTACAAGTGTATAAGCTTACGTATGTAGTTACAGTGCCTATTCAACGCTATTATTTTCGGCTTTGTTCATTGTGTGCGGCGCATTTGACATCCATGGCGCCCTCCTCCCGCCTTTTTGCGGCTGCTTTCATTATAGTTTTTATTAAATCCTTTTTTTTTATACTCTACGTGATAACTGAAGACGGGAGTAGAACCAACTTTCGAAACGCATGTATCTAATACACCTCAGACAATGGATAGACCCCAAGATCATTCTGGAATCATGGCTCAACCAATGTCACAGCCTTTACAGAATCAATCTTTACGCCTAGATGACTAGTGCCTTGTTATGAACGCGCAGTGGGACATTCCGCTTCAGTCACTCCCTAATTTCCTTTTATAAATATCCAGAATTTACAAATATAGCTTTTTTTTTATTGCTAGTGGGGTGGGACTAAGTCCCTTGTACTGCGGCCACTTCTGGCTTATTGTACCAGCCCCAGATGATAGGTGAGGGTGATTGTGGAGCAATTGGTGGAATGAAGATTGGAAGGGGAAACCGAAGTACTCGGAGAAAACATGCCCCAGCGCCACTTTGTCCACCACAAATCCCACTTGACCAGACCCGGGATGGAACCCGGGCCGCCGCGATGGGAAGTCAGCGACTACCCGCTTGAGCTATGGCGCGGCCACAAATATAGCTCAGTAAATCTATGTGAATCTGTGAGCTCTGTCTAATTCTCATAAACGTCTATATCAAAGACTTATGAGCCGGGATAACTCAGTCACTATAGAAACGGGCTACGGGCTTGACAGCCGGGGTTCGATACCCAGCAACAGTAAGAGATTTTTCTTTTCTCTGCAGTGTCCAGAACGGCTCTGGTGTCCACCCAATGGGTACCGAGTTCTCTTTCACAGAGGGTAAATTAGCCGAGGCGTGAAGCTCATTACTGACATCCACGTAGTGCCGAGTGTAAAAATGGTAGGCCTATACGTCTATTCCCGCAATACGTCTTCATAGTATGGTGCTTAATTAATTAAGCATAGAGATTTTTTTTTCCTTGGCACTACAGCCTCAGTGGGCCTAGGCCTACCTTCATGAACTTCACTTCCGTTTTTCTAGATCTTACACATTCGATAGGACTCCTTGGGCGGGTGATCAGCTCCTCGCAAGGCCTGTACACAAACACAGAAAAACGCACACACACAAACTAAATATCCATGCCATGAGTGCGATTCGAATCCACGATCCCGGTTTCCAAGCGAGCGAAGACAGTACATGCCTTAGACCGCTCTGTTATCGTGACCGGCAAGAATAGAGATAACTTTATCTTTTTACCCTCTACATAGCTAAGATTAATTTTATACAGAATGTTTAATTCACTACCTTGAAGTATATAGGCAGGGAGTTCTCAGTCACAGTTATGACTGTTTACGAGTTAGCGATCCTGGTTCGAATATCAGCATGAACATATATTTCTCCACGCTTCCTCATCCACGCCGGCTGTAGCACCCTCTGGGCCTCGTGTCTGATGACTCCTTTTCCTGGGGCAGGAACGTGAAGACTGACCACTTGATTCTAGTACCGAGGTTAAGAAAGTGCGTGCCTATAGGTTGTGTCTGTGTTCTCACATACGTCTCTATGTCGTGATGCTTAATTAAGCACAAAGAAATTGCTATTACCTTGTGCTTAAATTGCCATTGTCATCACTCAACTAGTCAAACATTTACGTCAGGTTTGTTAACATTTGTAGAGTTTGTGTACATAATTGTTTTAAGGTCTTGAACTTCCAATGTATGAACGGTTATTACTTTTATTTTCAGCATTTTTTGTTCTTCTTCTAAAGAACGTTACTTAATCTTGGCGTGCAGTGTCCATCTTGACATGTGGATGAGTTCATTGACCGTGGTGTGTTTTTGTGTCTGGCTTTATGTATCTATAAGAAGTTCATAGGTATTTTTCATGTCTTCAGTTTTACCATAGTAGAGTAACGCCTGTGATTGAAAGAAGACTCAATTCTCTTCTTCGGCTTGCTACAGATTTCTGTTGGAACAGTTGTCGATTGTGTACATTCAGGGATATTAAGAACCCATTTCAGCCCGACCGCTAATGTGGAGACTGCCACAAAGGAAGTGGCAATTCACACTATAATACAAAAAAGTGAAGTCTATGTAAGGCTACAGAATAAATTCCAGCTTCAAGCTATTGATTTCACGCACGACCTATCCATTCTCTTTCCATTCCATGCCTTCGAGATACTCTGATCAGTGACGAACTTCTACATTAAGTAATTCCGTAGAAAGAATATTAAGTTTTTCAAAACTATGAAACACGTGCGCTTAGGGCAAACTAGGCCGCGCCATATCTCAAGCGGTTAGTCGCTGGCTTCCCACCGCGGCGGCCCGGGTTTTATCCCGGGTCTGGTCAAGTGGGAGTTGTGGTGGACAAAGTGGCGCTGGGGCAGGTTTTCTCCGAGTACTTCGGTTTCCCCTGCCAATCTTCATTCCACCAGTTGCTCCACAATCACCCTCATCCATCATCTGAGGCTGGTACAATAGGCCAGAAGTGGCCGCAGTACAAGAGATTTAGTCCCACCCCACTAGCAATAAAAATCATAGAGCAAACTAAACTGTTTGCACTGGACTGTAAAACGTAACCTGTTCATGAGTAAAGATAAAAGGTAAAGGTGTCCCTGTGCTTAACTAATTCAGCAATACTCCATGAAGGTGTATGGGGGAGTGGGTGTATAAATCTACGTTTGCTTGACCTCGGCACTAGTTGGTGTTGGCTAATGAGCTTGACGCTCCTACCACTTTACCCCCAGGGAAAGAGCCTTCGGTACCTGTTGGATAGGAGGCTGGGTGGGCCCCAGAACCGGTGTAAAGTAAAGCTATCCCTGTAACAGACCGTGGAGGCTCATATGGTTGTGAGACGTTGAGGTTCCCACATTTTCTAGACAATCGGTTCAGACGGCGGTGAGGTTGTCAGCCTTACGCGCCGGCCGGCCGGCCGCCCTTTACCTCCAGGAAGATTCCTGCTACACGTTTCTGATAGAGGCTGCGTGAGAGTGCCCAAAGTAAATTCTACTAACTTTCTAAGGAGCAGTAGTATTACCTGTTGTTTTGTATGGAACAGAATGTTGGATATTCCGGATAGAGCAAACGAGGAGGCTGGAGACAGCAAATACAGTGATGGCTGCATACAGATTGGCCGATCATAATGACAATGAAGATACTGGAGACGAAATGTTAATGATAGCTATTAATTCGATGAAAAAACATTATCAAAATGGTCATATAACATTTCGATAGAATCCCTGAAAAGCGACCTCAGACCGTTGTGTTAGTATAAACCAGAGCTCAGAATGTGCCAGGAACGTCTAACGAAAAACCTAACTGGAGGATCAGTGACAATATTCATGATGATGTCTGCTTGTCTGTGCTTTATTTAACGACGCTGTTAAGTGTTTCAGACTAGTTTTTTTTTCGTTTCGTGTGGTGGGGTGAGACTTGGTGAGTCCACTTGGTGCGTCGGCCAATAATTGATTTATTGTACCAGCCCGGGATGATATGTGAGTATGGAGAATCTGGTGGAATGAAGATTGGCAGGGGAAACCGAAGTACTTGGAGGAAACCTACCCTAATGTCACTTTGTCCACTACAAATCCCAGGTGACCTGACCTGGGCTCGAACCCGGGAAGTCTCAGCTATGGCGAAGCCTATTTCAGTCTACGTAGCGTCGAATGAATGCATGATGGTTAATAATTTTTTTCAAAAACAAAAAAAAAGCGGCCATCGTTTATCTCGGTATGGACTGAGAAAAACAGCGAAAAATCTCCTGTTTCCTCTCCACGATTAGAACTGCGCTCATTCTGAGTAGGCGTACAAGTCAGAAGCGCCAGCTTTAACCGTTTTGCCTCATGCATTCCTGTGTTTACTTTATAGGTTTAACTTGTAGGCAGTGGTTGAGATGTTTCTCTCTTATTCATGACGTGGGGTTAGACTGAGTCCACTTGCTACGCCGGCCACCAGTCAGCCTGTAGTACCAGTCCTGGATGATGATGAAGAGTATGGGGCAGTTGGTGGAATGAGAATTGGCAAGGGAAACCGAAATACTCGGAGAATATCTACCTCCGTTCCATTTTGTCCACCACAAATCCCACATGACCTGAGCTGGGTTCGGACCGCTGTGGGAAGCCGGCGACTAACCGCCCGAGCTGTAGATTAAGATATTACGCAAGGTGGGGCAGGATTACGGCGTGATTTTCATCTGAGCAAAACCGAGAACAGCTGGCCGTACCGTGAGTGCTAACGGCTAACATAGGCTGTAACTCATCATTCAGGTGCTCGGAACAGTGGTTCTGAACCTTGTCTGGTTCACAGACCGGCTAAAGTAGCGTTGGATTTCCCTAGGAACGGCGTCCTACCACTCTCGTATTGTACAGTGCAAATCATAACACGCAAATTTAATTATTACTATCACATCTAAACTTGTTTGTAGTGTAACAGCCCCTTTATGTGATACTGACATTGAAGAAAGCCGATCACAACGGCCGCGCGGTCTAAGTCATGACCTGTCTTTGCTCGCTCGAACGCTGGGATCGTGGGTTCTAATCCAACTGAAGTCGTGGATGTCTGTGTATGCGTTTATACTGTGTTTATGTTGTCCCGTGTGTAGGTAGCGCCCTTGCGACGGTCTCATCCCCCGTACAAGGAACCCTACCGACTGTGTATAGGATTAAGAAGCTGAAAAAACGGCCAAGGTCCAACAAAGGACTGTAGAGCCATAGATAGATAGATAGATAAGTAGATAGATAGACAGATATATAGATAGATAGATAGACCAAACAAGAAACATGAATGAATCACGTAGCAGTGCTTGCTTGGCTTAATCTTTGACCCTGAATATGGAGACGACTTATTACTCCCGAAACGTCTGTTAACTTTCTACTGACTACACGGTATTATATCCCAGAAGATATAAATAATCATAAATACCGTTATGAGAACTTCAAGTTCTGCGTAGTTAATAGTGTAACAATAGCATCCTACCTCGAACAAATACAAAATGGAAATCTTAAGAAGTCTTAATAAACAGTTTCAATGAAAATGATGACATCTGATGAGAGACTATTGTCGGCAGATCCATCTACAGGCACAATTACTGCTACTACTGCAAGCGTTTAGGCGACCTATCGGCATGTTGTGTTACCAAATTCTCACGCAGCAACATTACGATTTCATAAAATTGTCTTGATTTGCTGTTATATAAAGACAGAGGCCTGTGAGGAGCTGGGAAGAGGAACAGAATTAAGCAGTCGAGTCTTTCGTTTCCTTATAAATGACTAGCGATATTAAGGCCAGTCATAATAGCCTCATTTAAGGTGTTCGAATTCAGCTCGGGACGTGTTTTGTACCTATACCTGGCAGTGTTGTGTTTTCCTGTATAGGGAGAGGTCTTGTGATTGGCCCATCACTCGTCCAAGGAGTCGTGCGAAGTGCCTCAAACTTTAAGGCTTGAGGTTTAAATAATTTTGAATGGGATTAAGCCAGAGAGTTTTAATCCGTGATAGGTAATGAAAATACGAGTATCAAATTAGTCCTGAAGTTCAGCATTTATAATTATCCGAATTTCTTAGGCAGTTCTCTTTTTTTTGGAGGGGGGGATAGAATCGGCGTCTTAAGCGAGGTTAACTCAAACATTTCCTGTCTTTTTTTTTTTTCATTTTTAGGGGGCAGAAAATCGCAGTTACGTAAAAACTAGCAACATTCAGAAATTAAGTTATATTTTAATGTTACGTATATGAAACGAACTGTTATTTACAAAGTAACAGAATTTTCATCTATTTAGGCTCTTAAAGTTGTGGTGTGACCTAATCTCTCTTTTATCACCGCTTTGCGGTATTTGTATTCATCAAAATCCAATTTCTTATCCCGCCGCTGGCTCCTTCCATTGTACGAAAACACAATCCTAAGTACAGACGTGACGAGTGTGTAGAGTGTTTCGGAACAGCCTGTACGTATTGTTGTTTGTACCGTACTGCTCCATTTAATTGAACTGGAAGACGAGGAGAACTTGACAAAAAGAAGTTGACAGTGCTGCGGTGAGCGCATCAGCTCCCTTCCCCATGTCTCTCGCATTCGTTTAATCTCCTCCTCCTCCTGTTCTGCTGTTGCTTCCATTCTTTTATTTCATTCCATCTTTTCAGTACCTCCCCCTTTCCCCCCGCTTTTCTTTTTTTTCGGTTTTCTTGTCTTTCCATCTGACGTACTATGTATATACAGTTTCTCACTTTCTCCAAGTTTCTTTGACATTCAATTTTCCTCTCAAGCGACCCCCTCCCCTCTTTGCCCTTCATCCTCCTTTGTGACGTGTTGGCAGCCAATTCCTTTGGATCTTCTGTTACCTCCTCTTCCTCCCCCCGCACTTGTCTTTTTGCTGGAGCTAATTTGAGTCCCACATTCGGTAACGGAATTGCCTTCTGTGTAGGAGCGACCAAGAAGAAGCAAGCAGATAAAGAACGTTGATGCGCCACGGGCGCAAGAAACAGAAAGGGCTGATAGACCTCTAATAGCCGCGTCCTTTATCATGCTCTTCCATTTTTTTTTTGTTTCGTCCCCGAAGTTCCGAAGTGAGTCGCTCCTGTGTAAAGCGCAGAAAATCGCGCTGTTTTCTACATCACAGTTGGGTGCGTCCTTGTATACATAGCTTTGGGTGGTCTGTTCCAGGTGCTGCAAATGACTCCTAATGTTGTTTCGGAGCATGAACATAGACGTTATTTATTTGTTCAGTGCGCTTAAATTTGACGCAATATCTGTGAGTCGATTGTCTAGAGAATGTGGGAGCCTCGACGTCTCACCCTCATGTGGACCTCCACGGCCTGTTACAGGGATAGCTGTACTTTTCTTGCGAATTCACTCTAAAATGGACGGCCTCAGTTGTCTAGTGGTCAGACTTCCTGGTTACAGATCCGGAGGTCCGGGTTCGATTCCCAGCGCTACCAGATTTTCTGAGAAGTAGTGGGTCTGGAACGGTATCCGTGAGGACAGTTGAGGAGCTATTTCAAGGAAGTAGCCGCTCCGGTCTAGAAAACCGAAATTAACGGCCGTGGGAATTCATTGTGCTGACCACGCAACACCCTCTGTCCTCTAAAGTTGGTACTAACTTGACCGACAAGCGACGACCGCTCGGTCGGTATAATTCGCTTGCGGACTAGAATCACGGAATTTGTTTTATTCGTTCTAAAATTAAATTTTATGGCTTCATGAGGCTAGGCTCCGATTTCTACGACAAGTATTTATGGAAACGGGACCTATTTCCCCGGTGGCAAAGCTGACCACTGACCTCTGTCTGCTGCTGACTTTAAGAATGAATGGAGCTATACTATCCCAGTGTATGATAGGTTAAAATATTACTTCATGTAGGTTTTTTTTTTTATTGCTAGTGGGGTGGGACTAAGTTCCTTGTATTGCGGCCACTTCTGGCCTATTGTACCAGCCCCAGATGATAGGTGAAGGTGATTGTGGAGCAATTGGTGGAATGAAGATTGGCAAGGGAAACCGAAGTACTCGGAGAAAACCTGCCCCAGCGCCACTTTGTCCACCACAAATCCCACTTGACCAGACCTGGGCTCGAACCCGGGCCGCCGCGGTGGGAAGACAGCGGTTAGCCGCTTGAGTACTTCTCTTACTTATTACTGAATTCAAGGCCGCACCATAGCTCAATTATTCCTCGCTCATTCCTTACCTTCGCAATCCCTCGACAAGTTCGTTGCTATGGTAACCCGAAATTGTGTAATTACAAGGATAAATGTCACGCTTACGCGAACGTGTCGCGTGATTGTTAGGCAACGCGACAAGAAATTGTATGGGTTCTCGGATTTGAACGAAGATTTATTGGATGGTCACTTTTACACTCGCAAGTACAGTTATTCTCCACTTATAACTTCCTTTAGACGTTTCTTGTTCACTATCACAAATACTTCTTGCCCCCCCTAATCTCGGTGAAGTTTCTTGATCCCTTTGTCGGATGCAAGCTGGCTTCTGCTCTCGGAGCTACACTAAGAACTGACTGGTCCAAGTCCAAGTCACATTGCGACTGATGGTCAGTCAATCGGTAAGTCTCGGTGTCGAGTCACAGTTGGGGCTCACGACCAGATATTTATTATTGTTTGGCATTTACGGTCTTGATTCTATGGGGCGCCCTTTCTGACGAGAGGATGGTTCTGCCTTTTGTATATGCTGCTGGCTCTTGCCAGCGCAGTCTTTCTCGGGTTTGAGTCCCTTGGTACTCGCGACCATATTTTACTGTCTCAGATTGAGACCAAACTGACTGGTTTCGTCGAAGCTGGACTCTTATAACGTGCACTCGGACTGAATAGAGCGCACCATGTAGGAGGCTTTGGTTTCGTCCGCTGTTATGCAAGGAACCTCTTGTTGTCCCTTCATCTTTGGGGGAAACGCATTTGTTGTTTAAGCGATTGCAGGGCGTTGCACTTCCACTGAAGTATAATGTTTATCGCAGTCGTTGTCATGCAACTGCCTCGAACAATTCGTTGCTTAGGTTTCCTATCGTTCGGATTCCAGGGCGTTGCAGCGGGAACGCTGGTCGTTGCCTAGGAAACCAACTGTGATCTCTACCATTCAGGCTTTCTGTTGACACACCACAATTTATATTATTTTTTAGAAGTAAATACAGAAAAACCGAAGTGAACGGAGAAGTTCATGGAAGTAGGCCTAGGCCCACTGGGGCTGTAGTGCCAAGGATAAGGAAACATAGAGCGAAGAAAAGTGGTCTGCTGAAAACATATTTTCCCTATTGTGGTGTATAATGTAGACCTAAAACTTTCCTCAATTTGTGGACCGGTCTGATGTTCACTGACGGGAGGCACTAGTGTTATATATACTGGAGGACGCCGGTGCGTGTTGCTAGCAAATGAAATGTACGTGGTACGTCTGGGATTTACGTAACTCTTGTCATAGAGGGGTAGATCTCTATTTCGTTATGGGGCAGTGTGGTTAAGATGTGCAGAATTCTGTGTATTCATCTTCGTTTCTATAGAATGATGTACTAACAAGATTGGACGAAAAAAAATATACGGGAATGCATTTACCAAGCTATTGTAAGCACAGACAGGCGATTCGTATGCAGCTATAAATCACACAATGGGATATTGCAAGCACAGCTTGTGGAGACCTATTTGACACGTGTGCAGTAAATTTGTAGCCGAGTGACTTTAAGGGGAATCGTGTTCAGTAAATGTTTGTGTAGTGCAGGTACGGGAATGGAAAGGGTTGTGGTGTCTGTCCAATCGTTTTCTGTGTCTCGAAACTTGCTCCCGGGGTACAAAATACTGCTAAAGGTAAATATGTCAGAATTTTGTATTCAAATGCAAATGAACCTGGTTTTTGGTTACCATATTTTTGTGGATGTTAAATGTAGTGTTTAAATAGCGTTTAAAAAGAGAAAATATTAGTCGTTATGGCTACACGTATATAACAGAATTTTTCTGCTGGAATAGTTCAGCAGGGGTGCCATGTACTTCCGGCGCATGTTCTTTTGGTTTTTAAATTCTTGTGGAAAAACTGCTTTATATCGTGATTCACAGTCTGGGGTCTGAGGTCATTGCTCGGAGTTTCATCGGTTTCTTTTCCTTACAAACATTTTTTAAATATTCAGTTGAACATTGTACTCTAAGAATGTCAGTAAAACTAAGAAAAAGACATGAATATGATAAAGAGTAGGCCGCGCCATAGCTCAAGCGGTTAGTCGCTGGCTTCCCACCGCGGCGGCCCGGGTTCGATCCCTGGTCTGGTCAAGTGGGATTTGTGGTGGAAAAAGTGGCGCTGGGGCCGGTTTTCTCCGAGTACTTCGGTTTCCCCTGCCAATCTTCATTCCACCAATTGCTCCACAATCACCCTCACCTATCATCTGGGGCTGATACAATAGGCCAGAAGTGGCCGCAGTACAAGGGACTTAGTCCCACCCCACTAGCAATAAAAAAAAAAGTAAAGATTACAGCTGAAGAGAACAAGTACCACAATTATATTATTTAAAAGTGTGAGCGAAACGATTTTGTAAACGCCACGAAATAAAGAGAAAATTAAAAATGGAAAAGGCTGCCATATTCAAAATTGACATATTTTGGAGATCAAAGAAATAACTACTTTTATATTAATTGTCATTATTGTCACTGTCATCAATAATAAAATTAATATTATACCCTTGTATAAAAAAGGCAAAGCTATCAGGCCGTGAAGGCCTATAGGGTTGTGAGACGTCTAGGTTCCCACATTTTCATAGACAATCGGCTCACAGATGGCGTAAAGGTTGTCACTCTTATGCACTGGCCGCCCTTTGCCCCCCAGGAAGATTCTTGGTACTCATTTTTGTTAGAGGCTGATTCGACCCCAGGGCCTTAATGCGGTTGGAAGGATTAGGTAAATTTATAAATCCAGTGACCTCATCAGGAATCGAACCCGCGACCTTCAGGCTTGTACGATACTATCTCAACTAACTACGCTACCGCGTGACCTAGGCTATCTGTGGTATGGAAGTTGCATACAGGTAGCGTTTTAGTTTATTGTCTCACAGCAACGCCAACAGAGATGCATCAGAGGGAAGTAACATTGAAGTGATCCATATTTGTATTTCTCCTGCTGCTTATTCTTCCCGGGGGATAATTTAGCATTCCTGCTTCTTATTAGGAGGTTCAATGACCAAGTGTTTTTTAGGAATCTACTGAGCTGCCCTTAGGAAATACTGCGGCCACTTCTGGCCTATTGTACCAGCCCCAGATGATAGGTGAGGGTGACTGTGAAGCAATTGGTGGAATGAAGATTGGCAGGAGAAACCGAGGTACTCGGAGAAAACCTGCCCCAGCGCAACTTTGTCCACCACAAACCCCACTTGACCAGACCCAAGATCGAACCCGGATCGCCGCTGTGGGAAGCCAGCGACTAACCGCTTGTGCTATGGCGCGGCGTTTATGCGGTGATAACTTGAAATAGGTCTTAATTTCTCCCTCCTACAGTCTCCGTAAGTTCATACTCAGTCACATTCCCGTTAGAATCTGTGTAACTCTGAGAATATCGTACTGGAGTAAGAAACAAAGTCATGATGGATTTCATTTTACTTTCTTCTGCTCTGAGCAGTGTTCAGATAGTTTGAACCGATCGGATTAACCTTGGATCTTTCTAAAGGCAATCGACGGTTTCAGAATTATGGATACTCGAACTTCTAGTTTTTCTAAGGCGTTTGTAGAGTGGAATTCGAGAATGCAGCCAATGAAATTCAAGTCGTTACCAGTGTGATGTGTATTCTCCCCACGCCTTCTTCACATATTTTGAACCTCTTGTCGTTTCGTTCCATGTTTATAAGGTAATTGCCCATAAAATGTATAGTGAATAGTGGCTTCCCGGTTCCTTCTCTCTCACTGTGCCAGAATATTTGCTTTTATAATGATCTTGTGTTAGCCTTCTCGTTGTGTCTCTTGACATTTTGATTACGTCTATTTTTTCCCCTTTGTATGCTATCAGATTGTTGATTAGAGAATTATTATTCTCAGTCCGTCGCCGGTTGATGTCGTCAGCCTGTGGAAAGTTTTTCCTTCTTCAGTAATATGTCGTTAAATTTCGACGTTATATCTTCTAATGTCATTAAGCGTGAAGAAGGCAGAAGCTCCACTCACGTCTGCTCGATGGTAAAACAAAGAATGGACTGCATTTGTTACAGGCACGTTTGTGGTTTGAACCAACATAGGCATATTTGATAGGTGTTTCATAACAGTTATTGCTTTTAAATTTTAGACCGCCTCTGTGGTCTAGTGGTCAGAGTTCCTGACTACAGATCCTGAGGTCCCGGGTTCGATTCCCTGTCCCACCAGATTTTCTGAGAAGTGGTAGGTCTGGAACGAGGCCCACTCAGCCTCGTGAGGATAATTAAGAAGCTATTTCAAGGAAATAGCGTCTCCGGTCTAGAAAATCGAGATTAACGGCCTTGGGGATCCGTTGCGCTGACCGCGTGACACCCTCTATCCGCAAACGTTTGTACTAACTTCGCCGACAAGCGGCTGTCGCTCGGTCAGTGTAATTCGCCTGCGAACTACAGGTCACAGAGTTAGTTATTGGTTTAAATGTTATGTATATTTATTTTCTTCTGATCCGAGCTGCATGCCCAGTCCATAGGCAGTTTGACAATCTACAGGCCCGTCTCTATTCGCATATTAATATAACTTTCGGGAGATTATTGTAGGAGATCTGACGCGGAAAATTTCGACCAATTGTATGATTGTAGCTTTGGAACATAAAAGCTAACTGTGAAGCTATCCCTGCAACAGGCCGTGAAGACCCATAGCGCTGTGACGCGTCGAGGCTCCCACATTTTCTAGACAATCGGCTCACAGATGGCAGTGAGGTTGTCAGCCTTACGCGCCGGCCGCCCTTTACCCCCCCAGGAAGATTCCTGGTACTCACGTCTTGTAGAGGCTAAGTCGACTCCAGGACCATAGTGCGTCTGGATGAATTAGGTTAATTCAAAGTCCAGTGAGCTCATCGGGAATCGAATTCGTGACCTTCCGTCTTATAGCGTAGTGCCTCAACCAGCTACGCTACCGCGTGCTCCGACTTTGGAACATTTCCAGCTGTATTCTGGAATGCACAAATAAGAACAGATGAAGGCCCAACGGTTTAATTATGTCATACAGGCCCTGTATCCAGTTTAGTGTACTTTCCAGTATGTTCCTGTATTTTATTTAATTTTCGTAATGTTACCATAGTGACTCTTACGAGCTGTTCTGGGCATTTGTCTAAGACGGGGAGTGTGAGGAATGCATACACAATTTTGTTGGGAAAAATCTGTTCGGAAACGTGACCACTTACGAAGAAGGAAGAAATTATGTTGTAACGTGTGTAGCCATTGCTAGGCAACGGGTTGGTAAAACTTTCCCTCAACACACGAGCACGCGTCAATAGAACGTCTGTTGCTAGGCAACGGCGCGGTGAACAGGCTTCATCACCAGTAAGGCTATGTTTTCTTTGAGGTCCGTGCAAAGTAGATATGAGAAGTGTTCGGCAGGACAGGAATAGTAGTAGACGGAGTACAGAGGAGTATATAGCAGTTGTCGAGAGTAGTTGAGCCAAGTTTCGGAATTGGCAGTCACAGAAATGAGAAGAAAGAAATTAGACTGTGTCAAGAAGACTTTATGTGTGATTTAAAGTGACAGCGTGACTGTGATAAAACCGTTGCTAGGATACGATTGGTGAAGACTGAGAACCCTAGTGTGGATGCAGCGGTGATCAGCGTTAGCGCTTTATTTCCTGTAGTCGCGAACTGTGTAAATGTGTGTCAGTAAATCCAGTCATCCAATCTATAACCCGTTATTATTGGTCACGGAACCCCAGACACGTGACAATATTAACATGGATCTTAGGAAGGTAGGTTGTTTGGAGAGGAGGCAGTTGGAACTACCTCAGTATCGTGTCTATTTTCGGAATTTGGTATTAGCTGTGTTCACATAAGACGGGGAATTTCTTAATCAGCTGAACGGCTATCAGCATCAGAAAAAAAAGAACTCTCTGTCACAAGGTTATTTATGTAAATTATGCAGTGTTCGCAATCCCATCTTATGCTCGAAATTTTCGACTCATTGGGAAGCCTGCGACTAACCACCTGAGCTTATGTCACGGCCAAAATTTCCCCTTATTGCAACCATTTTCTAACCTGGTCCCACGCAGGTAATTTTCACGAGTATCTAGAAGACGAAATTTGTGGATTTCGGTGTTCCACGTTCTTATTAAAATAAATGTTAGCCCATTTTATCCAAAGCAAGTATGTATTTCATACTGACCCGTCAAGCGGGGTGAAGAAAATGTGGCCGAGTTTGGCTTGGGCTTCAGGTAAGCGCTGGCTGTCGCAGTAACTATGATCTGAAGCCATGTCTTGCACTGCTGAGTGAGCAGGAGAGAGAGAGAGAGAGAGAGACAGGGCACGGCACTGCGGGGGGTTGCCCATTGCATGCCACGAGGGTGCTGTAATGACAGACGGTCCTGAGTTGGAAGCTGTTAGTTTACCTGCCAAGCTTATGAGTGTAGTTATACGTGGGTTGTAGCCCTGTATTAACATTGTCCGAGACTTTTAACATGCTGTGATGTGTTCCCCACAACACGCAAACACCCAAATGTCATTAAAAAGAACTGTACAAACATAATTGTGTCAGCAGTTTTCTGTTCGTTGTTCCGATGTGCTACAAGCCAGAGCTATGAATTCATTACGGATGTAAGCAGTAAAACAGTACAGAAGTTCTACTCTGTCAGAGATTCTTTGCTGTCTTACCGTACAGTTACGCTGACTCCTCGTCCTTGGAAACTGTTGCTTAAACTGTAGTTAATTTCACATAAATTTAAGTGTGAAACATGCTACGGGCTGGATAATTGGGCTTCGAGGTGCGACAGGTACAGAATTTTGTCTCTTCTCCATGACAGTGCAAGCAGCTTCCCAGAGGATAAAGCGTGAGAAACAGGGAGCTCACCGCTCACCTAGTAGAGCTCACATTAGCCAGTTAGTAAAAAATGTAAAGCTATCCCTGTACCAGGCCGTGAAGGCCCATAGGGCTGTGAGACGTTGAGGGTCCCACATTATCTAGACAATCGGCTCAAAGATTGCGGTAAGGTTGTCAGCCTTACGCACCGGCCTCGCTTTACTCCCCAGGAAAATAATTTAATTAATTCCTGGTACTCATTTCTCTTAGAGGCTGAGTCAACCCCAGGGCCATAGTGCGGCTGGAAGGATTAGGTCAATTGAAAGAAATCCAATGACCTTATCGGGACTTGAACACGCGACCTTCCGGCTTGTAGCATAGCCCCTCAACCAACTACGCTACCGCGTGTCCCCACATTGGCCAGAAAGAAACTTAACTAATTTTAACATAATATTATATTAATAATAGGCGTGGACGACCGAGAGGTCGGAGTTCGAGTCCCGGTGGGGGCAAGAATTTTCACTTCTCCAGACCGGCTCTGGGGCTCACCCAGCCTCCTATCCAATGGATACCGGGGGGCTCTTTCCCCGGGGGTAAAGCGGCGGGGCGTGAAGCTGACGAGTCACCTCCAACTAGTGCCGATGTCAAGGAAATATGGGTCTATACTTCCATTCCCCCATACGCCTTCATGGCATAGTGCTTAATTAGTTGAGCACAGGAACAACGTTGCCATTTATTATTTGTATAAATTAGAAGTAAAGATGTCCTTGCTCTTAATTAAGCGTCACTCCATTAAGACTGGGGGGGGGGGGGGGGANGTTAGTTGATGCATATGCTGCAAGCCGGAAGGTCGCAGGTTGGAGTCCTGATGAGGGCATTGGATTTTTTTCAATTTACCTAATACTTCCAGCCGCAGTATGGTTCTGAGGTCGACTAAGCCTCTAACAGAAATGACTACCAGGAGTATTCCTGGGGGTAAAGTGCGGCGGGCGCATAAGGCTGACTACCTCACCGCCATCTGTGAGCCGATTGTCTAGAAAATGTGGGAACCTCAACGTCTTACAACCCTATGGGCCTCCACGGCGTGTTAAAGGACAGCTTTAGCTTTTTGTGATAGTAAGCACAGTGAAATAGGTTTATATAGGCTTATATGTAGAATCTGAAATCTGACAAAGTCGAAAGATATACTGAGATGTTGTAACAAATATTCCGAATTATTTTGTGTGAAGGCCATTTGTATAAAACACACCAACGAGCGTTTAAAGTCAAGGTGATTCCAAAAAAGAAAATATACAGCAGAAATTCTACGCGAATTGTAGGTGACGAAAAACTTAACAAATATACTTTTGTGTCTCTTGTGTTGGAATGTTGAAAGGCTGCGGGGCCTTCGCTTTTGCAAGAATGAACTGTCTCTTGAAACTTGCAAAGACAGGCTTTTGGAGCTCATTGAAAGAAGAAATCCTTTTCTTTTATGATCTTTGTTATTGAACTTTTCAACTGTCGCTGATAATTTATTGATTGCTTCTAATATTATTTTGGTCGCCGTATTCGTCCTAGCCTTTGCTTTGTTCGTCCTTTGATGGTCACCGCGCCTTGCGGAGGCGCCATAAGCCTAGGAAGGAGCTCATAAACGTCACCTCCAAGTGGCTTCAAGTCTTCGAGACAAGGTGGCTGGGCACCTCACGATTCCCAGCACGTATCGTGTTATGTAAGAAGTAACTAAGGGTTTTATATATGGGACCCATGTCAAGACTTGGACATGTCGCTTGAACTATGCCGTGCCAGCCCGCCATATGGGCCAGCGTCTGGCTCACCTCTGCTCCACTGCTCTTGCTCTGTGATGAACAAGATGTCCTTACGGTACGAATTAGCTCGCAGCTGTAGCGCCATGTTCTTTCTTTATTGCTTTTCGTACATTACCATGCTATTAAGTATTTGCATATCGTGTGTATGTGCGCGCGCATGTGTATTTGAGAATGGGGGGGGGCAACAAACAGGCGTAAGTAGTTGATTGGTAGTACAGCTTTATTACAGACATTTGGCGTTTAATATTTTCCCTGAATTATACATTTATAAATTTGTGAATTTTGATACTAACTCTAGTTTATTCCACGATTTGATTATTTTAACGTATATTTTTTTTCCCTTGTCACTACAGCCTCAGCGGGCCTAGGCCTACCTCCATGAACTTCACCGTTCACTTCGGTTTTTCTATATCTTAGACATACGGTAGGACTCCTTGGGCGGGTGATCAGCTCGTCGCAAGGCCTCTACCTGTACACAAACACAGAAAAACGCACGCAAACATCCATGCCCTGAGTGGGATTCGAAATCACGATCCCGGCTTCCGGGCGAGCGAAGACAGTGCATGCCTTAGACCGCGCGGCTACCGTGACCGGCTATTTTAACGTATAGTGCATTAAATTTGTGAATTTTTATACCAAACTTCGTTTATTCCCTGATTTGATATATATTTTTTTTTTAATGTGTAATGTATCTTGCTACTTCCACTTCTGTAGGGATAGCTCAGTCACGGGCTGGACGATCGGGGGTTTGAATACGGGCAGGGGCAAGATTTTTCTCTTCTCCACAACATCAAGCCCGGCTTTGGGGCCCACTCAGCCTCTTATCCAATTGAACAGGCGATTTCCCTGGAGGTAAAGGGGCTGGGGCTTGAAGCTCACACATATCCATCGAGTGCCGAAGTCAAGAATGGTGAAACTATGCCTTCACCCCCCCCCATATTTCTTCATGACATGAAGCTTAATTAATTATGCGCGGTAACTACTTTACATTCTCACCACATCTGTATAGACTTCAGTTTTGTAATAACCGTGGATTGAGTGCTGGTGAACCTAGGTGCGCAATGAGACACAGATGAGACCTGTCTTGCTCTCTCATGTCGTGATTGACGCGCTTTGTTCAGAATCAGATTTAGCTGTTCTATCCCAGACATTATCTGCAAGCTTTGTCTCCTTACATAAGTATACAATTCAGAGTAGCTTTCTCCATCTTACAGGGAGACCCACACATTTTTCCGTTACGCTACACGTCCCACGTCTGTTATCATTCTCATTAAAATGCGTGTCATTGCTTCATCAAGGAATCAAAAATTGCACTGGGGTTCCTTCCTGGCGGCAACCCCCGAATGTAATTTAACATCTTTTTCAGTCTTACTTCTAAACGTTAAGCCGTTCCTAAATATTTGAACATCACACTTTATAAAAGACTCCACCTTATACAGATGTTAAATTTTAAGGATGATTCTAAGCGAAAGGCGATTTTCATTTTGATTAGTTTCTGCTTTATAAACCCACACAAACTACACGAACAAAATGGCTCCATGAAACTGAGGTGAGACCCAAGTTTCGAAACCGGTTCGTTGTTATGTGACGACACTATCATCTCGACTTGAAACCAAGTACAAAGCTTGTGTATATTTTGATGGTGGTTTCAGATAAATACAATTTTCTCGTCCTGTAGCTCAAGACAGATTCTTTCTCGCTGTGTAGCAGGAACCTGTTCATTGCCTCCTGATCTCGGGACAACAAACATACTTTCTCTTCCACTGAGGAGCAGTAGGTAAATTTCTTTCAGTGACAAGAAAACATACATTATCCATTTCCAAAACATCGAGCCGTGCCTCGCCATAGCCACTTCCCTCCACACGCCAGCTTTCTGTTACAAGAAATACAGGGTGTAACTGAAATGTTCCAACAAACTTTGGGCACAGTTCCACATACGAAAACATGAAAACATGTTTATATCAACACGTGTCCGGAAACAGTTTAGCTGGGCTGTGTGAGATGTTCTCAGTGACACATCATGAGCGATGGATAGATAGAGGAGGACCCACTGCTTGGCCTCCACGCTCCCCTGACTTGAATCCTCCGGAATTTTACTCGTGGGGGCACCTAAACACTTCCGTGTATGCATCTCCTGTTGACAACGAAGAGGCACTTCACCATCGCACTGTGGATGCCTGTCAGACTATCCGCAACTGCCACGACATCTCTGAACGGATGCGGCGGTCCGTGTTGGGACGTGTCGAGGCGTGCATTGAGTGGAGGACATATTTAGAGCTTACTGTATCTGTACTGTTCAGGTTACAGCTCACAAATTAAATGTTTCCGGACACATGTTGTTACGGACATTTTTTTTTCGTGTTTTCATAGTGGAATTCTTCCCCAAAATTTGTCCGAACCTTTCAGTTACACTCTGTATATCGCGCCATAGCTCAGGCGGTTAGTCGCTGGCTTCCCACCGCGGCGGCCCGGGTTCGATGCCGGGTCTGGTCAAGTGGGATTTGTGGTGGACAAAATGGCTCTGGGGCAGGTTTTCTCCGATTACCTCGGTTTCCCCTGCCAATCTTCATTCCACCAATTGCTCCACAATCACCCTCACCTATCATCTGGGGCTGGTACAATAGGCCAGAAATGGTCGCAGTGCAAGGGACTTAGTCCCACCTCACTAGCAATAAAAAATACACCCTGTATATACTCTTATATCTGTTCCCATAAATACGTAAACATATATAATTAGGAAACTTAAAAATATAACTGTGAGGCTTTGGTTTTAAAAAGGAAAGGGACACCAAAACATTTGAAGCAGAACTAATGAGATTTCTACGATCTTTTCTCGGTATTAATAAGACTAGATCGTTAACGAAATACAGACATCAGAGAAAAATTAAACATTCCCAACATCCGTGAAATTGAATAACACCAAAACAACTGGCTGTAACGCTTACATAACGAAGACAGGAATACAGGAGCAGGCAGTGCAATGCAAACCAATGGAACGAAAAGATTCTGGGTCTTCTAAGGTGGAGAGATGAACCGCGCGTGGAGGATGTTGAAACGTGTGTCATGATGGCGATGACAACGTCGAAGAAGAAAACAAACAAATTATTAGCGAATATTTCACGTTTATTTGAGAGCATACTAAGAAGGGCGGGGCAGCGTACTCGGTATAGTGACTGGCTACTGGCTGAACGTCTGAGGGGTCGGAGTGCCAATCGTCCAGACCAACTCTGGGGTCCACCCAACCTAGCTATCCAATGTATACCGGGGGTCTCTTTCCTCGGGGTAAAGCGGCCTGGGCATGAAGTTGACCGCTCACCTCCAGCTTGTGCCGAGGTCAAGAAAATATGGATCTACACATCCACTCCCCCATACTCCTTCATGGCGTAGTGCTTAATTCGTTGAGCACAGGAACAACTTTACGTTTATTTATTCATAAGCACAATGAAAGTAAAGATTAAAGATGGGAAATTATGCCTTACGCGTATATTTGTATCTGTGAATTCAATACTGTCCAAACGCATTAGGTTCGTACTGAAATGTACAGCGACCTCGACAAAGACATTTCTTGCAGAGGTATATTGTTAACAGTTTCTGTCTATCTATGCCGTTTTATTTCATGTCAGTTTTCCTGCACTTACAAAGAAATCCTGATGAAGGTCTGTTTAATTCAAGCAGTTATCATTCAGTTTAGACATGGTCTCTTTCTATGTGTGTATGCACGCCCTCTGTGCCTATGTATGTATGTATGCATATATGTAAGCCGGATATCTCAATTGTACAGTGACTAGGCTACCGACTGAATGACCGGATAATCGACGTTCGATTTCAGTGTTTCAGTGACTAAAATGCGGGTTTGGATTGGTGAATCGGTTTGTTGTATCTTCACTAGTCGTAACTACAATTAATTATGGCACTATTGCTGATTTACATAGTTTACAATCACTCAACAATAATCTCTTCAGTCTATCTGCACTAGTCTTCACTATCCGTCACCTGGCAAGGACTTATAAAACAGGAACTATAAGTCTCACTCAGTTACACACTCCCAATATCGATGTACTACAGCACATCTAACGTCACACCCTAAGTCTTCTAATTCTTCTTCTGGCCACACTGCTGTCCCCTTGGAACTTCGGAACTGAGGTGAAGTCAGTTCCATTTCCCGTATTCTCTCATATCCTCTCGGCACGGACCACGCACAGAAAACACAGCTCCTCTATTGTTGCATGGCGCAGACCACACAGAAAACATGTGTCACTTGTCAGACTGCGAGTTCATTGGTCCGTTAGCAGCACTGGGCGTGGCGCGGACGACATAGTAAACACAGCCTCGTCTATTGTTGCGTGTTGGACCGTGTTTACGGAGGTGTTACGTGGAATCGTTGATCAAATCCGTTACAGTATGCCTGCACGAAGGTTCAAATGAAACTCGTTCGAGCTACCATATTCTCTGAGAGTGACCGCGAACTGATTTCATTTGAACAGCACTCACATGAGCGCACCTATTTGGACAAACAAATCTCCTAATGGCAGTTTATGTTATTGGATATTCTTATGGCTCATAAATTGATCTATCGAAGCGAAGAAGTTGAAAAGATTGTGTATTTGTTAGTTACCGAAAAAAGGGGTGATTATATTGCTTCACTCTGCGAGCCTTTATTTTAGCTGTTTAAATTTTGATATGGAGCATATGTTGATGCCGGTGCCACACCTTGACACTTTAAAATACCACCTCTGACAATAAGTTATATAGGACTATGTAGGAAAGAGTCAGATTGTAATTTAAGTAGTCTTCCTCTGCCACAATTAAGGACGAGACAATAGCTTCTATAGACCCTGCATGGATATAAATTAAATGTTTCACCAAACGATAGAAACTAACCTTGGACTTAAAAATAGGACAGGTTCTACCACGTACTATATCTAGTCCACGCTAACATCTCACTGTGTCTCGTTAAACATTTGAATTGCCTGAGATTTACTCAATCACTGCTTCTTCTCCAGTTCAAATGAGCACTGGGACATATTCCTCTACCACTTTCTCGTACCATGCGGGGGAGTATGTGACTATAAGCACCCTGTTATTTTTAGGGAGAGGGCTATTGATGTTCATCATTAATTTCATCCAATTACGTTCTTCGTTTTGATGTTAAATATTTGTTATTATTACATGAAGTGCTCACGTAACTGTATATAATTTAATGATGTTTATAGCATTAGGAGCCAGGATAGTGCAGTCGGTATAGCGACTGGCTACGGGCTGGACTACTGAGGGGTCGGAGTTCAAGTCCCGGTAGGGGTAAGAATTGTTACTTCTCCACGTTGTCGACACAGCCTCATATCCAATGGGTTCCGGGGGTCCTCTCCCCGGGGCGGCGGCCAGGGCGTGAAACTGACCACCTCCGACTAGTGCCGAGGTCAAGAAAATGTGGATCTATACATCAATTTCCCCATACGCCTTTATGTCATAGTTCTTAATTAGTTAAGCACAATGGTAACTTTACCTTTTTTTACAATTTTTATGGCTTTATGTAAATACACGCTATAACACAAATGTAAATATAAGCAGTATTTATTTACCCCGTGCAAATATTTTACTCAGCGCTCATATACAGGTCTCTATTTATCCGTTATGTACCTCAGTTAAGATCGTACTGATAGATACATAAGTTTATATACCTAAAACAATTTTCACAGCTGGATCTTTTGATCTCTGTCTTATTATCTAAGTGCCTTGTGTGGTTCAGTGTTCTTTCGATGTCATTCATCTCTCCATCCTCAGTTTTAAGAATAATTCTGAATGACGTCATCGACAGAATTTGAATGAAGACTCGAGGAGAATTCTGTACTGAAAGTAGATCTAGCGTGCTGATATACAGTTCGTGGCTCCAAAGTGAGATGTTCGGAATAAGAGTACCGTGTTACTTATTGTAGTTCTTGACTGAAAAAGCAATCAGCTACCTAATTCAGTGACCGAAGCGAAAAACGGGCCTTTGAAATGGAGACCCGAATCCAATCCGTCAGTCACTGGATCCATTAATTTTGACTACCCCGTTTTTGAATATTAGATTTCTCCTAGAAACATAATCGGCTTATTCTTCTTATAACTGACGCAAGCTGCCGAGTCTTGCAGGCCGAATGTGAATACAGGTGTTTTCTTCCTGTTCGCTCCAACTTTGGAGCACAGGGCTGAGTTCTCAGTTTCATTGATCATTTTTACAGACTGTAGGACTCCTTGGACGGGGGATCAGCTCATCGTAAGGCCTGTACCTAAACACAGGACAACACAATCACAGAATGAACGCATACACACACCAAACATCCATGCCTTGTATGGGATTCGAACCCATGATCTCTGCTTCCGAGCGAGCGAAGACAGTACAGTTGAATGAATGAATGAATGAATGAATGAATGAATGTATAAGGGGTGGGCCTTCTCGGCCCTTGCACCGCGCACTACAGCGGTCTCTACAGTTTCATAATATGTAGATTATAATATGCTGATCATAGTGGCCGCGCGGTGTAAGGCAGGAACTGTCTTCGCTCGCTCGAACGTTGGGATTATTGGTTCGAATACCACTCAAAGCATGTGTGTGTGCGTGCTTTTCTGTGTTTGTATAGTCCTGTATGTAGGTAACGGCCTTGCGACGGGCTGATCCCCCGCCCAAGGAGTCCTCCCTACTGCATAAAAATCATTACGAAAATAAATAAAAGGTCAGGGCGCAACAAAAGTGATGTAGAGTCATTGAAGAACGAATTAATGGAGATTATAATATGCTTAATAGCTGATTAGATGTACATTGAATAAATTAAGAGTGAATATATGAAAACTGTTCTAGATCAATGACGATATTATAAAATTATTTTTGGCTAAAATTTGTATCCACTACTTTAAATCCTGTATTGATCTCAAACTCCTGGATTCCAGAATTTCATCTATGAAACAGGATCAGGAAATAATGCCTGGACTTTGCGGTGGGGTTTCCGTAACAAACACAAATGCGTCATTCGTCTGCATCTCGTCGCATTACTCCGTTGTCCACGCAACAGAGAATCCCGGTACTGTGTAGCTGAGGGCCCAGGTAGGTTTAATTGCCTGAAACGCATTGCTCGTGCCATGAAGCTTATGTCTCGCCTGTCAGATTCCATTCGTAGGTCGCAGGGTTCAGCCCTGATTGAGGTGTCTTGTACACGTCAGTCCATGTTCGGACATGGAACAGATAAAATTGTTACTTTTTTGTGGCTTATTTACGACGCTGTCAGTTTATGTAGCTGCGAATGGAGGGATGACTGGTAAATAACGAATTGGAAAGTGTTTGGCAGGAAGCCACCTTGGCCTGATCGAACTTATGTCGTCACGTTTGTCTGTAGGGACTGAGTAGTCAGTGTCCTAACCAAGTTTCGAACGGAGTACCTCCCGGATACAGGTCTAAGGTGTTGTAACTATACCGACCTGCTCGATGCTGCTTTGGTAGCTCCTAAATTCATACTTCGCAGCAACTTCCGCCCCTCTCGGAATAGCAGCGATAATGCGTAATTCGGTATGGAGCCTGCGGTTCCGAAATTTAACTCCTTGGAACAAAGAAATGTCTTCATCTCCTTCTTCTCCTCCTGCTCCTTTTCGTCCTCATTCTCGTCGCTGTCGTTGTTAGCGGTTTCCCTCCGTGGATTCTGCGTCTTCAGTTTCAACAGCAATGCCATCTGTCGGCAGTCCCCACCTTCCAGGTCTCTTATTCGTCCATTTTATTACGTATTTCCTCATTTCCCACTTCCTCATTTATATATTTATTTATTTACTGCAATTGGGCTTATGCCCGGTGGCAGTGTTTACAAAAACGGACGTACATTCAACAAAGATACATCACATACGTCTCAAGAAATTTCACAGTACAATACAAGTACACTTCATTTCACTTCACTTCACTTCACTTCACTTGCCCTACTGATTTTGCTTTCCTAACCTTCTTTCTAAATATATGCGCTTTAACGGGGTGAGTCCCGATCACCCCTTCAGGTAACTGGTTCCAGTCAGCAATGGTCCTGTTCACAAAGGAAAGATTCAGTCAATTCAGCGAATCTTGCGGTAATCTTCACTCCTTCGTTTGTTAAGTGTGGCCGGCCAGACTGTCTGAGCGCTCCACTTCTATGGTTCTTGTACCTGGTGAAGTGACATTCATTTTTCCCATAATGTTTCACTTCACATTCTGTATTCACTCTTCGCTTGAATATATCTTCTTAAATAACCCGTCCAGCCATCCGTATTTTACTCAGTTTTTCAGTGAATGGCAAAACTTCATGAAATATAATGTAGTATCTTCAACTGTGCTATGATATATATACATATATGGCGTTATGTGTACTCCTGTATAAACAATAAACTCTGGTTAGAAGATAAAGGCAAAGCTATCCCTGTAACGGACCGTAGAGTCCAGTAAGGTTGTGAGACGTCGAGGCTCTCACATCTTCTAGAGTCGCCTCACAGATGGCGGTAAGGTTATCAGCCTTACGCGCCGGCCGCCCTTTCCCTCCAGGAAGATTACTGGTACTCATTTATATTAGAGGCTGAGTCTACCCCAGGGCCATAGTGAACACGGTAATGAACTTTCGGGTTCCATAAAATGTTGGAAAACTCTTGAGTAGCTGCATAACAAGCGGCTTCTCAAGAAGGGTTCATCTCCATGGAGTCAGTTCTTGTTAATCACGTAATAATATCAAGCGAAGAATACAGTTTATGAATGTGATTATTTAACTTTCCTCCGGCCTCCTATTAACGTTAAACGTCAATTTACCACAAATGAAATTTGGTCCAACTAAGCCTGGTTTTAAGTTACACGGGAAGTGATGTCCACTACACTGTAAAACGGCTCGTCTAACATCCTGTTTTTTTCTGTTTTCTTTCATCTCTCGACACACACACACATTTAACTTACATAAAATTTGGTTAGAGTTAGCTTAGTTCGGTGATCTATAAATCTAAATTGCCTGGCAAAGGAATGCAGAAAGAAAGAGAGGCCGAACAAGAAAACCCAGAAGCCGTACAAGCAGTAACAATGAATCGGGTGGCTCCAGAGCCGGCGCCGTTTTCGTAACGAACACACACGTCTGAAACCAAGGTGGACTGGTTGCTGAAGCTGCTGATGGATTGTTTGGGCAGCTCTCCACAAAACATTTTCATATTTTATACGTTCTAAAAAAAATTCCGCTTCATACCAAAGTGACTGATGGATCACTGTCCATTTGCGCTACCTCTCAGATGATCACGCGGGACTACTGAAACGTTATTTAGAAAGTCACACACAAAGGTCCATGTCCTAACTGGAAACAGACTCAAAGCCATTAGCTTATTTTCAAAACGTGACGCGGTTGATATATGACAAAGTTTCGAACAAAGATTTATCAAGCATTAATGTTATTTGAGATCGATATAAGAATCCATTATCATACAGCTGTAGAAATACCACAAATAATACCCAACTTTTTTTGATACGACACGAACCGTATAGAGAACTACGCCTACGACAATTCTCCATAGCAGAGAGAACATTTTTGCCGAATTGTTACCTAGCAACGATAGGATACACAAACAGACCCTCAGACACACGCGTCCAACAATTCTTCTGTTGTTACGTGTATTCGTTGCCGCGGAAACGCTTACCAGACGTTTCCTAGCACCGAATACACTTAACCGAGCCGTTGTTTTGCAACAGGAGGAGGGATACACATGGAGACACAGAGATTGATGGCAGGGATTTATGATGATGATGATCTCAGGTGACATGATATACGTACCGAGTTTCATAATGATTGGTTCACGCATTCAAGAGTTGATAGAGAAAGATGCACAGACACACAGACAGCATGGTGATCGCATAAGTCTGCTCTAGGAAAGTAGGCTAAACATTTAACTTATAACGCTCTAAATTTCATATAAATATCAAGACCCCAGAAAAAGGCATGAACATGATCATGAATCACACATCTCTCTCCCAGATATTCTGTGTGGTACTGACATCCGACATATGCTTCTGTCTATGGCTCTACAGCCCTTTGTTGGACCTGGCTGCTTTTCAATTTCTTGATATTTTACACAGTCGGTAGAACTCCTTGGACGGGGGATCAGCCCATCGCAAGGCCTCTACCTACACACAGGACAACACAAACACAAAATAAACGCACTGAGACATCAATGCCTTGAGTGGGATTCGAACCCACGATCTCAGTGTTCGAGCGAGCGAAGACAGTTCATGCCACAGGCCACGCGGCCACTGTGGTCGGCTCTGTACCTTTACCTTAATATAATAAAGACTTACTTGCAATATTATGCACCAGGATACATTCTGGTAGAAAGAAGTAGATCTCCCTCCGCCAAAAAAAAAAAAGAATCCTCAGGAAGTAAACAAAGTGGACATGAGTTCCATATTTAATTCGCATAGAAGTTATCGAAGGAAAGATAGAGGGCCGGATAGAAGTGACCAGAAGACGTAAGAAGATGCTGGATGACCTTGGGGACAGAAGAGGATATTTTCATTTGAAGTAGAAAGCTCTAGATTGCATCAAGTGGAGGAACTGTTTTGGAAGAGACTGTGGACCTGTCGTCTTGACAGATTACTGATGAATGAACGAGTTTTGCACACGTCACGCTAAATGTGTTCGATTTGATGAAGATTGTTTTCACAAAAAATAAATCCACACATTTAGCAGAGAATAAGATTCTGTCGTTAACCTTAGTGGAAATTACATCGGTCAGAGAAACACTGGGCAGAAGAAAATTTGCCTGTTCTGTTAAACGCTTTCTGAATTTCATTTCGTTTCCATGCAAACAACTCTAGCTTATTTAATGAAGACAAGTAAAAGAAAGGCTTAGGAACTAACCTCTACACGGGTCGCGACCCACAGAGGCTGAAGCACGAGAGGTGAATGTAAAATCTCTTACAGGTCCATATCTTTCCGCGCACACTGCGTGCGTGCGTGCGTTACTCATGTGACGTAATGCAGAAACAATTTGCAAGCACATTTGTAAAAACCTAAAGTAATAAATTAACCGTATATGTTCAAGGTAACGTATTCTGAAATTTTGTGTAGAAGAAAAAAAAAAGTTGGCCGTAATTTTGCGGTACAGAAAGTAGAGAGCAAGAGGGGACGTGTCAGTTGGAGTCAGTGCGAAGCTTCAACCGGATGAAGCGAAATTAAGAATATGGGAAGAGTGAAAGCGAGAAAAGAAGGAAGAAGGAAGAACTATGTGTTTCACAGAAGGCCGCAAATAGCCAAGTCGAACAAAATGTCCGCCCTCCAGGATGTTTCTTTTCGTTTGTTATTTAACGATGCTTTCAGTTCCGATATGGCGTCGAATGATCACTGATGAATTCTCTGATCAGTCCAATCCATACCACCTCACCTTTAAGAATTATTAAGCCGTTAAATGTAGGAAAATTATAAGGATTGGGAATGTAGCACGCATGGGAGAAACGATATATGATTTTAGTTTGTAAACCTCAATGGACACCTGAGGTATTTAGATGTACATAGATAAAGGTAAAGGTAAAGCTATCCCTGTAACAGGCCGTGGAGGCCCATAGGGTTGTGAGACGTCGAGGCTCCCACATTTTGTAGACAGTCGTCTCACAGATGGCGGTGAGGTTGTGAGCCTTACGCGCAGGCCGGCCGCCCTTTACCCCCCAGGAATATTCCTGGTGATAATTTCTGTTAGAGGCTGAGTCGATCCCAGGGCCATAATGCGGCTGGAAGGATTAGGTCAATTGAAAAGTCAATTGACACAAGTTGTCACATAATATATGTCTGACTGTAGACGGGTTTTGATTGGTGAATAGATTTATTGACAACTTACAGTTGTTAACTACAAATAAACTAAACACCATCGCAATTTCCACACTTTACAATTCAGTAGAGCACATAGTCTTGTGTTCTCAGGCTGTTAGTAGACGTTTCCTGGTAACGGATCCGTCAACGGCTATTCCTCTGCTTACAGCTCACGTCCTCTGGTACAGACCTGACCTTCGAACTGAATAAATTCAAAGTCAGAATCAAATTTACTTTACGACTTGTGGTTTACCGCCAGCCCGTTCGACCTCGTCTCGCTTATATCTTCTCGGCACGGACCACGTAGAAAACACAAATTGTCCATTGTTGTAGTCCAACTGTTTCATTATTAAGAATATGCTACATAGAAACAGGAACGTCTTACCTAACCGCTGCGTAACAACGGTGGCTGTTTACAGAGTCACCGCTTGGCAACGGGTCTATACGCCACAATATGAAAACCAAACTTGTGCATCGGCTCACAGGTTCATGTAGCGAGACTTTAGTTTTGTATGGTGGGGCTACTCGAGTATATATTTTATAGTAACCGTCCTCATGTAACGTCGCAAATATCCCATTGGCTCTGATTCGACCGGACCAAAGAAGAATTTCATGCAGTTGTTCCTACATGAACTTCACTGAAGGAACAATGGGGGGCTAGTATACGATGCATGTAGCTTTCCTCTTAATGACGTCATAGGAATGGCGGTTTGCTTGGTCGAACTGGTAGATCCCGACAGTGTAAACTAGAAACTATGTACTTCAATAGCTTATAGACCTGAAAGCTATATAAATTTCCAGCTTCAGACTGGCTCTTGTTGGTAAAACATTCTCACCAACTTCGGTCTTTTTTTTTTCCCCCTTTTCTTTCCAGTCTCTCCTTTATACGTATCCTTTTCACCTTGCCGCAGGTCCCTCTCTTTTCATTTGTAACATTTCTGTCGATTAACAGAAGATCTTGCCTTCGCGTAAAATTGTATTCTATGTCGCTTATTCTACCTTGGTCATTAACTGAATCCACACAAGTGTTTTAAATTACTTACACTTTTAACTTTAATACGCACATAAATATTCACGGTAATTAGACACCTGCTGTTTTCATTAAAATTGTTGTTTCGCAAGCACCAATGATTAATGTACCAAGCTGGAAGAGAGAGATTTCCATCTAAAGCTATTGTTTATCAGCATCCCAGAACAATCCTGTGTGAAATCCCAGTTTCTTATTCACTCTTCACAGTGGAATCTGTCCTTCAGCACGACGGGAAACGGTGGACTGGGAATAATTTCCACTCTAACGTGACACTTCTTTAAGTTCATTAAAATCCGACCGACAAATGTTATTAACAGTTCTGTGGCCCCCAGAGCTCATTTCCATCAGCTGATGTCGTGAGGGCCTCTTGTCTTCAAGGAATTTCATAAGAATTCCGGGGATTTTTATGTCGATATTATTGATATATCGCTTTATTGGTTTAGGGCTTTCTTAAACTGCTCTAGTATGCATAATTACATTCAATCGTAACTGTTATAGACAGCCTTTATTTAAGGAGCCAGGATAGCGCAGTCGGTAAAGCGACTGGCTACGGGCTGGACGACCAAGGGGTCGGAGTTCTAGTCCCGGACGGGTCAAGAATTTTCTCTTCTCCGCGTCGTCCATACAGGCTCTGAGGCCCGGCTCTTTTCCGGCGGGGGAAGCGGCAGGCTCATGAAGCTGATCACTCGATTTATCACTATCACCTCAGTTCTCTTGAATTTGCTTGAGTTTTCCGATAGATCTTTTTAATTAAACGTCGGTTTTTACAATTATCAGTAATTGTTATTATAATTACGGTATATCAGAGTTTATATGCGGACTGCTTTTGCATACACACATATCTCTGTCTGATAAACTTAATGAATGTCGGTGGGAGGCTTCTCAAAGAAATTCAAACGATTTCATATCTTCACAGGATATCAAGGTGTAGAGCTGTGTACTTCCGTAAATGTGTACCAACGTTTCGGAGGAACCTGTTCCCTCCATATTGTACACAAAAGACGGATGCAGCAGGTTCCTCAGAAACGTCGATATGCTTTGCCATTACCAAACTACAAGACACAACTTGCGAGAGGATAGTAATTTTAACACAACAGTGGTTATTAAAAGTTCATTTTCCTACTGAACATATGACTCTGTTATTATATATCACGACACATTTGGCAACACTGATCTGGTTTGAATATCTCACCAAAGAAGATGCAGAAAAGACAAGACGTTTTGTCATTAATTCTTACCATCCGCCCACACACCACACCATAATTATAATAATACTTTTGTTAAAGCGTAAGTCTTTACTCGAATGTATTTATTTATTTTTTTTTTTAAATAATTTAAAATCCATTAGAAAAGCTCATTATAGGCAACTATTAAGTCTTTTTATTTATATATATGAAACTGACTTCGAAACGCGCTGCGTAACCCAGGACAAGCAAAGGAAAATCGATGTAAATGAGTGGTAATTCCGAGTGATGTAACTTGAGATCATGGAGGAACAGCGATTGGCTACGGGTTGGACGACCGGAGGTTCATTTTCGACAAGAATTTTTCTCTTTGTCAGCTCGGGGACCACCCAGCTGCCTGTTCAATAGCTAACAGTTCTTTTTCCTGGGATAAAACGACTGGAACTTGAAGCTGATCATTCACTTCTATCTGATTCTGCTGTTATGAACGCGTTGACCAACGCGCCCGCTCTCAAACACATGTCTTCACGACAGGGTGCTTACTTAACCACGTTTTTCCGTCATTAAATTATCTTCTTTCGTTTCGCGTGAGCAGAGACACAGTATAAATTTATACCAAACCACTTCTGGGAGAATGTATTTTCTAGTTTTTGTATAGAATGAAGAAGGCTCTCTTCCGGGATGTTTCGCCATCTAAAAAGATAGAATTATACCGGTAAATTTCCATCAGACTACGATAGTACGATGAGTCGGTATAGCGACTAGCTACGGCCTGGACGACCAAGAGGTCGGAGTTCGAGTCCCGATAGGTTCAAGAATTTTCACTTCTCTATGTCGTCCAGGCAGGCTCTGGGGTCCACCCAATCTCCTATCCAATGAGTACAAGAAGTTATACAGGGTGTGACCGAAAGGTGCGGACAAACTTTCTGGAATCTTTTCCACGTACTAAAACAAGAGACGTGTGTACCCTTTCTGCTGTAACTCACAAATTAGAAGTTTGCGAGCATGTTGATATGTGGAACTTGTGCCCGAAGTTCCTCTGCATCTGTAAGTTACACTGTGTATGTCCTGCACAATGTATAATTGTCTCTATATCAGCATTCCGTGATTATATGAGGGGAGTGGACAGGTGGAAAGCTCCACACATTCCTAACCTTGACACTAGATTGAGGTGAGCGGTCAGCTTTACGCTTTCACCACATAACCGTGTGAATTTCAGTAATGTTGCACAGAATTACTGGGGTTTTGGACTTTTTCCACCGTCCGGAATATTAGTTAATAGAGGACATGACGTTTCGGAAACAGATCCAGTTTCCGAAACGTCGTGTTCTCTATTACCTAAAATACCGGACGGTGGAAAATGTCCAAAACCCCAGTAATTCTGTGTCATCCACCATCGTCAGAACCCTTTAGAATCTATTCAGTAATGTTCTGTTATTTTCTAGCTCTGATGATAAATTAACAATTCCTGACACAGACAAGGTGTTATCAGAGATAGCAGTCAGTTGTGTGTAGGATATATTATCAGGCTGGCTAATCATTAGACTACTGTCAGGCAGTAAGGGAACTGGTATTTCATTTGCTTCGTAAAAAGTGACATGTTCTCTAGTTGGTGTCGGGAATTTCATTTATGGGGGACTATTGACATTCTACGTCGAGATGCTAATAACTTTCTTAGAAGACATGTCTCCTTTTTCATTCTTAATTGCGTCCTAATTGACGTGAAGATGGCGACAAGGACTGAACATCTCCCAGGTATCCCGCTTCCTCTCTTTAAATGCTTAAAGTTCTCTGTATATCCGCTAGATAGCGACACATGCTGCTAGCTGTTCTCGACATACAGAACAGTATTAGAAAAGATAAACACCATCTATTCCCGAAACAGTCGTTGGATTGTAGATGTTGTGTATGGACTCTGGGCGGGTGTGGTTAGGGTCGTCACATAAATTAGAGGTCACATGGTGGCAGCTGCGGCAGCATATCAAAATTAATTCAAGTAATCGTAAACAGTTTCAATTGTCTTTCTTAAACGAACAATAGGAGTGTATGACTATTTATGTGTAGGCCTATAAACCGTTAACTGACAGTCATGTCACACTGGAGATTGAAATTGAAGAACCTTAGGTTTATTGACGCACTCTCTTCATCTGTTACATTTATTTATGGTTTATGTAACGTAATGCAAAGCAAAAGCATAACGTAAAGATAGGAAACAGATGTTTTGAAAATGTGGTACAGTTCAGATATTTGGGAACGACAGTAACAGATTAGTATTTTATTCAGGAGGAAATTAAGAAGGAATTGAATTCGGATGATGATTGCTATAAATCAGTCCAGGAACTTTTATCTTCCCGTCTTCTGTCTAAAAACGCAAACCTTAAAATAATTTTGCTTGTAGTTTTGTATGGGCATGAAACTACCACTCCTGTATTTGCGGTGATATGATGACTGCTGCGAACGATATGATCTCTCAAAGTTTAGATACCATTACGGGAAGCAGTTAAACCAATCTTTAACCTTCATTATGTTGGCCCCAATCTAGGCTCCATATTTTAATTAGCACCTCTATAAAGTTAAGATTCCTTAACAAACATACACTGCGAGGTTGCGTTCTGAGACCAGTGGTCCTTTGTTTCATTGCGTTTTCTATGTTAAGGGTAAAAACGGTAAAGTTGTCTTTGTGCTTAACTAATTAAGCACTACACCATGAAGACGCATGGGGGAATGGATGTTTAGATCCACATTTTCTTGACCTCGGCACTGGTTGGAGGCGAGTGGTTAGCTTCAAGCCACAGCCGTTTAACCCACGGAGAAAGAGCCCCCGGTACCCATTGGATAGGAGGCTTGGTGGGCCCCAGAGCCGGTCTGTACGGCATGGAGAATAGAAAATTCTTGACCTTACCGGGACTCGAACTCAGATCCTCGACAACCCAGATCCTAGCCAGTCGCTATACCGACTGCGCTATCCCAGCTCCACGTTTTATAAGTTACTATACTTAAATACTTTAAAATGATGTTGCGCATATATATCGCAGAAAAATCAAGAAAATATATAGTCAAATCTTGATCGCTAAATCCAGATTTCTCGTTCAGATACTCTGGTCTCTTTATTTAGGGTAGTAAACCCTCGCTAATCCGGCGTAATTTGGGGAAGGTAATCCAGACTAAGCGACAGTCCGAATTATTGAAGCAAAAGGTTGTCCTAAAAACAATTACAACGCAAATAAATGGAAAATTTAATGATTATATTTAGTGCTGATGAAAATTAATAACAAAATATCACTGTAGAGCCTTTATTTAAAAACTATAAGAATTCAGTACATTTATTCGTCGTACAACTTGAAAGTTGTAATTTTATTTGAACGTAATAATGCAGATATGAAGAAATTTTCTAGATTTCTTCTGTACATATCTCTGCTGCAGTTCTTTAGTTAGGAGTTCGTTCACAG
The DNA here is from genome assembly GCF_002891405.2 of Cryptotermes secundus. Classification (NCBI taxonomy): domain Eukaryota; kingdom Metazoa; phylum Arthropoda; class Insecta; order Blattodea; family Kalotermitidae; genus Cryptotermes; species Cryptotermes secundus. Next base: position 606,795 of record NW_019729218.1, read on the forward strand.
TTCTCACGTTTTCATAATACTCCTGCAACTGTGAACAGCATTTTTCATTTTTCTATCCGGATTATCTAACATTCAGATTAACTGTAACCGGATTAGCGAGGGTTTGCTATATTGTTGTCATGTGAGCAATGTCAGAAATATCTCATATGATAGTCGTACTCCTCGTTCGGAATATATTAGTGGTTTTGTGTGTGTAAATAAAATTAAAGTAACAGAAGCCAGTTACTTGATCCGTGTCAAAATTAAATGAAATATTTGTTATAATCTAAAAGGGGCTGACCCAGATTGTCAGTAAGATTATAAATTCAAACAAAACAGAAGGGTATGTTAGTTTTTGCATTTCAAGTCCCAAAATATCGACATGTTTGAAATAAGGTGATCACAAGGGTCTCTATAAGCAACATGAAGTGCTATCAGTTAAATAAACTTGGAAACCCAAACCAGTGAATGAACTTCAGGTGCAAATAGACGTGTAAAACTGCAAACCACGCATTCGGGAAATATATGTTCCCCAAATCAGAGAATAGTCTTACGCTCTCGTTTCAGATTTGCAGTGCAGACTTCAGAGTAATGTCGAATAAGCCTCCTTTCAACCCAGCCCCTGCTTGGGGACTAAAATTTGTGTACTTGGAGTGGTACTTCTGAAACGGGACGAGAACGGCTCGATCTCGTAACAGATGGTGGCATTCCGATGCGCTTCTGTTAGTTTATCTGTATAAACTAGAAGAGAGCCGATCTTGTCTTCTTGTTATTGAAAAACCAGTTATATGTTGGTAGGACCATAAGATATGTGCCTCTTAAAGCTTCTAACTAACATAGTCCATCTAGTAATTAGATGGACTATGTTAGCTAGAAGTTTTACCTTTTTCGTATGTAGTGTGTTGTAATTGGACCTTAAATTAGTTTAATGGAGGAGCCGGGATAGCTCAGTCGGTTTAGTGACGGACTACGGGCTGAATTGTAGTTCTATTCCCGGGAGGGGAAAGAATTTTTTTCTGTACCCCACAGCGCCCAGACGGGCTCTGGGGCCCACCCAGCATCCTGTCCAGTGGGTACCGGCGGCTATTTCCCAGGGGATATAGCGGTCGGGGCTTGAAGCTGACTACTCACCTCCATCTAATACGAGGTCAAGAATGGCAGATTTATACCTCCACTTCCCCATATGTCTTAGTGGCGTCGTGCTTAATTAATTAAGCACAGCGAAAAATTTATATTTTTATTAGTTTAATGAGAGCTTTGTTGCTGGAATTTTGACGTTTTCGTTGGTTTGTTCGAGAGCAGAACACACAAAGCACCATTCTGTCTGCGGTGCCATTCAATGCATATGGAAATAGATCTGCACGTACAAGCATTAGAGTTTCTTATCATCCTTTTTGTGTACTGCGAAGGATACCGAACCCGAAACTGCTATCGATGTACAGTCCTTCATATCGACATCTTTTTATATTATTGTCACTTATCCGGGGTTTACGTGACTAATTAGACGGGCTTTGGACTTCATGATCGAATTTATTGGGCCTTCGTACAACTGGTTACAACAGTTCATAAATCACTACCTGCACATGTCATTTTGTTCCTCTGATTGGACACTCCACGTGAACTGTTCTGACTTCCAACTGCACTCCACTGTACTCCTTCAATTCTGATCTGAACTACAACTGATTGTACCCTCTTATAACTCCACAGCACGGACCCCACCAAAAGACCGTCTTCTGTTGTCAAGAATGCATGTTTATTGCTCCGTTACATAGCAGTATATTTACTATTGTTGAGAGCGTATACTTCGGGAATGTTTTTACTGAGCCGTTGCCTAGCAATGGGCATAAGCGTCACAGTATTTAGTCTGCTACATCGAATGTCAGTTAGTGTTCTTTAACCTAAATCTGCAACTACTCACTATATCACTGTATGTGATAGCTGAAATGTCTTGTTTCACAGTTTCAAATGCTGTGCCATATTCTACAGCAGCCTCTGTGTAGCTCAAGAGAACGAGGAAACCCAGGAAAATGCCCTTTGCAGAATTCCTCCCAAGTGTATGACGTGTTGCCTGGTGCCCCTGTGACTACAGCAAATACAGGCGTTGTCTCCGCGTCCGCGTTGATCCATGTTGACTTCTAAGAGTTGAAAAATGGGCTGATTCTCTTGGGGTCGTCTTGACATTCATTGCGTATCTCCATAATTTGTTTACTATGACCGATATGTTGTTAATAACATTAGTAGTTGATAGATTGACGTTAATAAGCAATCAGCAGCTTATTAGATATTATGTTCTAGAATTAGCAGGGCTGGTCACGGTAGCCGAGCCGTCTAAGGCATGCACCATCTTCTCTCGCTCGGAAGCCGGGATCGTGGGTTCGAATCCCACACAAGACATGGATGTTTGGTATGTGTATGTGTTTATTCCGTGTTTAGGTAGAGGCCTTGTGACGAGCTGGTCACTCTTCCAAGGAGTCTTATCGTCAAAATGAAAAAAAAAAGCAAACCTTGAACGAGCAAGGTACAAGAGGAATGGATTAAGTAAGTAATTAACAGAGATGCGCATAGTTTGTTAGGAAATCACCGATTGTCATAGTTTCCGGACGTAGAGTATTTGAGCTTTTTGTTATTATGTAATTTTTAGTAATTTATTTTCACGACGTGCTTGTAATTAACACGTGAGAAAGTATACGTTGGCCCATTTGCAAATTTCATATTCAGAATATAATAAAATTAAAAATACTCCGTGGCCTGTAGTCCGCAAACGAACTATACCGACCGAGCGACCGCAGCTTGTCGGCGAAGTTAGTGCCAACTTTAGCGGCTAGAGGGTGTCGCGTTGTCAGCGCGACGAATCCCCACGGCTGTTAATTTCGGTTTTCTAGACCGGAGCCGCTATTTCCTTGAAATAGCTCCTCATTTATCCTCACGAGGCTGAGTGGACCCCTTTCCAGAGCCACTACTACTCAGAAAATCTGGTAGAGCCGAGAATCGAAACCGGGATCTCTGATTATGTAGACGGGAACTCTGACCACTGGACCACAGAGGAGGTGACTTATAAATACAACCTTACTAATTAAGGAAATCTCTGGTGAGAGTCTTGATTGTATATTCTGCATTAATTTTATGACCACGTAGTAATGATGTCCAGCATATCAGTGAAGAAGTTCTTTACCCTTGGTGGACACGATAAAACTTATCTACGCGTACATTCTGTACACTGAGAAGACAAGTGCAACTGAGATAATTAATGATTTAGGCCTGTCTCCTGGGCCAAAGCCAAACTTGGCACCGTTGCAAATAGTTTTCCATCCTTGCTTTGGGTTGGGAGACCAAATTTCACACCCATTTGTCTGCAAAGCGGCATGTAAAACCATTCCGCAGTAAATCTCAATGTTATGTGTCCAGTTTCATTTGTATGGAGTTCACTAAACGTGTTAATGAGTGTGCTTAAACGTGTGAAATTTGAGTGTTCTTGGTTTCAGATCTCTTGGAACTGGTCTGTGTATTCTGTACATGTAAATATTGTGTAATGTTGAGCTTGTGTGTCAGCCTTTGTGTCGTCCTGTCGTTTTAGTGTAGAACGGTAACAGAACCTACAGGAGGTACTGTGAGACACGAGCTCTAAATGCAACGCAATTGTTATTCAAATCAGCCACGACTCTCCTTTGTTAATATCATACGTAATCATTTTCTATAGTTATATGATATCACAAGTTTTAATTGATTCATTTTAGATGTTTTAGCTTAATCATAACTAGCTAAATTTTCCAAATAATATACGTCTGAGAAATTTTAAATTTCGGTATATAACGTAATGCAGTGTTTCAGAATGTTACAAAATTTTGATGCTTAAAAATTGCATATCGTCACGTGTCACAGTGACTGAAGTTGCGGGTTCGGATTGGTAATTGGATTTATTGGATACTTTCAGGTCGCAACTACAATTAATTATTACACTATATTTCTCCTTTACACAATGTACAATCACTCCACACTAATCTCTTCAGTGTATCTGCACTAGTCTTCATGGGTTTATAACACGGGAACTACAATAGTCTCACTGAATCACACACTCCAAATATTAGAAATAAATAAAATCTTCTAATCACGCATTATGTCTTCACGGGCCGCCTTCTAGTTCCTCTTCAACTACGAACTTCCCGTCCCTATCTCCTTGCTTGCTTGTTCGTGTGCTTCTGCCGCTGTTGTTCGTAATTTGTAACTGCTTCACTTATATATCCGAGGAACGGACATGGATCTATAGTAAACACATATCACGTGATCGCTATTCACCCAGCTTCATAACTTGTTCTCTTCGTCAGATATAATTAGAATGATGTAGTCAAGGAGGATGAAATGGGCAGGGCTTATAGCACGATTGGAGACGAAGAGAAATGCATATAGGATATTGCTGGGAAAGCCAGAAGGAAAGATAACGTCGGAAGACAAAGACGTAGGTGGATGGACGCTATTAAAATGGATCTTAGAGAGATAGGATGGGATGGTATGGATCGGATTGATCTAGCTCAGGATAGGGACCAGTGGAATGTTCTTGTGAACACGGTAATGAACCTTCAGGTTCCATAGAATGCTGGGAAGTTCTTGAGTAGTTGCACAATTGGCTGCTTCTCAAGAAGGGCTCAGCTCCATGTTGTTAGTCACGAATTTCTGCCAGTCTTGCAGTAACTTATACGTGTATGGGTAGATTATGATATGTAATGTTCACCTTATGTTACATACACACACACGATTAGGCGCTTATCGTATATAGCGGAAGCGGACAAACTGCGGGCCGCGAAAAATTGAATTCGGCCACTCGCGTTTTTAAGGTAATAATAATGTGACGTAACGGCCGAAGAGCCGGAATAATTTAACAGAAAACTTTGTCTGTTGCTAGGCGACGGCAACCTGAACATGTTTCCATGGCTACTCTGTTGTTATATATTTATTCTTTGCCGTCGCCTAGCAATGGTCGACTTTTCTTGCTAAACTATTCCGGTTTTCAGCCGTCACATCAAAATAATATTAATTCCTTATAATATAATAGCACTGTTTAGCACTCTCCATATGAGACGTTCGTCTTGGCTTGAGCTTAAGTTCTGTTAAGGGCATGGAAATTTCTAGAATTTATAAGTTTGAAGCCTTGTATCTTTCATTGCTGTTGTTTCAATCTTCTGTTTATCATCCTATATCGAATATCTGCATTTTAATCCACCAACAACCACTGCATTATAATGGAAGGTTATGTCTGCAAGTCATGCCGTTCTGTTTGTTCCCTATTGCGCATGCTTCGTGACGCGATATCGAGTGCAGTGAAAGCTGTTCGCGACAAACGTCCATCTTCTTGAATTGCGTAATGTACAGGATGCAGCGTCTGCTGCTAACACGATTTCGGCTCAGAGGAGCGCAATTACGTCACACCAGTCACTGACAGTTCAGCGTAATTATGCATCGAACTGTGGAAACCAAAGGGTGGGGCCTACTAGGAACATCGTGGTATCACTGACATTTCGCAATAGTCCTCAACGGGCAATAAAACGTGAAGTTGTCCCAGTGCTTAATAATTAAGCACCACGCCACGAGGACGCATGGGGGAATGGAGGTATAGCTCCACCATTCCTGGTCTCGGCACTAGATGGCCGGGGGAAAACCCTCGGTATCCATTTTATAGGAGGCGGTTGCGCCCGAGAGCCTGTCTGGACGCTGTGGAGTAGAGAATCGAACCTCGGCCACCCAGCCGTAGCTCATCGCTATACGGACTGAACTGTTGCGGCTCACAATCCGTGACGGAGCGGAGGTTTATAAACTAAAGGCGGGGTGACTTTGTGCGCATAGTTAGCTAGCTGGCTAACTACATACGGAAACGAATAGCTAAGTAACTAATTAATTAGTTAGGTAATTCATTAATGGGGCGAAATCTTTCGAAACTAGACGTGGATAATTACTCAGCATGTCAACAATATTCCCTACCCCGAAGTTTCATTACCCTATTCATTAAATTTTGTAACATATCCTGAATCACTTCACATACCAATTCTTGGTGACTTCGTCGTCAGCCCCGTGAGATTCTCCGTTATCATACATGTGCATGAAACGTGAAGGTAAGTAGCTCTAGACGTTTCACGCTATCATAAAGTTGCTCTTTTATATCATGCAAGAACTACCTCCGTGTAGGTCTCTCTTATGTCTGTCATTACAGGATCTATCATACTACTTACAATCAACAGTAGCTCAGTCGGTATAGCGACTGGGCTACGGGCTGGGCGACCGAGAACTTCCGGTTCGATTCCGGGCAGGGGTAAGATATTTTTATAATATCCATAACGGCCAGATCAACTGTGGGGCCCAAGCCCCCTATACGATGAGTACCGGAAGTCAAGTGGCTGGGGCGTGAAGCTGACAGTACACCTTCATATAGTGCCGAGGTGGAGAATGGTGGAGCTATACCTCCATTGCTGCGTACGACTTCAAGACGCGGTGCTTAATTAATTAAGGTCAGGGGTAATGTTCTTTTAATGCTAGTGGGGTGGGACTAAGTCCCTTGTACTGCGACCACTTCTGGTCTATTGTACCAGCCCCAGATGATAGGTGAGGGTGATTGTGGAGCAATTGGTGGAATGAAGATTGGCAGGGAAACCCAAGTACTCGGAGAAAACCTGCCCCAGCGGCACTTTGTCCACCACAAATCCCACCTCATCAGACCCGGGATCGAACCCGGGCCTCCGCGGTGGGAAACCAGCGACTAACCGCTTGAGTTATGGCGCGGCCCAAGGTCAGGGGTAACTTTACCTTCTACCACACAAGGCTGTAGGACCCATACGCTGAGTGATGCTACTCTCCATCCTGCCTTTATCCCAAATGGCTGCCATGTTGCCAGCACTGTAGCAAATTATAGTTATAAAGTGTAAAGCTGTGTGGATGAAGGAAACCGATTTTCACAACTTTCACTGAGTTAAATAAGAACATTTGAACCACTGCATACAATGTCAACTGAATTTCGCACCGATAGTCGGGTTTATAATGACATTCCCTTATTGCTATGAAACAAGATGAATATTATTCGAATGCCTGCTACTATATATTTATATATATCTTCGAAATGTGGTGTTGGAGAAGGATGGAGAAGATCAGTTGGACCGATTATGTGAGAAGTGAAGAAGTGTTATTTAGAGTCAGTGAGCAGAGGAATATCCTGCACGAAATTTGAAAACGGAAGGCTAATTGGATTGGTCATGTTTTACGCAGAAACAGCCTTCTAAAAGAAGTTATTGAAGGAAAGATAGAGGGGCGGGTAGAAGTGACAAGAAGACCAGGAACAAGACGTAAGAAGATGCTGGATGACCTTGGGGACAGAAGAGGATATTTTCATTTGAAGGAGAAAGCTCTAGATCGCATCAAGTGGAGGAACTGTTTTGGAAGAGACTGTGGACCTGTCGACCTGTCATCTTGACAGATTACAGATGAATGAATGATATATATATGTGTGTGTGTGTGTGTGTGTGTCCTTTGTGTTAGACGTACAGAAAGCTTTCAGATCCAATGCTGCTCAGGAAAAGCAGTGGGTGTCATACGACCACCGGACCACGTGGTGAGTTTTCCTGCATGGAACAGCAGGCCTTGCCCCTACCGGGACTCGAACTCCGACTCCCTCAGTCGTCCGTCCCGTAGCCAGTCGCTATGCAGACTGCGTTATCCCGGTTTTTGTTTTCCGATACTTTATTGAATGTACTTTATATGCGTACTGCAGTTGTTCATGAACAAGGGTTCACGCGTTCAGTGCAGTGCGTTTGTATGAAGATGCTATTGCGTATTAATATTCAGGCTCTGCGGCTCTACCGATGGCTCCGCCCCTGCACATTTTCGCCTCGTCAAATAATCATAGCAACACGTGGGCTGCACAGCTAATCGGGCCACCTTCCCTGTTTCTGACGTGGCTACACCCGACATTATCAAAAAGAACGAGCACTTTCTCTGAATAATGAATTGGTTGGCACCTCTGCTTGTGTTACGGTCATGTGCTAGGTACTACGTGCATGTGTGGTCTATGTGCGTCATAAAAACAGACTTCTCTCATGTCTGTGGTCTTGATAATTTGCTTTTTCCATTTCAAATATGTCTACCCTTTGAGATGAAAATTGCACCCACCCACCACTGCGTATTTAACACATAGGCCTCATAACAGAGGCTGGATAATACGACGATTTCATTACTGTATAGTTTGTTTTGTGATTAAGCCAAGGTTTCCTAGTTTTCCAAGAAAGAAAATACTTATATATGTTTGAAGTAAAGCAATATTCATCACAGTTTCAGAGAAGTTCAGTGTGAGGGTAAGGGGAAATTTCTTATGCATTGGGAAACTTAGCCTATTCATGAGAATATGAAGTAAAAGTTGCTTCAAAAGTAAGGAAAGAAGACATGGACAAAAATATGTGAACACTCTAGTACGATACCTGTACAGTGTTACATTATGATGGAGAGACACGAAGATCGTGTAACGTGAACTCATACTGAGTACATATTTGCTGAAGTCAGAAATAGTCTTGAATTTCACATAAGAAAATAATTGTGTTCTGTGGTGTTTTTATATTCCCGTCAACACAGCAAAATAAATAGACCAATATTACTGTATTAACATTTGTTTATTGTTTATTGTATTGTTTCGATCCAGTTTCATCATCATCATAATCATCATAATTGATGAATTCCACCTTAGCGGAATTCAACTCAATACACTCACAAATAAAATTCTATGTGTGGAGAGGAACACACACTAAACTAAACTGTTTGATTTAACAATCACGAACAAACACAACCAACTAACATTCGGTATATTCCGGAAACCGACCACTGCCGACCTAATTAGACACCGTAACTCATGTTACGCTTATGAACACAAGAAATACGCCATATATTTTTTTCCCCTTGGCACTACAGCCCCAGTGGGCCTAGGCCTACCTCCATGAACTTCTCCGTTCACTTCGGTTTTTCTAGATCTTACACATTCGGTAGGACTTCTTGGGCGGGTGATCAGCTCGTCGCAAGGCCTCTACCTGTACACAAACACAGAAAAACGCACACACACAAACTAAACATCCATGCCCTGAGTGGGATTCGAACCCACGATCCCGGTTTCCAAGCGAGCGAAGACAGTACATGCCTTAGACCGCTCGGCTACCGTGACCGGCAGTACGCCATATACTACCTAATTAAAGGAATGAATACACGCAATTAGTCACGAAATCGAGGACCAAGAATTAAAAACTATATGAGAATTCATCTCAAACCGCACGAGAGGTTGTATAAAGTTGTTTGTGGTGCAAAATGACGTGCTCTAGGGCCAAGCATATTCATAAGAGACAACCCCATCTTCTCGTCAGAGAGGATGTTACATAAGGACTATGACTGCAAGGGTTCAGTTACTCACTCAAGGAGATGAACTCTTCTTGAGAAGCCACCAATTATATAGCTAAGCTCAAGAACTTCCCAGCGTTTTATGGACCCCGAAGGTTCATTACTGTGTTCACAAGAACCCTCCACTGGTCCCTGCCTTAAGCCAGGGCGATCCAATCCATATCATCCAACCCTATCTCTCTTAAGATCCATTTTAATATTGTTCACCCACCTAGTAATGGTCTTCCCAGTGGTCTCTTTCCTTTTGGTTTTCCGCCAATATCTTATATGAATTCATCTTTTTTGCAATTCGTGCTACATGCACAAGTGTTCACTTGAAGAAAAATCTGGCCGTGATTCTCAAGGGGCTAGGCGCCAAAACGAACTGATTGGCGGAAAACCGCCAGTTATAAAGTAACTCTGACTGTCTCTGACAATGGATAATGTCCACAAACTCAGAGATTATAAGAGTAAAAGTTTGTTTTTTAACGATGCTCTTAATAATGAGACTATATAACGTCGATTATAGGATGGGTGATGAATATGGGACAGTTGGTAGAATGAGAACTGGCAAGATAAACCGAAGTACTCGGAGAAACCCTACTCCAATGCCTTTTTACACACCACATCTCAGATAAACCTTGCCTGGGATGGAACCCGTGCCGCCCCAGTGGGAAGCCGGCTACTAACCGCCTCAGCTTCAGAGCAAAAGTAGAATTATAGTGTTGTGTGATTACTAGTCATTCATTCATCAATGGCCCTACAGCCCTTTTTTTGGGCCCTGGCCTCTTCTTCAGTTTCATAATAGTTTTTACACAGACGGTAGGACTCCTTGGACGAATGGTCAGCTTGTCGCAAAGCCGCTACCTACACACAAGACACCACAAACACAGAATTAACGCACACAGACATCCATATCTCGAGTGGGATTCGAACCCACGATCCCAGTGTTTGAGCGAGTGAAGACAGTTCATACCTTAGACCGCGCAGCCACTGTGAATGGCTGTACCTATTAATCTCACAAAGTATAATTCCCGAACGCCAAGTTGTGGGGTTGGAATCCATTTCTCGCTGGAATCAAGCTTCATGTTGGTCGTCTCCCTCCAGTAACTGGTTACGGTTATCTGATCGTTTGCGCGTAGAATATCGTACTTTCTTTAATGAAGAAGTGGAGGAGACTGAAAGGCCCTCCATGTTCTGTCTGTCTAAATAATTTACTGCGCTATGTATTAAGTCATGCTGCAACATGGTTTATTTCCATAATTTTATAATTCCTCTTTATGCAACCCTCACCTTGAAATGTCTTACCTTGACGTCTTACTACAAACTGAGGAGAATATGTTACTTGGTTTTATGCCTCTGGCTAACACCTCACAACGTGATACTCACTAAACGAACAAGGCAAAGTTCAAACACCTCAAAGTTTTTTTCTTTACATTGAAGCAATGTGTAAAACAAACAATGTATTCGTGAGGCAGTTTAGATGTGTGGGAAGAACACAGATTGGAAACAAAACGCTGAGAGGAATATTTGGCCCCAAGAAGAAATAACATGTATATGGAGAAAATTAAACTACATACCGAAAAGATTTAAATTTATAAGGCGAAAGGATGGGCAGGTCGTGTAACATGTACAAAGACATATGAAATACATATACTAGCCTCTTTATGGCCCATGTGTGGACTCAGCCGCTGAGAGTAAAGGGCGGCCGGCGCTTAAGGCTGACAATCTTAGCGCCATCTGTGAGCCAATTGTCTAGAAAATGTGGGAGCCTCGACGTCTCACAACCGTATGGGCCTCCACGGACTGTTATAGGGATAGCTTCTAACTTTATGACAATTTTGTGAGTAAACCTGAAGGAATATCTTGACAAGATAAGCCGCTGTTAAGCAGGATCCTCCTGCTTAAGCCGTTATGAATTCAGTGTAATTCAGTGTTTATTTTTGCAGACTTACCGCAGTTGCATACTTCAAGCGTGTAGACATGCCATCTTTATTTCCGCTCCGCCATGCGTCTTAAGGGCATAATATTTGGGATCAGTGACAGCTTCACTTAGGAGCCGGCATAGCGACTGGCTACGGGCTGGACGACCGAGGGGTAGGATTTAAAAGAGTCCCGGTGGTGTCAAGAATTTTCTCTTCCCTGCGTCGTCCAGACCGGTTCTGGGGTTCACCCAACCTCCTCTCTAACGGGTACGGGGGGCTCTTTCCCCGGAGTTAAAGCGGCAGGGGCGTGAAGTTGACCACTCGCCTCTAACTAGTGCAGAGGTCAAGAAAATGTGAGTTTATACATCCACTCCCCCATACGCCTTCATGATATAGTGTTTAATTAGTTAAACACAAGGAAATCTTTACCTTTTTATAGCTTACCTTACTGTAAGTCACTTGTCGACCTAATTTTCTGTTTATGTCTTCACGTTTTCCTTCATTTTATTGTGGACACATCATAGTTAATTTCGTAAAGAAATCATTTTACAGGTAATGACTGTATGAGACTTTTTCTACAGTTGCACGTAAAATAATTATTTTGCAGCCAATTCATATCAGCATATTTAGTGTCGACTCCAATGTTCTATGTATGAGTCCTGTGTTCGCCGGGATTTTGTAGTGAGAGAAGCAGATAGTACAAGCTATGTGGTCGAGACATTCGAGTGATTGATTGATTGATCGATCGATCTATATGTAAGAAACGTTTAACAGTCATGTAGACGCCACGAAGAATAGTTGCATCTAATGATGTATCCTGGAATGACTTGAATGGAGTAACATGACAGCGGGGCGAGAGGGAAGACAGTCTTGGTCCATTTGTCTGGGGAGAACTGCACAGAACAACAAAGGTATGATGTGTAATATTTCTCACGTCGTCAGGTTTGTAATTGGCAAGGTATGAATAATGTATCGTACAGAATTTGTAGGTATGTCTTCCTACACAATTTCATATGGCAAGCCTCAGTGCATTCTCGTTAACACATGCAAACCTAAAGCTCAATACGGCTTTCCTGCAGCCGCCATCTTATTGTCCATACTAAAAAAAGTTACCAGTAAATATGAATATTTCTCGAAGTTTCTTTCTTCTCTCTTTTGTCTCTATAGCCTTTTGTTGGGTCTTAGTCGCTTTTCAGTTTCTTAATCCTATATACAGTCGGTAGGAATCCTTTGATGGAAGATCAGCCTGTCGCAGGGCCTCTTCCTATATGCAGAACAACACAAACAGAATAAACGCACACAGACATCCATGCCTCGAATGGGATAGAACCCACGATCCCAGTGTTCGAGCGAATGAAGACGGTTTATGTCTTAGTCCGCACGGCCACCGTGACCGGTGGAAGCTCTCCTACCGTATAAGGTTTCAGAACGCTTCATCAAATGGAACTGGTATATCGGCCGACTCAGAAGTTCGCGTGACTTCAATGTTTGTATTAATGATTGTATGAAATTATGAAGCACAAGAACAGATGGATTTATAGTGATGTGATATTCACACTAAATTTCATGAATATCTGCCAGATCATTTCAATCATTATTGTCGCAGAACAGGTGGGTAAGCAGGTTAAAATAGATAGTTCTTTCTTCTAGGATGTGAGTCCTGCTATACTTGCTACCTGCTTCACTCTGCTTTTCTTGCTTGGCTTCTTCTTCGAACTAGAGATGGAGGTGAAATATTGTTCCGAAACGTTCGTTGACTTTCAACAGGCTCTATTTCTCTCTCTTTTTCCTGTTACCCCAACTTTGTAGCATAGAACATACGTGAAACGCTTTGTTCCATTTCAGTTTCTTAATCTAAAAGGGTCGGTAGGACTCCTTGGATGAGGGATCAGCCAGTCGCAAGGCCACTACCTACACAGGACAGCGCAAACACAGAATAAACGCAGATAGACATCCATGCCTCGAGTGGAATTCGAAGCCACGATCCCAATGTTCGAGCAGGTGAAGACAGTTCATGCCTTAGACCGCGTGGCCCACTGTGATCGGCTTCAACGGCCTACACAGCGCTATATCCCAGAAGATAGAACTCTTCATAACCACCGCTGTGAGAACCTCAGACCCTACACAGCGCTATATCCCAGAAGACAGAACTCTTCCTAACCACCGCTGTGAGAACCTCAGACCCCACACGGCGCTATATCCCAGAAGACAGAACTCTTCATAACCACCGCTGTGAGAACCTCAGACCCCACACGGCGCTATATCGCAGAAGACAGAACTCTTCATAACCACTGCTATGAGGACCTCAGATGATACATAGATCTCAGCTTATGTCCTATGTTAAGGAAGTAATGTACGCATTTATTCTTGTGTGTAATGACAGTTTTGATCTTTGCCATGAATTCTGATTCATTTGAGCAGATAACATGTATAGTTTTCTCTGTCAGTTCCAATATTTTGAATGATACTGCTTGCAAATTGGGAGAAATCTCGTTCGCAGTTCCATGCTGTCTTCTGCAGTGCTGCCCTCATCTCTACTGCGTCTGGCGGGTCAATCAGCTTCTCGTCACACGCTCGGGGAGTTGATTCTCTTCTCCACCCCCTACCCCATGATTTGTTTTTATTTGCCATTGCTCCAACACAGCCTCTCGGTTTCAGCCCGGCCATACTGTTAAACTGTTCCAGACACGGAGAGCTTGCGAGTGAGTAGTTAGCATGATGTGGATGTGGTACTCCACTGGAGTACGCGTATTTAACAAATGCGTCGCTTGCTATTGGTCATAGAATAGAAGGCACTACTAACCGTGTAACATTCCATGGAGGCCCATAAGATTATGAGGGCGTGAGCCTTACGCGCCGGCCGCCCTTTACCCCCAGGAAGATTCCTGGTACTCATTTCTGTTAGAGGCTGAGTCGATCCCAGCGCCATAGTGCGGCTGGAAGGATTAGTTCAATTGAACAATCCAGTGACCTAATCGGGAATCGAACCCTCCATTTTCCGTCTTGTAACTTAGTGCGTGAACCAAATTACGCTACCGCATGGCCCTACCTTATCTCTCCGGTGTTTATTGTAATTTACTGCAGATCTCAGTCCACTGTTAGGGTCAGAGCGGATGTAGGGTTAGGGGGGTCCTGGAACAATCAATGCCTGAACCATTAACAACAATTTTATGCTGTAGGATTTTTGTACTTATTTATTATGATAACTAATTATAGAAACTGACTTTTCGTGATTTTATAGAAGCAAATGGCTCAATGAAATGTGTCGATTCTATCTCTGTTGTGTGGAGCCCCGGTTAATCTCCCTTAAATCCGAACCTCGTTGGAAGTAAATCGCGTTATTAGCAACTCTTTTCTTTGTGTTTTGTTAAATATTTAAAATAAAAAGTTGCAGATATCAATTGGATCTATGTTCCATGTTACACACTGGTCTGGCAATAAATTTCCAGGGTTTTCTTTTTATTGCTAGTGGGGTGGAACTAAGTCCCTTGTACTGCGCCCACTTCTGGCCTATTGTACCAGCCCCAGATGATGGGTGAGGGTGATAATGGAGCAGTTCGTGGAATGAAGATTGGCAGGGGAAACCGAAGTACTCGGAGAAAACGTGCCCCAGCACCACTTTGTCCATCACAAATCTAACTTGATCAGACCCGGGATCGAACCCGGGCCGCAGCGTTGGGAAGCCAGCGACTAACCGCTTGAGCTATGGCTCGGCCAATTTCCAGGTGTTAGTATGAAAAAGGAAAAAAAAAATACACAAGGAAATAAAAAAAATATTTTTATTTATATTTAAAGTAATATTCGCCAGCTTGAACACGTGTGTTGTATCGTTTAAAAAAGTTTTTGAAAACAGCCTGCGAAAGCTTACAAAGTAACAGCGTTCAGCTCAGCCGTTACGTGTTTCTTCACGTTTTCAGCATCCTGAAACCTTTTTTCTTTGAGGCCAGTTTTCACTTTATGAAGGAGAAAGTGCAATCAAGGAATTGGGATTGCCGTGATGTGAGTCCCCGTTGCTTCTGCTCACCCCTAAGTCTGTGTGGGGCGAACTTCCCGCAGATCTTCCTCTTCCTTAAATCTTCACGGAGGATTTGACGAGTCGTCGCTCTATTCATGTATAATTCATCCGCCGTCATTCTGAGAGCCCGGCGACGATCTCATGTTACCATTTCACGGACATTTGCGATTGTGTACGCATTTCGGGAGGTTGCAGAACTCCGGTTCTTGGGTCATCCCGAAGATTCCCACGGCCGCCTTTGAGTCATTTAAGCCATTGCGGTGCACACCTACGCCTTCATGATTCATTACCATAGACAGTTTGCAACATTTCATAAGTTTCTATTGGCGTTTTACTCAGTTTAAAAGCAAATTTGGTACTCATTCGTTGCACCATGGCGAAGAAAAGTAACAGCAGTTTAAAACACAACTAACTCACTGATCTGCTACTCATGAACTATCGGTAATTGGATTATCTGACCCCTGCCAACAGTTGTTGAGAGGCAGAACTGCGCTTAGATGGCAGAAGTTTGTTTTACCACCCCCGAATGTCAGTGATACAGCTGCAGTCCTGGAACTTCATCATTAGACCAGCTGTACAAGAGTTTGCCATTTTATGAGGAGATAATGAAGTTAAATTTGTGCATCGTCTGAAATATGAGTTGTATTGGATATATAACAAAAGTAAATCAAATTCTTCGGAGTTTATTTCCATATTAAAGCACCTGGTTAGAATCTAGCTCGATGCTACTTCAATCCATTTGACTTTCATTTCTCTTCTCTCTTCAGTTCTCGCTGCTCTCTGACCTTATGACTGAGTCCTCATGTCCGCATGTCAGGATTATTTCCGCTGACTTATTTGAGGTTCATTACAACTGAGTAGAATTGATGATTATATAAATACTGTGTATTCATTGGTTTGTTTGCATGTAATTTCTAAATAGACAGTATCATGTTTGAAATTTTTATTATGTCATTAATTTGTATTGTCATACGTAATTTATAATGATATTTTTTTTTGTGTTATATCATCAATTACTTTTTAATTATTCTGTCGTAGATTTTGACAGAGCTTTTTAAAATCGCTGCCGAGATTTCAGGACGCTAGCGAGATTTCTTCTGGTGTTTTTTCCTTCCTTTTTCCAACTCAATCAAGAGCTCAGTCAACCCTAACCGCCTCTATTCTCCCAACAAATTGCATTAGATCCCCTCTCCGCAACACTTCTCTCTCTCTCCCCCCCTTTTTTTTTTCAATTTCCGTTTGCGATCTCGGATAAACCTATTCTAGCAGGAATCCGATTAAGTTAAATTCGAGTTCAGGTTCTAGTAGTTAGGTCTTTCTGGAACCTCACATAGCTGAACACTTTCTCAGGACTTCATCTCCGTATTGAACTGAGGTACAGTCTGTATACAGCTATTGTCCTGTTCTTAACGACACTCTTTAAAAGCCGTTGCATATAAGCACCAGCCTCGTTAAATCGTTAATTTAAACAATAAGGCAAACAGACCCTGGGTTGTGATAAGAGGATTAGCGACTCGGATCCCTTATGAAGTGTCCTTGATAACGTTTTCCGGTGAAACTTCGAAGGAGAATTCTTGATAATGCTTATAGTTCTACATTGCAATGAAGCCAATGTACAGACAATTTAGACTAAGACTGAGTCCACTTGGTACGCCGGCCACTAACTGGCCTATTGTACCGGTCCCGGATGATAGATGATGCGTGTAGAACAGTAAATGGAATGAGAATTGGCAGGGGAAACCGAAGCACTGGAAGAAGATCTGCCCCAGTGCCACTTCGTTCACCACAAATCTGACATGACCTGACCCGGGTTCGAAGCGGGTTACTAACCGCCTGAGCTATGACTCGGCCAGACTAAGCAGTAACATACGAGGATGTGTTAGAGTCGTGTTTGTTACTTCCGCAAAGTCTACGTATAATTGCCAGAGTGAATTAGAAATTTGTCCGACGATAGGCCGTCTGTTCAATTTCCGAGAAAAATGAATCAGGACCTAGCGTTTTCATTCACAGGGAAATCCTGGCTTTCACTTCTTCATCACGTGACATGTTGCTACGAAGTGTTTCTTTCAGTGGTCTGAAGAGGTGGAAGTGTGTGTCTGCACTAGTCTTTACTAGTAAAGCCAACACCACACGCTGTGGAGGAAACATGCAAACCAGGGACATATGGCGGTCATAACTGAAAAGTAGGCTACGAATGTGAGGGGCAAGCTGCCGAGACAAAACACCCTGGACAGACATACATTTATGAAAATGGACGACACCCGGTGTGAGGTGAAATAATATGCACCAAAATAATGTGGGTATAATAGAAACTTTAAAGGATTTTATCTGGTTTTACCCAAAAAGAGGACTACAGCGTGTGATTTTAACACGAACTAAGACAGTGTAGCAGTTTTAACACAATTTAATAAAATAATTGTAACATATCAAGACACCTGAAGATGGCCGATTAGGGCCGAAACATGTAGTGTCAAGGTGTATAATGTTAAACTAAAAATTGAGTGGTGAATGGAAGAGTGTTGCAATATTGACGGACGCCAAATACTGGACGTGAAGTTCATAACTTGTATTCTCCTCCAAGTATAATTAGAATGATCAAGTCAAGGAGGATGAGGTGGACAGGGCATGTAACACGAATGGCGGAGAAGATGAATGCATGTAAGATATTGATGGGAAAGCCAGAAGGAACGAGACCACTGGGAAAACAAAGGCGTAGGTGGATGGACAATATTAAAATGGATCTTAGAGAGATAGGATGGGATGATATGGATTGGATTGAACTGACTCAGGATAGGGACCAGTGGAGTGCTCTTGTGAACACGGTAATGAACCTTCGGGTTCCATAAAATTCTGGGAAATTCTTGAGTAGCTGCAGATTTGGTTTCTCCTCAAGAAGGGCTCAGCTCCGTAAGTAGGTAAGTAAGTAATGTGTAGAAAAATTATTGCGTGCCCTGGTTAGTAGCATAGATGGACTTCAGAAAATGAAGCATGTTAACAAGTAGTTTATTTGACCCATGAATAACATATCAATTTTAGAAACGATATGTACTTACTGTATAAGAGAGATAATCCTACCGTATTGCCACAATGGCTTGTTTAGGCTCCCTAATAGCTTTTGAACGTATCGAACCTGTCGCCAGATTTTAATTCAACTTGGAATGTTAGCCGTTTATGTGGCGCAGAAGTAACTTAGGAAGATAGCTATACGAAAGTGGAGGTGGTTTGTTCTAACAAACTCGAGACAGTGTTGAATGGTGGGATGTCTATTAGCGATGTTAATACGTACGTTACCGTCATGTTAATTTATTTACAAGATAATAAATGTAATCTCCCCGAAATATTATCGAATGCCCTTAAGTAGACTTAAGCTTGTAACATCTCAGTCCATACAAGCATCTTATCCAAAGTCGGTGCGAATTCGAATAAGCGTCATATAAAGCATGACAGAGAAATATTGTGACGTTTATACCCATTGCTAGGCAACGGGTTGGTAAACACATTCCCGCAACACACGCCCACGCGATAATAGGACATCCATTACTAGGTAAGGGACCAATAAAGACACATTCTATACAATAGAACACGATGTTTTCCGTGGGGTCCTTTCAAAGTGATTATAAGACGAGTTCGGCAGGACAGGCGTAGTAGTAAAAGTAGAGTACAACGGAGAAGAGAACAGTAGTCGTGAAGTGAAATAGTCGAGAAGGAATAGAATTGGGTTGAGTTCTGAAGATGGCAGTCGAAGATGGTTGAGAAAAAATGACAAGACAAGAGTTAGACTGTCACAAGACGACTTCACATGTAATTTGAAATTACAGCGAGACTGTTATAAACCCGTTGCCAGGATACGACTAATGAAGGCTGAGAATCCTAGTGCTTGTGGAGCGGTGAACTGCAAACTGTGTAGAATAGCGACAGCGCTGTAATTGCCCATAATCCCGAACTGTGTAAATTCATAAGGCGCAATAAATCCAATCATTCAATCCAAAACTCGTCTTGTAAGTCACCCATACGCGTGGCAATATTTAAATAGCACCGATTGGTAAAGTGATTATTTGTATCTCCTTGGAGATTGTTTAATCCTTTGGAACCCTAAACATCACTGTGCCTAATGCTAGTGCTTTTATAATTTCTGCTTCTTATGTTTGTCTTTATTTTTATTTCTTGTTTATCTGAATGCCGGTCACGGTAGCCGACCGGTCTAAGGCATGTACTATCTTTGCTCGCTCAAAAGCCAGGATCGTGGGTTCGAATCCCACACAAGGCATGTATTTGTTTATTCTATGTGTTGTCCTGTGTTTAGATAGAGGCTTTGCGACGAGCCGATCACCCGTCCAAGGAGTCCTACCATCTGTAAAATGATCATGAAACTGAGAAATCTGCCCTCTGCTCCACAGTGGGAGCAAGAGGAGAGGAGAAATGTCTGAATGTGTTGAATTGTACCCTGTCACAGACCACACTTATCCTCTGATTTATACCATGTCTTCGTGCTTATTATTTTGAAATACTGAGTCCTGATGTCGACAGTGACGTAAGCAGCAGTTGTCTGCATTACTTTGAGGATGATCTCGCAATTGACGCTTCGCCTGTCTAATCGAAATCAGACGATGCCAAGAAATCCAAGGATGGGTCATGCTCTTTGTTGTGAAAAGGGCAAGTGCCTTTCCATTGAGGTGACTCGTTTTGGAATCATTCCAAAAGCCTTGCACGATTCTTCTGTCAAGCAGTCAAATTTCTTCATTTCTTATGATCAATATTCATGTGATCATTGTTGCGTCTTCGTGGCCATTGACGCAGAGGAATGTAAAGGCTGTTCTTCAGCACTCACTCAGAAATGAATCGGATGTCATTTGAGGACCAACACATGTTTTGCTCAAATACAAAATGATTAGATGCGGTAAGGGTCCCATGGAAGTAAGTAAAATGTAACTTAAAATTACGTCTATTATTTTCGATTTGAAGGTTTCACAACGGTGATTATGAAGAGTACAAACTTCTGGGGTGTAACATTTTGCAGTATGGTGGAAGTTTGTGACGTTTCGAAGGAACTTCCTGCCTTAGCCTCCACCGTGTTGTTTATTGGCTGCTTGTTTGGCTTGCTCTTTAGTCCTGAAGATGGAATTAGTATATTCGTACAAAATTTAAGTGGATTTCTACCGGACTATACGGCGTTATTCTTCATAGGCCTGATGAGTTTTCTCTTGCAGAAGCACATATACATTTGGGTGATTTAGTGTCAAATTCAAGACCTTCAGTTCTTTGATGAAATATAAATGCATGTTCGTGTCGTATGGTCCTTTGAAGTTCAACAGACGTTTCGGAGGAATATGTCGCCTCAATTTTTAGGGTCGAAGAATAAGCGAAGGAAGGAAGCAGCATGAATCAGTCGGCAAGTGTGATCGCTACTTCTTCATCACTACCGCTGTGAGAACCTTGAATCCTACAAACATTGTACTCGTAATTGTATTCCAGTATTGTATCCTACTGAAGGCTTTAGAAGGTAACATTCTTTCGCGCATATTTTTAGCACTTTGTGCCTAATATTCAAAATTGAAATACATTTTTATTTCTTCTGAAACGAGGGTATGGAAACAAAAATATTGTCACGTATCGGGCGTATAACCTGACAAATAACTTCACGCCGTATTTTATATAGCGAATTTTATTTCACATTCGCACTTACAATCACCCAAATTACAGATTTACGATTACTGCTATCTGCAGTATCACAAATAGTACACTCCAAATGCCAGAATACAACTGACTGGTTGCTGGCTAACTCGGAACTAACTCGGAGGTAGCTCGAGGACTGACTCGTAGGTAGCTGCCCTGAGAACTGACTGTGAATAGCCTTCGCTGCTCCTCATGTAGCCTCGATCGGACAATACAGAAAACGGCCACGTAATAAGCACCCTTGTTGCCTGGCGCTGTGTTGCTAGCAACGCTAGCGGTAGTAACCGGTGTTACTACCGTCGTCTCTCGCAATCCTGTTTACCCGCGCTGCCTAGCAACCCGCGGTACCCTTGGTGACGTCACCGCTGTTGACTTGCGTTGCCTAGCGACCAGGATGCTAGGACTCGGCTAACTTCGGCTCACTTCGGCTTCGCTCGGCGCATCACCGCTGGCGGGGGGGAGGGGCGTCATCCATAGCTCAACATGTCACAATATAAACTTTTGTCATTCTTTGTGTAATATCTCGCTTAGGAGATGCGAAATGCAGACACATAAAGATGCCCTAAGGATCGGTCATTTGGTTGAATTCATCTGTCTTATAGTTTCTACATTTCTTTTGCGCTAACTTGCAGTCTCATTGAATTTGAAATGCAAGGAATATACAAGAAAGTGCAAATAATTGCACCCAGATTCGATCCCGTACCACTTTCCGAAATTTTCCTTTTTCCGGACTCCTTCTATTACTGTATGCCCTATTTGTACAGTTTCAGAAAACTGTAAGTAACCTGGAGAGGCGTTGTAGACGAACGTAAATGAACTTATGAATGGTCATACAGCGATATAACTGGCTACTGGCTGGATGACCAAGGGGTTGTAGTTCGAGTCACTGTAAGGCCAAGAAATGTCTCTTCTCCATTTCGTCCAGACCGGCTCTGGGTCCCACCCAGCCTTCTTTCCAGCGGGTACTGGGGTCCTTTCCCCGGGGTTTAAAGCGGCAGGAGCTTGAAGCTGACCTACGCCTTAATGGCGTAGTGCTTAATTAGTTAAGCATAGGGACGACTTTACATCTCACCTTGCCATGCAGCAACGTAGAAATGATTTGTGTCAGAGAAATGTACTTTATAAGTCCTCCACCGGTATATGTTATTTAGGACTGTATTAACGTTTTCTGTGCTCTGACAACAAATATGATACGGGAAAATTGTCTTTTCGTAGAATAAAATTACGTGAAAACATTTTTATAATATCGAAACAAACAAGTCAGCAGATATATAAAGCCCTCAACTGCATTCGAAGTCTCATAACTCTGAGGCTTGTGCTTGTACGGGAGAACGCATCTAAGCANATCCAGCGGGTACCGGGGTCCTTTCCCCGGGGTTAAAGCGGCAGGAGCTTGAAGCTGACCTACGCCTTCATGGCGTAGTGCTTAATTAGTTAAGCACAGGGACGACTTTACATCTCACCTTGCCATGCAGCAACGTAGCAATGATTTGTGTCAGAGAAATGTACTTTATAAGTCCTCCACCGGTATATGTTATTTAGGACTGTATTAACGTTTTCTGTGCTCTGACAACAAATATGATACGGGAAAATTGTCTTTTCGTAGAATAAAATTACGTGAAAACATTTTTATAATATCGAAACAAACAAGTCAGCAGATATATAAAGCCCTCAACTGCATTCGAAGTCTCATAACTCTGAGGCTTGTGCTTGTACGGGAGAACGCATCTAAGCATTATCGAAGTACGTAACATTGCGCAGGCAGGCAGAGCTAACTAACTCCACATAACCTGTTGTCTCAGGTTGGGACGTGCGTGATATGAAGAATTGTGCTTCGCGTGGGCAGCTCCGATGTTCCAGCACGTGTCATATCAGCGTGAGCTAACGGCCTTGTAGACAGTTTTTCATTTAGAGACAAGTTGAATACAATTATATGTCAATTTTAACAACGACTGATATTTGTCAACTCAACAGCTCTTCAGAACTCAAGCGGTTAATCGCCTTCTACCCACCGCAGCGGTCAGGGTTCGATCTCCTGCCCACTCATGTGGGTTATATGGTGGACAAAGTTGCCACTGGGTCAGATTTTCTCCAGGTACTTACCTGGAGGGACTAAGGAAAACCATAAACGTCATGATATTGTGACGTGAGATGTCTGAAAGCCAGAAGACAACGGATGGCTAAAACACTTATCCGTGATAACCAGTAGGCACGCAGTAGTGGACGAACTGTTCGAGGGGGTGGTTTCTGTTCGGTTCGCCCCGTGTATAAAAGGGGGACACACGTGGAGGCGGGGTCGAATACCTCCACCGTTACCCTGCGGGTCGTAGGAGGCGACAGAAAGGGAAATCTCGAATCTGAGACAGTAAAATATGGTAGCCAGTCGCAAAAGACTCGAACCGGAGAATGACTGCAGCAATTGTAAACGACAGACCCGTCCTCTCCTCAGAGAAAGCGCCCCACATGAACAAACCCGCAACTGTCTGAAAGTAATAAAAATATGGTAGTAAGCCCCAGATGGGTGCTTTATTCCAAGACAGACTGACCGACTGACCGTCAGTCGTAACATAAGTTCGACTCGACTCAATTCGAGAGTTCAGTTCAGTTCATTCGTGAATCGTCATTCGGCACTCGCTATTCGTAAGAGAGTTCAGTGTTCAGCTGTGGGCTGCTAACCGTGGAACAGCGGAAGCTGAAGGAGTGACCGACTCGTAAATCAGAACCAAGTCAGTCGCAGTGGAAGAGTAGATACTCGGTAGTCCAGTAAGGATTGGAGCGAGTCTTAGGCAGTCATTGATTGTGAGCTGTTATAACTGGTTGTAATTGTAATGGAAGTTTCGGTAAATTTAGTCATCCAATCCAGAACCCGTTATTGTTAGTCACGGAACCCCGGACACGTGACGATATTGTATCGACCGAGATTCGAAACGGACATCTCCATAATACAAGTCAGAGGCTTTACCGCTTAAGTTTGCTCGCTTGATGAGGGTATATGGTTTTACGTGACCATATAAGCCATTAGTAAAACAAAACAAAAAAAAAACGAGAGAGAGAGAGAGAGGGGGAGAGGGAAATGAAACACGGTGGAAGCGTGAGAACATATGGGGAGGGTCATCTTTGATGAATACTTTTGCTTTGGATAGGGAGGATCTAGACATTAATTTTTTTTCTCCCCACTGCTCTGTCTTCTCCGTTTAATTTATCTTCTCACTTCTGTCCTCCTATATCTTTCTGTCTTTGCTATACCATACCTCACCCGTCTCCTTTCTTACAGAGAAGTGTAGTGTATACATCAGAGTTACCGTTTTGCGTTTGCGTTCAAACTCTTCTGGCTACAGAAATACCCACGGCTGGACTTATGTGTTGCTTGTTAGCGATTCCAAGCACCGATAACATCTTCACAGCGTTTTCAATTTATAAAGTAAGAGTTAAAGAGTCGTGCAACGGGTCGACAGGCGGGCAGGGAGAAATATGCACATACCCGACCGACGCGAACAAACACACCGACCGGGAGCAGCATTCAGCAACTTTGTGGCCGCCCCCATGTTGCTGACGTCAGACAAGCATTCAGATGATGGTTTTATGTTACCAATACGCCCGAACACTTCAAGTGTTGCGATATCGTATCCACAGAAATCATCAGTGGTCTGATTTTGATTTCGGATGACGCCAGCAGAGAACATATGGGTTGATTGAATCCCGGTTTATATGACTTTTTTTAAAAAAACTTCGTATCCTAATTCGTATGACGTAGAACAGTAGAATGGTATGTGAATTGTGAACGGAAGCGATCATGTTCCCCAGCATTTGCCTGGATCCGCTGATGGAGGCTATGGAAACCATCACTCACGGTGACCGTTCTTCGGACAGAGATTTGAAGCCTCGATTTTCCAAATACGAAAGAGTAGTACAAGCTTTTACACAGTCTTTCAACGATTCGCTGTTATATTAATTAGTGCTGCTCTTTGAGAGCGAAGTTTTAACAAAAATATTTTCATGATGTCTATGTATTGACCGTCTTATAGTGCACACAATCTCCATTGTCACTTCACTACATGTTTCGGCATCACTGTGCCATCCTCAGGTGTGTTATTTACGTTAAATTATTGCACTGCTCGCCATCATGTGTCGTTTATAAAATGATTTAAAATGTATATTCATGTACTATAATAAAATTTAATTTAATTTATATATTACAATTTTGTTAAAGATTTATCATCTTATACGTCGTATTTCAAACTCGCGTATTATATCAATCTTCCGCTATGGGAGTCGTTCTTCCTATATTTGTGTATACTGTGTCTTGTGATGTGTCCTTCTTATGGCTGCGTTGTAAATAAATAAATAAATAACACACCTGAGGATGGCACATGTAGTGAAGTGACAAGTGAGATTGTGTGCACTAGAAGACGATCAATACATACACATCATGGACGTGAATCAGTGCAACAGGACGCTGAAATACAACATCAAAAATATTTTGACAAGTGGTAAAGACATCGGTATGGAGTAAACTACTTTTCAGGAGAGTCAGAACAATTTTATTACTTACTTAAGCTGGGTAAATCATGGAGGAAGAACTGAGCGGAACATGTGACGTGAATATCAGAACTGAGGAATTTTTGGCTGAAAACCTCAAGGAAGAGAGACCTGGGCTGATCAAGACATAGATAGAAGCATAATAATAAGGTGAATCGTATAAAATCGAGTGTGAGATTTAAAATGGCTGAAGGAACAATCCGGTGTGAACACGGCAATGGAAAATGGACGTCAGTTAAGCCAAGGAGTGCGTTGACGAGCGGAGGTACAGTCAGATTTTCGAAACATTTTACTTCATGGGGTTAATTCTTTTTTGTTACGTAGTTTGAACTGCAGACGTTACGAATTGTCGAGGATCTAAAAGTAAGAAATCGTGGTACAGTCCCAGCAATTATCCAGGTAATGTTAAAAATAGCACGAACTGCTTCGGTTACTAATGCAGGCAGTTAGTTCGAGTTTAGGCGCTTCGCCAATACAGTTACACAGCTTCATCAACCTGCAGTGTACCGCGCTAGTTGATGTAGCAGTAACATTCTGCTCTTGTATTCGGGAGGTGCTCGATTCGAGTCTCAGCAGAGACTGATATTTTTCGTAGTTTTTCTCAGTACTTCCAGGCAAATAGTTGGATAGTATTTGGAAAAGTTGGTTGAGGTACTATGCTACAAGCCGGAATATCGTGAGTTCAATTCCCCATGAGGTTATTGGATTTTTCAATTGGCCTAAACCTTCCAGCCGCACTGTGTCACTGGGGTCGACTCAGCCTCTAACAGAAATGAGTACCAGGAATCTTCCTGGGGGTAGAGGCCGGCCTGCGCGTAAGGCTGACAACCTCACCGCCATCTGTGAGCCGATTTTCTAGCAAATGTGGGAGCCTCGGCGACCTGTTACAGGGATAGCTTCATCCTTTTTTACCTTCCATTCGGAGCTTTATAGTCTGGAGGATCGTGAGATAAAGAACTTCCAGCTTATAACCTACAAGGCGTTTTGTTCGCACTTCTTGGTAGAAAGAAGCCTGCAGTGATGTGAATTATGAATTCAGAAGACGGGGAAGTCAGTGAACGGCGACACGTTAAGGTGAGGGAGATGTACAGAGGCCACAAGAGAGTCTGACACGGTATTGGCCGAGAGCTCTGCTTCTGTTCTGCCTCTTGCCTGGGAGGGAGACGCTGAAGGAGAAAAGCGTTGCTTATCTCGACAAGCTGATCTCTCTTTTCTGACAGCTTGTCTTCCAGTACACAAACGCCTCTTTTTTTGTTGTACCATCGTACTTTTTAAGACACATCCGGAACTTTGGGCCCATACATCGGTCAGCTGTCTGCTCTTAAACGAATTGTTTCGTTACGGTGCATTGTGGTTGTGACGTGTCATTCCGAATCCAGTTTAACTTGATCTAATTTTAAGCCATATTACAAAACTGAAATGGTGAGGGAGCAGTAAGAATTTTCAGTTTGGTATCGTAGGCAATGTTTATATTTTTATTTTCGAGTTTTTTTTTAATTTCAGATGCTTTAAATATTTTTTCTGACTTTAAACTAAAGTTACTAAAGAGTAAGAAAAGGCGGTAACTGTAGCGTTACCCTGTAGGCATAACATAATGAAAGCAGTCAATATTGGACCGTTTCTACGCAATGTGTAGAATCTAAATGTTCTTAAATGCACATTTTGGAAATTCGTTGTTGACAAGGCGTTACACCAACGTAGGGTCGGCTGGGAACATAAATTTTGATGTTCAGGATGCTGAGAAATCGATAGTTGTTCAAGAAGTTTTACGTTTTTAATGGGACCTGTCATTTCTTTGCCAGTTCAAAAGAACCCGTCACTTGATACTAAATCTGTTGAATCCAGTCCGTACAGCCATGCCCTATTCCTTTAAAGTCCATTTTAATATTATCTTCCCATGTACTCTTAGGTCTTTCAAGTGGTCTATTCCCTTCGGATTGCCCCCTAAAAATTTTATATGAATTTCTCACACGTTTTATAAGTCCTGCTTATCTGATCCTATCTGATTTTACCTAATTTACAAACTAATAATTTTTTTTCATTAAAACAACCGTGTAAGTTAATTGCATGGAACAACTGTGCTTAATTTCGTTATGCTGTCACATTACTCGTTCTGTTACAGTTGTGTCCTGTTTTTGTTGTTTGATGCCGCCGTATCTTGCTGACCGCCCACTGCGCTGCGCTCGTGTCACCTGCGAACATTACGTGTCGCCAGCAGCAGGACATTGTCATGGCGTTTATTGCATATTAGAGCTGTTACTGTCTTCTGTATTGTTGAAAAGTTGTGTGGCCTAGGCTGTACAGAATTTCAAATGCATCCTTTACAGTTCTGCATACTTTATTGGCCATGATGTTAATTTATATGCTATACAAAGTCTTTGTTACAAAGGGTATATGGCCACAGATATCATACACTGCACAGTCTGAAATTATTTTTCCTTATATATTTTTTTAATATTGTTCTGGGGCCATTGAAAAGTGTGTCATATAAGAGTTTCAGGTCTCAGTAAGGGCTCTATTTTATGTTACCTTGTCATTTTTTGTGCCCTTAGCTGCTTTTGAAGAAGAGATATCAGTACAGTTGTATTCGTGTTTCATACACTGTAGGAGCTGCCGGATACATTTTTTTTGAACACCCAAATAAAATACTAAATTTTTATCAAAACTCATTCAGGGGCTTAGAAGATAAAACATGCTAATATTCAGGCAGAGAAAAGGACAAATATGACCTCACATTATGCATCAGTTTTCTGCCCTCCACGCAAAGAACTGTAGTAAACACAATTATTTTCAAATTAAACATATTTATTATAAATTTATGGTATATAAGGCGCCTGTTCCGTCGCGGCGCAGTCTGTTGAGGTTACAGAAGGCCACCTTAACACAGTAATCCCGGGTGTGAATCCACTCCAAATATTAATATTTCTTCACATTTATGTTCAATAACCTATGACTACAAAGTCCTTAGAATGACCCTTCATCAAAAGTCTCTATATAATGTACTAGCCGACACCTGGGTTATTTAACTAAATTCTTAAGCTGCATAAGTTATGTAGCATTTCATTGGATAATGATTATGAATTCGTAATAATGCTGGATGAGGTAGTCTTGGCGAATTTAAAGTATTATCCTAACCCATCCCCAGGAAAATGGCCCAAAGGAAAAAAAAAAAATGTTAGTATCCGCCGATCACTATAGCCGCGCGGTCTGAACTGTCTTCGGTCTCTCAAACGCTGGGATCGTGGGTTCGAATCCCACTCAAAGTATGGATGTCTGTGTGCGTTTATTCTGTGTTTGTGTTGTCCTGTGTTTAGGTAGCGGCCTTGCAACGGCGTGATCACTCGTCCAAGGAGTCCTACCGTCTGTGTAAAAAGGATTACGGAACTGAAGAAGAGGCCTGGGCCCAACAAAGGGCTGTAGAACCATTGATGAATGAATGAATGATCTCAGGAAGTTACGTTATAAAACTTGCGTAATTAAAACACTGAATTAGGCTCTATAGTTAATAACAGGATCATTAATAAGAGAATGTGGTAGAACTGCGATCCAGATGCCTCGCAAGCGATTCAACTACTAGGCGATTTCTAAGATTGGAATTTGAGCTATGCTGCGAAGAAGGCTAGGCCAGATGAATAGGACATTTCCCAAGCGGCAGGAATATTTTACCGAACTAATAAGACCGAAGAGGAATTCATTCCCAAAGACATGCTGTGTATCAAGAGATGCTAGTTGGAAGCAAGAGGAGCTTAGTTTCAAACTGATGAAGGGCAGCATTTCATGTTGAACATGACTGATCTGACAGACTGAAGCATGTTTCTGCCATTGCAGGTACACCAGACGAATATTTGTGCGTCTGGTTGGCACAGATCCTCATGCCGCACGTGCATATTGGCACCAATGAACCGAGAGGGATTGGTGTAGACATATCGCGGGTTCCTGGCCCTCGTCAGGCGAGTTCCGTCACGATACCGGCATGTTCAGTCCCATCCTTTCCAGTTCATCATCAACGTATCGCATCGTTCGACGCCGTATAAAGTATGAATAAGAAAGCTTATACTGACATAATTCCCGATGGGTTCATTTGATTTTTCAATTGTCCTAATCCTTCTAGCCGCGCTATGGCCCTAGGATCGACTCAGCCTCTAACAGAAATGAGTACCAGGAATATTCCTGGGGGTAAAGGGGCGGCCTGCGCGTAAGTCCGACAACTTCACCACTATATATGAGCCGAATGTCTAGAAAATGTGGGAGCCTCGACGTCTCACAACACTATGGTCCTCCATGGCCTGTTACAGGTACAGCTTTATCATTTTTTTTTTTCCTGTGGTGCTACAGCCCCAATTTGGGCCTAGGCCTACCTCCATTAATAGATCTTACACTTTCGGTAGGACTCCTTGGGCGAGTGATCAGCTCGCCGCAAAGCCTCTACCTGTAAACAAACACAGAAAAACGCACACAAACCTCCATGCCCTGAGTGGGATTCGAACCCACGATCCCGGCTTCCGAGCGAGCGAAGACAGTGCATGCCTTAGACCGCTCAGTTACCGTGACCGGCTCAGCTTTACCATTACCTTTAAGTAACAGATGGGTGTAAGTATTTTCTTTCCTTTAATTTTCTCATGGACTTGTAATTTATAAAGAAATTCTGTGGAATATATTAGCAGATTCTGGATGAGGCTGTTGGAAACAACAATTTTCGTATTTGTCAGTTTCCTTCCCTGCTCTTCGTTTACCAAGTCAAACATAAATACAAAGGCCGGGTCCAATTTCTTGGCATTCTGTACCTGACTCCTTTTATAACATTATGTTTCTGAAAATTATTTTCTGAAGTACATTTTTTTTTTTGCCCTGGCCGAAGACACGCGTAACAGACACGAAATTTCAGAAACCGATTGTTCTTCACATTTCACCATTTCTCTCTTTAAACAAAAAAAAAATTCCTCGCAGAAGTAAATTTTAAAAAGGGCCGCGCCATAGCTCAAGCGGTTAGTCGCTGGCTTCCCACCGCGGCGGCCAGGGTTAGATCCCGGGTCTGGTCAAGTGGGATTTGTGGTGGACAAAGTGGCGCTGAGGCAGGTTTTCTCCGAGTACTTCGGTTTCCCCTGCCAATCTTCATTCCACCAGTTGCTCCACAATTACCCTCACCTATCATCTGGGGCTGGTACAATAGGCCAGAAGTGGCAGCAGTACAAGGGACTTAGTCCCACCCCACTAGCAATAAAAAAAATTAAAAACGTCGTTTCAAGTACTGTAACGGAAAGTTCTGCTTGCTGCCTGCTTCATGATGGTTTCATGCTTGGCGTGTCCTTTTACTCTGACGATTGAGGCGACATGTTCCTCCGAAATATCTACCAACTTTATGGAACAATACAGTGTTATATCCCAGAATGTAGAACTTTTCATAACCACCGCTGTGAGAACCTCAAATTCTTCAAATAACGGATTTAAAAAATAGACGGTTAATCGTAATCCTCACCTTTCATGTGGATGATGAATTGTAAAGTGATCTGACATTAACGGAGTTGTGGGGTTAGGGTTGGCGATTCGTTTTGTTCGACATGTTCGGCCGAAGCCGCTTAGTCATCGTGCACCGAGAGCATTGATCTCAGAGGACATGTCAAACAGGAAGCTGGGCCACTTGTTTCAGATCAGTGTTGCTACACCTAATGACATTTCAGAGAGCCGTAGTCATGCAGTTAATATATGCACACGGGATGACGTTTGGCGCTCTGTAGAGCGAAGATAAGGATCCGGCGATTGGCATTCAACACTATGAAGCTTATTTTCTCCGCTCCGCTCTAAAAAGTAGATCTTGATGTTCCTCACTGTGTTATTTAACAACGCTTTATTTACTGGAGAGGTTATATAGCATGGTCTGTGAACTGGCTACTCGAACTTAATTAATGACAGATTTTAGACCACGTACGTTTTGTAACATCTAATGTTTTTTTTTTCTTTTGGCGCTACAGCCCTCATTTGGGCCTAGGTCTACCTCCATGAAACTCTCCGTTTCACTTCGGTTTACTAGATCTTACACATACGGTAGGACTCCTTGGGCGAGTGATCAGCTCGTCGCAAGGCCTCTACCTGTAAACAAACACAGAAAAACGCACACAAACATCCATGCCCTGAGTGGGATTCGAACCCACGATCCCGGCTTCCGAGCGAGCGAGCGAAGACAGTGCATGCCTTAGACCGCTCGGCTACCGTGACCGGCTAACATCTAATGTTACGATGGTATTAATAAAGAATTGGAAAGGATTTGCCATGGCCTGTTTTAAGATATTATATCAGTATTTGCCTGGATTGACTGAGTAAAACCACAGTGCAAGTATATCATGCCTACGGTATGTTCCGTAGCTGTAGGCCTATGGTATGTTCCGTAACTATAAGCCTACGATGTATTCTGTAGCTATAGGCCTACAATATGTTCCGTAGCTCTAGACCTACGATGTGTTCTGTAGCCATAGGCCTACGATATGTTCCGTAGCTCTAGGCCTACGATATGTTCCGTAGCTCTAGGCCTACGATGTGTTCCGTAACTCTAGGCCTATGATATGTTCCGTAGCTATAGGCCTACGATATGTTCTGTAGCCATAGGCCTACGGTATGTTCCGTGACTAGAGGAATATGTTCCGTAGCAATAGGCCTTCGATATGTTCCGTAACTATAGGCCTGTCACAGTTCACGGACATCTTTAAGTTACATCATGGAAGCAGTGATCTTGCTTTTGTCTTAAATTTACCAACAATTTGTGTCAGAATTGGACATTATTAAAATGTTAGTTTAATAATTGATGTAGTGCTATATGTTAGTTGTATTTTTGAAAGCTGTATCCTAATTATAACAAACTGAACTTAACTTAACTTCTCGGTGCGAGATTGTCTGACAGTTTCTCAGTTAGTGTAGGAATTAACTTACTTTATGGAACCCGAAATTCATCACCGTCTTTATACGTAAGTCCGTGAGAGTAGTCAGGACATGTAACACGCATTCACAGAATTATTCTGAAAGACAGCTTTGGTGATCTAGATATGCCTATAAACTGAAGGTCTGTATTAAAACGAGTCTTAGAGAAATGTTATGAGACCGGATTCAACTGGAAGGATAGGATAAAATTATGCTGTTTTGTGAATAGAGTAAAGGACTCTCGGTTTCTATAAAAAGCGGTGAATTCATTGAGTGCCTGAGTAACAGAGGTTCTCAAGACACACTGCGCCACGTAGTAAAATGATGTAAAATGTTTAAACAACTTTTAAATGATCTTAATTATTGCGTTAGTTTTCGTAAATGATCTCCCACTGTCTTTCAGTGTTGAAGTAGAAGGCATAAGGCGCATAACAGCAAGAGCCCCGTCCAGTAATGCCGGCACGTCTACATTGCACTGCCAACTCGCTGTATCGTCTAATAAACTCTAAAATGTGTAGCTGCTTGATGAACGGAACGGGTGTCTTATCTCTTATCTTATATCTCCTTCCACGAGATATCTGACTTCTTTCTGAGAGAGGCAATTTAATTGTACTTTTGTTTATGTTTTATGTGGTGAACATAAATTTAATACTACCTGTTAAATGCTGGGAAAGAAAATTGAAGCGCTTTACACGCTCGCTGTACGCTTAGGAGAGAGAGAAGAAACTGCTTATGTCATCTTACTTTATGTGACGTGCAGGGCAGACGAACTAATTGACCAGTAAGGTTGGTATAATGATAATGTTCTAGGCTTGTTTTCGGGAAGCTGTCGGTTCGAATCTCGGCCGTGACACAGGCTATCCCGGTTCTCTTCAGTCTCTTAATGAATCTGCCGGAACAGAACATTGGTTTTGGCTAACTTTTCCACATAGGGTCACTTAACGTTTAGAACGAAACGTAATACGAGGATATATTAATTATCAGTATTATTGTTATTAACATCATCTTAGGGGTTTCTCATTGTTTGGTGTTTGTCCCTCTAATAAACACTGTTCGTCTGCTCGGTGCGCCTGTGCTGCCAACGCGGTGGGTAAAAGATCTCGACATATTTGCAGTTGGGGCCGTTCCTCTCAATCATATTTCGTATGTAAATAAACAAAATTTGGAATAAATTAATATGTTTATAGATGTACCCATTTAAAACTTGAATTGTTTTATATTTTATTGCTGCCATGTTTATTTCAATCAAAAATAATAATTGTATATATTTTAATTCTCTCACTTCTCAATGATATGTTTGATTTATGTTGATAGAGTTATTATTACAATTATTAATTGAGTTATTATTATTATTATTATTATTATTAACTTCTATGTGTGTATGTACATGTATTGCCCTTTTCTCGTCACAAATGGCATAACTATTGGAAATGAACTTATTTTATTTTTCTCGCATGTTAAAGCTAACTTCAATTTTTCTTGGAATTGTTATTAATTAATTGCTATTATGTAGATTGTTATATTTTGTATTTTACTCTTTAATTATTTTGGTGTATTTCTATGTATTCGTGCTAACTTTGTAATTGGCCACTGTGCTGTTAAGTTTGCACGTAAATAAACACGAATTGAATTACTACTATTATTATCATTATTTTTATTAATTTCGTTGTTATTATTATTATTGTATACTGCTCTATTGAAACTCAAATTCTCACATTGTGACTTTGTCTGTGTATGTTTCCTTCTGTATCTTTATTCATGCTAACTGTGTAATTAATATAGACTATCATTTTTTATTTTGTTTTTTAATTATTTTTGTATATTTCTCTATTCGTGCTAGCTTTGTAATTGGCCTCTGTGCTGTTAAGTTGCACGTAAATAAACATGAATTGAATTGATTTGAATTGAATTGAATTATTGTTAGTGGGTGAGGCAGTCCACTTGGTACTGCGGCCACTACTGTCCTATTGTACCAGCCCCAGATGACAGATGATAGTGATTGTGGAGCAATTGATGGAATAAAGATTGACAAGGGGAAACTGAAGTACTCGGAGAAAACCTGTGCCAGCGCCTCTTCGTCCACCATAGATCCCACATGACCATATCCGAGCTCGAACCCGGACCGCGGCGGTGAGAAGCTGGCGACTAACCACCTGAGCTATGGCACAGCCGTAATTGTCAGTAGCCCTGCTGTTGTGTGTAGGGTCGTGCAATGAATTGTACTGTACCAAGGAGCTTGTAACGAACTCTGTCTTCTGCTTGTAACCTTGAAATGTGACCTCATGGACGACCCTACATCTCTAACCCCTGTGGGCGGGTATCGCTTTGTGTCACTCTGTATTATTGGTCAAGTACACTGCATGTTAATGACTTTCCATGGTTCCATGATTTTAAAGGACGCCATTCTGTTGCAATTGGCTTTCCAACCTCCATTGTAGGTGGAGCCTTTTGTAATTGAGGTTTACCAAGGTCACGGCAGCTGTCTTTACTGGGAACAAAACATACGTTTAGGAGGATCCAATAATTGTTCATCCCCCCTTTTTATTCTCATTAAAAGTCACATAACTATCCCAATCTTTAGTTTATAATTAAGGTGGTTCCGTAAGATGCAACTGCGAGAGTAATTGTTTATTTTAACATTAGAATGGCCTTATTAACCTTTCGCCAGAAAGGTCAGACTTCTGTCTTGACACTCCGACAGGTCTATGTGATGCTGTACGCCTAATTATATTTGCTGTAAAGGCTGAAGACGTTCTGTGGCACTTTTTTTTATTGGCCCAACTCCATATAGGGTCTTCTTTGAAAAGCTGATGGTTGGTTAAGAAATTGTTTAGTCTTGAGGAACCCGAAGGCCCTTTGCAGTGACCATAACAGCTTTCTATCGGACCCTAAAATGGGTCAACTGAATACATCCCACATCCTAAAACACCATTTATAAAAGATCCATTTAATATTATCATTCTCTTTACGGCTAGGTATCCTAAGTGGTTTCTCCTTGTGTTCTTCTGGCCATAATTTTGTATTCGTGTTTCATATCCATGTGACACTTGCCCGTCAGTTAATCACCCTAACAATGCTATACTAAGATTATAAATTAGGTTGAGCCCAGTGGTTGCGCGGTTTAACCGTTTGAAGCCTAAGTTCATCAAAATAATATTTACAAATTCAGTTCCTATCTCACAGAAAATGTGCCAAATTAAATTTTTTTTAGGAGATTTCAATGCCGAAATAGGTAGGAAGACATTTTCAAACCAACGATTGGGAATGAGAGTTTGCATGAAATTAGTAATGATAATGGAGTTAGAGTAGTAAACTTTGCCACATCAAAAAATCTTATTATCAAAAGTACAATGTTCCCACATTGTAACATCCATTAATTTACTTGGTCATCTCCTGATGGGAAGATACACAATCAAATCGACCATATTTTGATAGATAGGAGACGGCATTAAAGTATACTTGATGTCCGCTCATTCAGGGCAGCAGATTGTGATACTGGCCACTACCTGGTGGTGGCAAAAGTTAGGGAAAGACTGGCAGTGAGCAAACAAACAACGCACAGAGTTCACATGGAGAGGTTCAATCTCAAGAAATTAAATGAGGTAGAAGGTAAAGAGCAGTATCGTGTTGAAATCTCAAATAGGTTCACGGCTTTGGAAAACTTGGGAAACTATTAGAGGGAATGAAGAAAGCAGTCTTTTGGGATTTGGCACCGTGTATATGTGGTGTTAACCGACGTTTCGGAGGAACGTATAGCCTCCATCTTCAGGGTAGAAGAAAAAATATAAGAAATCTGCAAGCAAAGAGACCGTGAGAACCGGTAAAAGCAGACTGGTGTTGGAAATATACACAGCTATACCGGTTCTCACGGTCTCTTCGCTTCCAGATTTCTTATATTTTTTCTATCATTTAGATTAATCTGGCTCAGAATAGGGACCAGTGAAGGGCTTATGTTAACACTGTAATGAACATTCGGGTTCCATAAAATGCTGGAAAGGTCTTGAGTAGCTACACGATTGGCTGCTCCTCAAGAAATGCTCAGCTCAATGAGTGAGTGACGTCACAGAAAATGAACTGCGTCTCAGATGCGAAGATTAACGGATTCGCTTAGTGGGGGTTGGAGTCCAGCTGGTTCCACTCGGCACGGCGGCCACTGAAGGTCCTATTGTACCTTCCCCAGAGTGATTATGATGATGGAGAATTTGGTGGAGTGAAGATCGGCAGGGGAAACCGAAGTACTAGGAGAAAAGCCGCCCCAGCGCCACTTTGTCCACCACAAATCCCACTTAACCAGACCCGGGATCGAACCCGGGCCACCACGGTGGAAATTCGGCGACTAGCCTTCTGAGCGACGGTACAGGGCTCCTTCTCGTCACTGAAGCACCTGTTTATATTTACATGACGTCTCGTAACAACGACAAATTTGCGTGATGATTTGGTAACGTGTAGGGTTGAGTAAATTACTGCTGGTCATCGCCAGCATAGTCATTCTTTGTTTCAGCGCCCATTGGAACCCATGCCCACATTTTTTGTTCTTTTCATACTTTTACATGTTTTGACACGGGACCTCTTCTTCGATGGGAGTAGTTGTTTGGCTACTACTGGTCACTGCCCCCTCTGCTGGAGGGAAGTCATATTCACTGGTAACGCGTTTCTGATTCACATTTAAACGGTACTCGGTTCGACCACATCTCACATCCCTACCTCCTAATCTTTCATCTTTATCGTACAATATCGCAATTCCGTGGAAGCCCATAGGGTTGTTGGACGTTGAGGCTCACATTTTCTAGGCAGTCGGCTCACTCATGGCGGTGAGATTATCAGCCTTACGCGCCGCCCACCCTTTACCCTCAGGCAGATTTCTGGTATCCATTTCTGTTAGAGGCTAAGTCGACCCCAAGATCATAGTGCGACTGGTAGGATTATAAAAATCCAATTTCCTCATCGGGAATCAAACCCGTCACCTTCGGCTCTTAGCATAGTGCCTCAACCAACTATTCTACCGCTTTCCCATGCAGATACTAGGTACAAAGGTAATGTTGTCCCTGTGCTTAACTAATTAAGCATTGCACTGTAAAGGCATATGGGGAATTGATGTATAGAGACATATTTTCTTGACCTCGGCATTAGTTGGAGGTGAGTGGTGAGTCTCACGCTATGGCCGCTTTACCATTGGGGAAAGAGCTCCCTGTACCCATTGTATAGGACGCTGGTTGGGACGCTGGGTGGGCCCCAGAGCCGGTCTGTAAACTGTGGACCCGAGAAATAATCCGGAGACCACGCCATGAAGACGCATCGGGGAGTGGAGGCATAGCTCCACCACTCTTGACCTCGGTACTTGCTGGATGTGAGTGGTCAGCTTCACGTCCCTGCCGCTTTACTTCAGAGGAAAGAACCTCCGGTATCCATTGTATAGGAGGCTGGGTGAGCCCCAGAGCCGGCCTGGACAACGTGGAGACCCTACCGGGACTCGAACTCCGTCCAGTCCCTAGCCAGTCGCTATACCGACAACGCTACCCCGGCTCCCCTGTTGCTGCTGGAGTGGAATAACCAACTGACTTGTAGTATGGACACTGTTTCCACTGGCGAGTGTTTAGGTAGGTGTGAATAGTGTTACACTTGAGGAGTCGTGCTCATGCATGTGGTCCTGAGAGCAATTTAGCCGGAGAGCCAGCACAGAGGACGAGCTCACCTCCTGTAGGGCAGTGACTGACACTTCCATTGAGGGCCTGAATCATGCCACATGATTTTTATCAGCTTATCTGTCAGGCAGCCATGTAACGTACTGACATCCATCTTGAAGATGTGATGTACGGCAGATACTTCAGACTGTTTTTATTGTATTCACAGTATCAGAAACGTGACCAGGATATTCACTTCTCTGCAGAATGGAATGTACTCAGCATTGAATATCCGAAGAAACACGTAATCCTATGTACAGAATATCTATAAGCCCGCCGAGGGATGTACATAAAAATAGAATAGTAATGATTCATGAAGAGTACTATCTTCTCGGATATAACACCGTGAAGTCTGTTGAAAGTAAACCGACCTTTCGGAGGAACATATCGCTTCCATCTTCAGGGTTCGAAGAGCTCTTCTTGACATTTTCACGCTGCTTTCTTGCTCCAAATTTTGTGGAACCCGAAGGTTCATTACCATGTTCAAAAGAGCCCTCCATCGGTCCCTATCCTGAGCCAGATGAATCCATACCACCACATCTCTATGATCAATTTAATATTGGTCACCCACCTATGTCTTGGTCTTCCTAGTGATCTCCTTCCTTCTGGCTTTCCTACCAATATCCTACACGCATTTCTCCTCGTTGCAATTCGTACTACATGCCCTGCCCACCTCATCCTTCTTGACTTGATCATTCTAATTATACTTGGAGAAGAGTACAAGTTATGAAGCTCCTCATTATGCAGTTTTCTCCAACCTCCTGTCACTTCATCCCTCTTCGGTCCAAATATTCTCCTCAGCACCCAGTTCTCAAGCACCCTCAGTCTATGTTCCTCCCTCAATTCTCATCCTGTTTTATCATTCTGATTGTACTTGCCGAGGAGTAATAGTTTATTTTGTGATAAATGCTGAAGCATATCATTATGCAGTTGCATTCTCCAGGAACTCAGCTCTAGAGCATGCTCGCTACAGCAGCTTGCACGGTGGTTGCGATTAGACTGCCCAGGCAGCAATATAGTAAGCAAACGTATTCGTCACGGTTGAAAGAAAACTGGATTCAGGACCGGCTCGCCCGAACTCCTTTGCATAATCAAACCACGTATGTGATAAGTATGCTTTTATTATTAAGAGTCCAGCGTACTCTTGTGT
This sequence comes from Cryptotermes secundus, assembly GCF_002891405.2. NCBI lineage: Eukaryota > Metazoa > Arthropoda > Insecta > Blattodea > Kalotermitidae > Cryptotermes > Cryptotermes secundus. Next base: position 646,056 of record NW_019729218.1, read on the forward strand.
GGGTATGCATTCTGCTTCAGTGAAAATGGAACAGCCTTTTTGACATACGCAAGTTTTCTTAAAGGAACACCAACGCTATTAATGGAACATTAATTTACTTATTATTATTATTCTATGTTATGTAATATCGCAGTATTCGCATGTTTGGAACTCCGGCTCAGAAACCCCTGTTGATATCAGGATTGGCAAAATAAGAATAAAATATAACAGTTTCTCCTAATTAGAGTTTCTTTAACACTGGTTTACCTAAGCGTAAATGGTATAATAATATTAAAACGGATTGGAGGGTGTGGATTGGACTCACCTGGCTCAGCATAAATTATAGGGACCATTGGCGGCCTCGTATGAACATGATAAGAACACTTGGATTCCGTGAAGTGCTAGAAATTTCTTGAGTACCTGAACGATTGTTGGATTCTCAAGAAGGGCTGAGCTTCATGGAGTTAGTTTGTTACGATTGGCTTTATATTCACAGGACAAGAGAAGTGAAGGATGTTTTCATATTATCAGGGTGCCGTTTTAGAGAGGTTGTACTGCACTAAGTCTGATGAAGCTCTCTCGCACACTGAAGAAATTCCGGGACTGTTAATCAGTTGCTGGCTTTATGTGACCTCGCATGTGAAATCATAAATTGGAGAGCCTCAGACAAATTTGAAATCATATGAAACGTGTCTGTTATTACCTGCTTTAAGATATACTGAAATTCATCATGAGGGATTGAGGAAAGTAGAAAAACAGCTCGAAATATTTCGTTTTCTTCCATTATTTGAAATAGGTGCCTCAGAAATGCGAGTTACGCGATGTTTCGCTCTACGAGTCCATGTAGTTTTCCCCGAGTACTTCCATGTATAAATGGTTTGTTAACTTAGCTACAATAAATTCTATTTCATGTAACAATTATTTTCATCATTTGTTTTATTTTATCAGCCAAACTGTTTTTACCCAAGTCCATGAATTGGAGTCCACACATCTGTGTTGCTCGTTTACTTACTAACAGTCTCTCCCTAACTTTTACATCCAGCACATAGTGGTTAATATCACAGCTCCTTTAAAAGTTTTGACTCTTATTAACCCAATAATTAGACTACAGAACCATCGCTTTATGTTCGCTACAGTTTTTGTTACATTCGAAGCTACCTGTCATATCTGTGGGTCCTGTCTCCCATCTGAAAAATGGAGATGAACGGTGCCGACGGCGGTAAAGGGGCCCACTTGACATAAACTGTATTTAATTCTCAATCTTTTGTATGAGCGATTTTGACACATCTTCAATTCTAATGTCACCTAAAGGCGTTAATATCTTTATTATAAGTAATCGTGTTTAGACACGCTAGCTGTAGCTGGATTTGTAGACTAGTGTGTATGTGTTTTGAGTTTCTTTCATCGGTGATGATGATGATTACTGTCTTCTGGGATGTGACGTATCTTACTTACCTATGTCCTGGTCTTCCCAGTGACCTCTTTCCTTCTGGCTCTCCCACCAATATTCTATATGAATTCCTCTTCTCACCCATTCCTGCTACATGCCCTACCCACTTCATCCTCCTTGACTTGATCATTCTAATTATACTTGGCGAAGAGTACAAGTTATGAAGCTCCTCATTATGCAGTTTTCTCCAACCTCCTGTCACTTCATCTCTCTTCGGTCAAAATATTTTCCCCAACACCCTGTTCTCAAACACCCTCAGTCTATGTAAGATTTGAGGCTTTCACGGCGGTGACTATGAAGAAAGCAGTCTTTTGGGATTTGGCACCGTGTATATGTGGTGTTAACCGACGTTTCGGAGGACCGTATCACCTCCAGACTGCTTTTACCGGTTCTCACGGTCTCTTCGCTTGCAGATTTCTTATATTTTTTCTTCTACCCTGAAGATGGAGGCGATACGGTCCTCCGAAACGTCGGTTAACACCACATATACACGGTTCCAAATCCCAAAAGACTGCTTTCTTCACCCTCAGTCTATCTTGTAAAATGTTGCCAACGTTAGACGTAACGGGTTTTCCTGAAACTGTGGTAACATCGACCAGCTTACACGGCTTTACGTGCCAGGAAACATTAAACATTTAGACTGTTATTTGTAGACGTTAACTGTATAGGAGATATCACAAGACCCGCTGATATTCGACTCATCCGCGAATTTGAAAATTTTTGCGAACTACTGAGTTGTGAAACTGGACCGTGTTATACTGAATGTAGACCTAAGTAATGAAGAGCCGTTTTTGTAGTGACGTGAGTGTACCTTCTCTTTCGTCATAGACACATGCGCAGTCGGCAGTAGCCTTCAGTCATTTGTAAAAGTTCTGCTTGATAATGTATTTAACAAAACCAATCACAACCGTTATAGCATGGAAAACTAATTAATATTTGTAATTCAAGCCGGAACACATTGTGAAGTGAACCTTCTGAATATAAATTGCCTTTTAGAACAGTATGAAACGTCGTTTTCCTCTCTTATTCCCTTGCGCACAACCTCGTTGTTCGGGCGTACCTGATTTCCCTCTTGTGATTTGTGATTTGACAACTAGAATGGAAGATAAAAATGACAACTTTATGGTTTCCCGCATACTCTAAATCTTGAATCCAATTCATTTCCTTATGTTGTTTCAAGGTGTCTCAGAAAATTATTTCATTTGGTTTCACGTGGAGTAAGGCCTCCTAATGTCTGTGTGGTCCACTGTAGAGAAAAGCAGGTTTAAAGAGTTATTTGTGTCCGGTACATGTGCTGTAGCTTACAACTGAGTTCTTTGCATAATATACCATACTTGTCAGGAAGACTAACGCTAGAAAGATAATTATAGATTTTAGGGACCTTCAGCTATTCTAAAATCCTAAAATATCTGCTAGGGATTCCTTCTTTCGACAGGATATTGCTAACTCGTATCGTGTTCATTTACATTCATTTTTAGAACTTGTGGTCCGAGGAAGTTTCCTTTTTGGGAATTGTTAATGTCTGGAACGGGGTCCAATCAGCCTCGTGAGGATAATTGAGGAGCTATTTCAAGGAAATAGCTGCTCCGGTCTAGAAAACCGAAATTAACGGCCGTGGGGATTCGTTGCGCTGACTACGCGACACCCTCTATCCACAAAATTTGGTACTAACTTCGCCGAAAAGCGGCGGTCGCTCGGTCGGTATAGTTCGCTTGCGGGCTAAAACCACGGAGTTTATTCTTTTAGTAAATTTATGCCTTGTTGTTATGCACACATTAAACTGTAATCTTTCCTGCCGTTCTATATGGATGTTAAACTCGATTTCTCATACAAGGGGAAAAACATAAATTGAGGACAGTTGGAGATAGAATGCCGAGAGAAATATTTTGAGCCAAGAGAGAGGAAGTACAAAAGTCAGAGTAAGTTGTTTAAAATAATTAATTAATATAGGATGATATGACCGAGAAAATGACCAACCCTAGAAATGAAGAGTCGCATAAATATTGAGTTCAGTGATCTGAAGGGTGGCGAAAACGTGAGACACACACACACACGCACACACACAGACTGGAAGATATTTTAACGATGAGAAGAAGTGTGCAACGGTGTGGGCTGGGGTCAGCTGGCTCAAGGTAAAGTCCAGCAGCATACTTCGGGGTACTGAAAAGCCCAATGTTCTTGACCAGTTGAGCAGTTATAAACTTTTTAAGAATAATCCGCTGCATGGAATTAATTAATGTGACAGGCGTCGTACGTAAAAGAAACGCGCTTCTGTGTGTCATCACTGAGGTCACACTTGTTCTCTTTTGTTTATTTCTTTCTATATTCTACCGCTTTACTTTTTCCTTCCTTCCTTCCTTCCTTCTTGGAGTATTTATTTTTCTTATCTTTATTTATCTCTCCATCTTTGTATCGAACAAACTGGCTTATATTAACACTTGTGACATATATTCGGAAGATATTTGGTTCGAATCCCGGCCGGGGACCCGCTGCCCTGATAATGGATTTTATGCGATTTTCCTTTGTCTAAAGTCAAGCTGCTGCAGTTGTCTTCCATATTTTTTTCATTTCTTCATTCACTGTCATCAAGCCATTGAATAGTCTGAATTACTGTCAGCGTCATTAGATGCACTAGATATAAATTAATAAATAATAAGTAAATAAATACGTACATTAATTGTTCTTCCAGTAATGTAAAATCATTACTGTCGTCAGTCACATTACTGTTGGATAGGAGTGAGCGAAAAAACACTGTGAAAGCATAAGTGATATTTCTATATATATCCGAACAAATTTTATACGGTACATGTAATTAACTTTATGGATCTGAGTCCTTCTTAAAATCGATCTTAGAAAGAATGGGATGGTATGGATTGGATTGATCTGGCTGAAGATAGGGACCGCTGGAGGGTTCTTGTGAACATGATAATGAACCTTCGAGTACCATAAAACGCTACGAAGTTCTTCAGTAGCTGCACAACTGACGGCTTCTCAAGGAGGGGTCAGCTCCATGAGTGGGTGAGCACAAAGTCGTCAGTAAATATTTCAGAAAATCTATGTCGTATGTTAAGTTTCATTAAGAATTCTTGAGTGGATTATGCATACTCGTAAATCGTAGCCGATTAATCTCATATGATAAAGATCTGTCAATTACTGAATTAACGGTGACAACGCCAATAATTTTCCTTCTCAGCCACAGCAAGATTCAAGTTTGCAATCTTCAAAGAATCCCATTACAAAAATAAGGCGTGTCGCTACTTAGGGACCGAAGTTGAACAACACGAGAACACGCTGTAACATTATCTGGAAGTATTCATCAAGACACTAAGTCTGCTTGGCTATCGTTCTACCAGATCGTCTCCAGCACCTTATCAAGTCAGACATGTTGTCAAATCATATAAGTATACAAGGTCAAGCAAGGAAAGATTAATGAATACAATAAACAAATATTCATATTGCCTTCTCAGCACCCATCAATTTGCTCCCGGCTTCCTACACAATGTTTAAATCGCCAGTCAAAAGTTCAACAAACTTTATGAATTGTATTCGTATAAGGACGCTGCTTTTATTTAAAATTCTACGCATACGAATTGTGTCAATAAAGTTCACAAAACGGCGCACATTACAGGTTCATAAGCTAGGCGTGGAACATTGTTTAAATATAACGCCCGAAAAGGTACCTCACACAGTCGCTCATGAGTTTACTATAGCCCGTTGTTATGAAAATGTTTCCTCGAAGACAGAATAGGAGATAGGCCACAAATCATTATTAGAACTGCAAAGATAAACCGGCTCATTTACATCCGTTATATAAACTTACTTTTATAATCAGAACTAAGATTGACAAATGCTATTGACGGAAAGAGATTCCAAATCTCAAAATACATACACATTCTTATTTTGTATTTGTACATTTTGTTAGGGGATATCTTCAGGCTTGGATAGCAGGCAGCTTTTACTGTAGAACCTGTATTAATGTTTTATTCAGAAGTTTCTTAATGGATCACTTAAAGATGAGATTCTAAGGACGCGATAATTTGTATTAAGAAAACCTTTTTAGAGTTGAGTTAATGTACCTGAACCACTACACATATTGCAAATTAATTAGTTTAAAAGTATTCCATAAATCATGCAATAGCTCGTTGCAGAATTACAGGTCTAATCAGATTAGGGCCGATTGACTTCTTTACGGAACTACTTTTGTCTGAATCCGAACAAATATATCTGTGTAGTTCGAACTGAATTCCTGTATATAAGCATCCTATTGCATTACAGTATCTAAATCTGTTTATGTACTACACAGTCCGTCAACAGTGCGATAAATTGTTCCTTCTTTCTTTCATTTTCACTTCCGACACAACATGTTTCGGCCCTAAACGGCCATCTTCAGGTACCTTACTATTCTAAAACTGCTACACTGCACAGATACTGGGTGTCCGGATGAAAGGTATCCAAAATAAAAAAAATGTATATCTCGGAAACTAATTGTCATACACATCCGGTTTATGTCATCGGAAAGGAAAACTCTGAAAGTTTTTTTTTATACCCGCCTTACGCGCATGCGCCGCCACATTTCTGCCACCATGTTAGGAATCACCTGGACACAGACATGCCTGGGATATGAATTGGCAGAGGTGAACCAATTGCTTGGCCTCCTAGGTCGCCAGATTTAACACCAGTGGATTTTTTTTCTTGTGGGGTTATATGAAGAACATTGTCTACCAGTTTAAGATCAACGACTCTCAACACCTGAAAGCCCGCATAAGGGACGCTGTAGCTACGGTAACACCAAACATGCTTCAAGCCTGGATATTTGTCGCGTCACCAAGGGAACCTATATTTAAATTTACTGAGAAAGTTATATACTCAGATAAAACTTTGATAGTTTCTCTTTGTAATGGTATAACCCATTAATGTGTATAATAAATTATTTATGAGATAATGATTTTATTTTGGATACCTTTCATCCGGACATTCTGTATTATCCATTCATTACATATGCAACTGAACGCTTCATAATTCAAACTGTCACAGTTGTGGTCTAACTGGTATGCGCTAAAATATCACACGCTCTAGTTCACTTAATTTAAATCAAATATAATCTATTAAATTTTGTAAAAATCTTGTTATACCTCACAAGGGTAGTGTAGCAGTTTTAGCATAGTGAGACACCTGAAGATGGTCATTTAGGGCCGAAACATCTTGTGTCGAAAGTGAAAGTGAAAGGAAGAATTTGTTGCATTGTTGACGAACTTTGTAGTACATAAACAGTTTTAGAACGAGGTGCATTAACCGCTAATTACAAAATCAAAAGTTTCTCACTCGGAAAACTAATCTTAAATTGTATTTTTGACAGACTTATGGTTTCTCCATACATAAACGTTGCTACTTTTGTTGGAAGTGCAGGATATTAATATATAATTGTTCGTAGGATCATACACGTTATTTAAACTTGCAAACACAAATTAAGCAGCTTAAGGCTATTTTTACTAACTTAACTTATAACCGTTGTTATTAATATTGTGACGCATACAACCATTGCTAGGAAAACGCTTGGTAAAGACAGTCCCGGAGTTACGCTCTCAACAATAGGACATCCATTGCTAGGTAACGGGCCAATAAACACGCATTGAAGGACAACAGAAGAAAAATGTTTTCCGGGGGGTCCGTGTCGAAGAATTATAAGAGAATCGAATTCCGAGGCTTACAGTTGTAGTTGTAGGAGCAGTCAGCCGTAGAAAGAGAACGAGAATTGAGCGAGTCCTCGAGAGTCAAGGGTTCGGCCGAAGGTTGACTGTGAGTTATTGTAAAATAACTGTTAATATATCCAATCATCCAATTCAGAACCCATTGTTATTATTCACGGAACCTCGTACACGTGACAGTATTTAGTCTATTTCGTTATTTATTTCCCAATCTTGATGTTATATAAATCCAAGGGTGGCAGGTGCCCCCTGCCGGCCCCATATTGACCTATAGGCCTACGTATTAAAGACTGTCCCTGTAACAAGCTCTGGAGGCCTATGTGACTGTGAGACGTCGAGGCTCCCACATTTTCTAGACAATCGGGTTACAGATGGTGATGAGGTTGTCAGCCTTACGCGCAGGCCGGCCGCCCTTTACCCCCCATGGAGATTCCTGGTGTTCATTTCTGTTAGAGGTTGAGTCGATACCAGGGCCATAGTGAGATTGGAAGGATGAGACCAATTTAAAAAATCCAGTGACTTCGAGAATCGAACCCGCGACGTTCTGGCCTGTAGCATAGTTTCTGAACCAACTACACTACTGCATGCCCCCGAAAAAACAGAAAGAGTTGTCCCGGAATTGAACACTTCACAACTTGCGTTATGAAGATCTCTGTTTCTTGGAAGGTTACAAGGTAATTTATGACGGTTCATGCTTGACATCTTGTTCTTCTACTCGTATCATACACAGTAGTCGTTACAATAATAATAATAACTTCAAATGCAGATACTGAATTCAATGCAAAATTAATAGGGAACATTATATAAGAATGATTGTTCTAAAGTCCATACATACATATGAATGGAGTTTGAAATATGTCGGACAGGTTGAGGCTGTATACCGGGGCCGTGTTGTATTCCCTTTCACACCACGCTTAACACGTTTTTCTCATTTGACTAATGACAACCTGTGAGATAACTAAACAACTTATGTACCTGTCTGTACTTTAACGTTATGAGATATAACATGAAACTTGATAGGTCTATTCGTGATTCAGAATCTATGTGTTCTTTAGATAATTTAGGTCCTTAAATCATGCAGATATATCGTTATCTTAACATATATATATATATATATTAACCTTAAACTCTACAATATTTTATATGCTTTAAATTACTTCTCGATATAATGAATATACTGAAAACTTGTGTTACAGAATTCCTGGAAGCGTAAACTTGCCTACTCGCTGTTGATATAACAGCTGTGGTGGCCTGAGGGTATGGGAGTGGCGAGGGGGGAATTCGTGAATCAGAACTCATTAATATTCTATCGTGGCATATGTTCATCGGGAGTTTACTCAACCTACACCCAAGAAATGAGTCGCGATATCTCGGTCGGTAAAGTTTCAGACTGTAAGGCCGCGCCATGCTCAAGCGGTTAGTCGCTGGCTTCCCACCCGGGTTCAATCCCGGGTCTGGTCAAGTGGGATTTGTGGTGGACAAAGTGGCGCTGTGGCAGGTTTTCTCCGAGTACTTCGGTTTCCCCTGCCAATCTTCATTCCACCAATTGCTACACAGTCACCCTCACCTATCATCTGGGGCTGGTACAATAGGCCAGAAGTGGCCGCAGTACAAGGGACTTAGTCCCACCCCACTAGCAATAACACAATTTCAGACTGCACGCTGAAGGACAGAGGTCAATTCCTTTCGGGAGCATGCATTCCCCTCGTCGCCCCCTCGTTGTGAAAGGTCCTCGGACCCATTCAGCCTTATGTATATTTGGTGTAGGGGATAAAACGACTAGAACGTGAAGTTACGCGACCTCCATCTATCGTAGAGATCTAGAATCTTTGGAGTTCAGCCTCCATATCCCCTGAACGCATCCATTTCATGGTTCATTAACACAGAAGAGCCGGTCACGGTAGCCGAGCGGTCATGAACTGTCTTCGCTCGCTCGGAAGCCGGGATCGTAAGTTGGAATCCCATTCGGTGTTTGTGTGTGCGTGCGTTTTTCTGTGTTTATGTACAGGTACAGGACTTGCGACGAGCTGATAACCCACCCAAAGAGTCCTACCGAATGTCTAAGAGCTAGGAAACCGAAGTGAAATAGAGAGTTTCAAGGAGGTAGGCCAAGGCCCAAACTGGGGCTGAGCGTCAAAGAAAAAAAAAAAGACAAATAAGAACTGTGTATCTTGCTTTTTCAGCCTTTTTCAAGTATTTGGAGAGCTGTATCTTTCTTGAAGAGTTGTATCTTCTGGGATATAACGCCGTATAGTCAGATGAAATTCAACTGACGCTACGGAGGAACATATCGCCTCCATCTTCAGGGTTTAAGAATAAGCCAAGCAAGAAAACAGCGTGAAAGCAGGTGGCAAGGACCGCTTGTGGAACTACGTGGAACTTTCTTCGTCTGCAGCGTGAGTACTTTTGTCGTGATATCGTTCTGCACACGCAGAAACGTGCATCATGTCCATTTCTCTGTCCTCAAGAAGTTCTTCCAACATTTTGTAAAAAAATCCGTGGTTCTAGTCCGCAAGCGAACTATACCGACCGAGCGACCGCCGCTTGCCGGCGAAGTTAGAGCCAACTTTAGCGGATATAGGGTGTACCGTGGTGAGCGCAACGAATCCCCACGGCCGTTAATATCGGTTTTTTAGACCGAACATTTTATAAATGTCTGTGGTATATATGCGTGTGTAAGGTATTGCCATAAAATCTGGCCCTCGCACTGCGACCTTCCGTAATCTATTGTTCTTCCCCTTTGGATTAACCCTTTATTAATCCTACACTTCGAATGAAATGTAGCACCCTATTTATGAGGGCGTCATAATAGTCGCTAGGTTCCATGAAGAACTGGCCCAGGTGACGAAATCTTAAATAAGCTATGACCTCACAATCACATAGGATAAATTTCTTTCCTCCTTGGCACTACAGCCCCAGTGGCCCTAGGCCTACCTCCATGAACTTCTCCGTTCACTTCGGTTTTTCTGTATCTTACACATTCGGCAGGACTCCTTGGGCGGGTGATCAGTTCGTCGCAAGGCTTCTACCTGTACACAAACACAGAAGAACGCACACACACAAACTAAAAATCCATGACCTGAGTGGGATTCGAACCCACGATTCCGGTTTCCAAACGAGCGAAGACAGTGCATGCCTTAGACCGCTCGGCTACCGTGACCGGCCGCATAGGATGAATACTTCTATCAAATTCTAGTGGAAATTAAAGTTGATTTCGCTTTGTAACAGATAATCTAACTAACTCCATGGAGTTGAATCCTTTTTAGAAGCCGCCAGTTGCTCAGCGATCACTTGTATCTTTTTTTTACAATCATGCGGGAATAGAACGCTTCTCTGAGCGGTCATACCAACTGCATCTCGGTAATTGCTTACTAGTCATGTGGTCCAGTATGACCAACTTACCGCAGGCAATTGCTACAATAAAAGCATCAGTTCGGCTACTTAATTTGTTCCGAAATACGAAACCGTTTCCACTGTGGAATGAGAGTGACGTTGTGTAGAATGCTGCTTATTCATTAGTCTAATTAACGGCGCTCTCTCATTTGCATAGGCTATGTAGTGTCAAATTGGGAAGGGGATGATTGCGAAACATGATTTTGCGTACCAAACGGGTTGCTGTAGCAGTACGGTTCTTGTCTCGTGTTCGGGATGTGTTCGGTTAGAATCCTGACCGGGGAAGTTTTCGTCGTTTTGCTCAGTTCCGTCAAGAAATTTCTGATAAAATACCTTGATTATGCCAACACTGCTTGTTTACATTTACTTTCAAACTCATCATTCCCTAATCATCCTATCATTGGACGTGGAGGGAAGCGTTTATATCATACTTTGAGGTATTTTTTGGCACTTTCCGGGAGGTACTGGGAAGAATTACGAACAACTTCAGAATATTCGGAATTGCTGGGTCTTTTCGAGTTTGCCCATCGTCAATTATCCCTGTAACTGGCCATGGAGGCTCATAGGGTTGTTAAACGTCGAGGCTCCTACATTTTCTAGACAATCGGTTCGCAGATGGCGGTGAGGTCAGCCTTACGCGCCGGCCACCCTTTACCCCAAGAATATTCCTTGTACTCATTTCTGTTAAGAGGTTCCGTCGACCCCAGGTCCATAGTTAGCCTGGAAGATTTAAGTCAATTGAAAAATCCGATGACCCCATTGGGATTCGAACCCGCGACCTTATAGCTTGTAGCATAGTGTCTGAACCAACTGCGCTAGCACGTGCCCCACATCATCTCTTATTCTTAAAAAAAAACAGAGAAAACAATGGTTCCGAAACAGGGTGTTTCTGTCCTCAGGGAAGGAGGAGGGGTGAGATACCTACCCTTTTGAGACCCTTAAAAAGAGCTAACCTCAATCAATGACACTGATCTCCCTCAATACCTGAGGACGGAAACAGATCCTGTTTCCGAAACGTTCTGTACTCTCGTTCTGTAGAATACCGGACGTTGGACAAAGTCCAAGAACCAAGTAATTCCAAGTCGGAACCCGTAGAACCTACTTCAGGGCGATTGATGTGGCATCATCATCATCATCATCATCATCGTCGGCAAAACAGCCCTTTTGGAGCAATGGGCTTCATTAGAAGATTCTGCCAGATTGCACGCTGTTTTCACTTTTTTGGATTTCGCAACAGTAACCTTCTTAGAGAGAAAGGTCGCCAGCCTTGCGCCCACCCTCCAACATTGAGGACCAGGTCTCTGTAGTTATGTCCCCCAGTGACAAGGTGGCCCAGTTATACCCCCAGGCACCGGGTTCCCTTTTCGTCGCCTTGTATGACTCGCAGGTCTAAGGTGGACGTATTCTAACCCGCCTCGACGCGGGGAGGTACGAGTATTTCCTGAATCAAATTCTGGAGCCTTGCCCTTAGGCCAACCGTTCGTTGCTGCCCAGCAGATAAACAGCAGTGCGACAGCGTGAGTGAAAGCAGACTTTGGCAATATGCATTAGCGATATTTGGCTTTGCCCCATGCGTCCAGCTTCAGTCGAAATGCTTCGGATAAAGGAATTTGGATCGCATTTGGTATATTAGAGCGTAAGGCTCGGAATTTTGTGTGGCTGTTTGTAAAATTCTTTGGACTCAATAATACAGGATTTATTTTTTAAACTTGAATTTCTGCTATCACGAATGATTTTTAAGTGATTCATATTATTCTGAATACCATTTACTCTGGAATAAAAGGCTTAACTAATTTCGGATGTAAGAATTTTTGTTATAATCTGAGGACATGTTCTGTGGAAATTCTTTGAATATGAACACGAAGAAAATATTTTCTCGATAACACGAGCGAGATAATAAAAAAAAAGTTCAGTATGTTCTTAGCTGTACGAATATTTGGTTGTTATTTTCAAAGTTTGCGCTGTGCTGTTTTTGTTATGGTGACTGCTATGTTCAAAGGTTGAAACTGACGTCACGGTCGAACATGATTAAACTTTCATGTTATTGTATGTTGGCTTGAAACTTTACATTGAAGTGGTTTGCAATTCAATTCCTGGAAATGCATGACCCGTACTCAACTTGCCCTCTGTTTCCAGCAACTAATTTACGAAACGAATTCTGTCATGCATTTTGTCGCAGCGAATTTACCAACCCAAAGGGCAAACTCAACATTTCATAAAAGTACTGAGACCAGTGGCGCAGGTCTGGCCGTGTCTCATCATACGGGCATTCGTACTGCGTTGCATAATCGCAAAGTGATCATTTCTGACGTTTTAATGGAATTTTCATGAAAAGGAGCTCTGTATAGGCTTATATCGGAAAACATTTGTGCTCCAGAGAATACAGGCGGAAAGTGTGTTAAATTAAAATAAATTCATCCGCGTTCTTAATCAATTAAGCACAATATCATGGACACGTATGGGGGAGTGGAGGTATAACTTCACCTTTTTTGACCTCGGCATTGGATGGGGGTGAGTGGTCAGATGTACTCCCCGGTCTCGGGCGATTCTCCAGGGGAAAGAGCCCTTGGCGCCTATTAAATATGAGGCTGGGTGGGCCCCAGAGGAGTTCTGGACGCTGTAAAGATAAATTACTTGTCCTAAGCGGCAATCGAACTACAGCCATCTAGCTCATAGCTCGTTGTTGCACCGACTGACGTATCCACTACGTAAAATTACCGTTAATAAGCGGAATCGAAAGAGGCACGCGGTAGCGTAGTTGGTTGAGGCACTGTGCTGCAAACCGGAATGTCGTGGGTTCAAGTCCCAATGAGGTAATTGGATTTTATTCAATTGGCCTAATCCTTTCAGCCGCACTGTGGTCCTGAGGTCGACTCAGCCTCTTGCAGAAATGAGTACCAGGAATATTCTTGGGGGTAAAGGGCGGCCAGAGCGTAGGGCTGACAACCTTGCCGCCATCTATGAGCCGATTGTCTAGAAAATACGGGGACCTCAACATCTCACAACCCTATGGGCCTCCATGGCCTGTCACAGGGATAACTTTACTTTTTTTACTTTTTAAACGGAAACGAAAAGAGGGCCAATATGACAAGCTTCCAGAAATCTCTGCATACATGAGGAACAAGATTTTTGGATCTAAGCTTGTGATCAACATATCTGAACCATCACCATGCAGCAGAGTCTGTCTTGGGAAGCTAATTGTCGCTTTAGGAAACCCTCAAGGTTCATTAATGTGCCCTTTACTGAACCCGAATAAGTAGATCTTTATTTCGTATGTTCACACAAAACAGCTATAAGATATGTCTTAATATTGTCGCGTGTTTGCTAGGTAACGCCACAAGGAAACTCACTCGGGTCTCGGTTTTGGCGAGCACTCCCACATCCGTTTTAATGACGTGGTACTTAATTAATTAATCACATGGTCACATTAACTTTTATCTTTCTAACTCCATAGACCTGCGTCCTTCTCGAGAAGGCGCCGGTCGAACAGCAGCCGTCGTTCTAAGATATTTTAAATTTGTCACTTCTTGGAGGATTGTTCAGTTTTCAGCATACCGACTATTGTGGTTTCGTCGTGCTTGGACATATAATTATCTGCTTATAGTGTCTAATAATGCTCTTTATATTGTCACGTGATCGAGTGTGAGTACAGACTGGGTTTTGATTACTGACTCGATTTATTGACCTCTTATGTACACAACTCGTTACTACAAGTAAATACAACTCTATCGCTAATCTCCACACTTTACAAATCACGCTTGCACACAGACTAGTGTTCTCAGTCTGTTATACATCTCCACTAATCGTTTCCTGGTAACTGCTTCTAACACTGGAAATTCTTCAGCTTCCCCACTGACTTTGTTGCACGCTGGCTCTCAACTGGACCTGATAAGTCTTGTCTTCATGGATTTACCCCAGCTGTTACAACTGATTAACTTCTAAACTTATTTCGGTTATAACATCTCGGCACGACCCTCGCAGAAAACGCCGTTTATTGTGGTATTCTTTCGTTTCCGTGGGGACATGTTTGTATTCGAAGGCGTTACCCAGTAACGGTTGCGTATACATGCTTATTAAGAATCATGTTACCTAGAAGCGGATGTTGTTTCGTTGTCGTTACCCAGTAACGGGACTACATGCTACAATATATTTTTTCCCAAAAAATTAACATCATTACCGTAGCCTAGAAGCGTAAGTGTCGCATTCGGGTCTTGTCCCTAGAACTGTTATCGGGCGTTCCTAGTGGCGTTTTCTAAAGCGATGTTAGATTCAGTGTTGATGTGCTGTCTCCTTGAGTCAGTCCATTGTGCAACAGAAAATCTGCTAGACAAATATCACCCTTAATGTACGCATTTTATGTGTTTACTCGGAAAGTAAAAGCAGTTTAGTTTGCGTCCTGAGGTTATGCTCCTCCCAAGGGCCCACTAAATATATATAAACTAAGTTGAGCCCATTTGTTACTTTCCGCGACTCCGTTGTAATGAAATTTGCGTTCGTTTCCGCGGGTGGCTTCTGCGCCGGAATCTTATTTGGTCTGCTGAGTGTGTTTGGGATCTCGGTTACGTCATCATACTATCTTCCAGTTCATGAGTGACTATTTCGACGCCCCCACGTCCAAAATCCTGCGCTTCATCCGAAGCGTGGGGTTGCTGAGGGAATAATTAAAAAGGGGAAGCACAATGGACCACTGAGGTCTAAGTGCAAGGGCCGAGTAGGCCTACCCCTTCATACATACATACACACATCTTCCAATTCATGGGATAAGTACTGATACTGTAATGTTATACTATACAGGATGTTCCAGGAGGAAAGTCAATATTCTGGGAGATCATAGTATGTGTCATTCCGAGAAGAAAACTGTATATGTACACGTATCCTATTCCGAACGGTTTCCGAGATGAAAATTAAAAAAAATATATATTTTTTTTTTTAAATTTGCTTAGTGGGTGGTGGAGTCCAACGGGGTCCACTAGGCACGGCGGCCACTGATTGGCCTATTCTAGCCTGCCTCAGGTCATTATGATGATGGAGAATTTGATGGAATGAAGATTTGCAGGGGAAACCGAAGTACTCGGAGAAAACCGCGACTTTCTCCATCACAGATCCCACTTGACCAGACCCGAGACGGAACCCGGACCTCCGCGGTGGGAAACCTGCGACTAACCGCTTGAGCTATGGCGCGGCCCTCCAAGATGAAACTTGTATAATTGTAACTGTATACGGGGTTTGGATTGGCAATCGGATTTGTTGAACGCTTACATAACTCGTTACTACATTTCAGAAATCACTGTTGCACACAGACAAGTCCGTGTGGTTGATATCCTGAGGTTTCACAATGTACACTTTGTACGCGTTTCACTTTTCACCCCTGTCCCGCTCGTCTGAGTCTCATGGGTTCGGTCTTCAGACAATTCGTTATCGGATTCTGTAGTTCCTTGGTATGTAATCTATTCTGTTTCCCTCTTAGTTACTCGTCGACTTACGTGTGGACATAAAATTTATAAAGGAAAATACAATTTCAACTTATATGACTTTCATAGCGGCCTCCGTAGTCTAGGGGTAACGTTCCCACCTCATGACTCAAGGTACGCGGATTCAAACCCGGCGGAGGTCGTGGAATTTTTAAGGGCGGAAAAATTCAGGGAACAAGTCCTCCGGGAGGGACTTTAAGCCGTGGGCCCCGTGTCGTAAATTTACGGCACGTAAAATAACCTCATGTCTCTAGGAGACCTCTGAGCTAAATTTGGCCAAAAAGTTTCCCGCCCAAAGTAGTTTTCAATGCCTCCGGTAGATGGGGGAAGTATTAGGTACCACTGCCAGAGGAAGGGGGACCTCTCTGACAGAAAGGGACTAACTATTAGATACCACTGCCAGTAGAAGGTTGGAACCTCGCTGGCAGAAAAGAGCTGATAGTAAGCACCAGTACCGGTAGGGTATGGAGACATTAGAAATTAAAAGGGGGACGCACAATGGACCAATAACTGGACTAAGTGCATGGGGAAGCCCACCCCCTCAATACTGAATACTGAATATATGACTTTCATGGATATTGTTCAGTATTTATATCCAAAATAATTATTTATAAAAGTTAAATATGTTCCTGTAACAGTCCGTGGAGGCCCATAGGGTTGTGAGACGTTGAGGCTCCCACATTTTAAGACAATCAGCTCACCGTTGACGGTGAGGTTGTCAGCCTTACGCGCCGGTCGTTCTTTACCTCCCCAGGAAGGCTGAGTCGACCCCAGTGCCATAGTGCAGCTGGAAGGATTAGGAGAATTGAAAAATTTAGTGACCTCAACGGGAATCGAACCCGTGGTCTTCCGGCATGTGGCTCAGTGCCTCGACCAACTACGCTACTGCGTGCCCCGAATAATTGTTTAAATGAATCAAAATATATTCGATTTGCCCTTCTCTGTTTAAGTAAAACCAGACACAATCAAATAAGGCATTACCAAGGATGGCCGGTGATGGAGCACTAGCTTTGAGGTCACGAACAAGAATTTTATGGCTTTTTCTTTAAAATCTCCTGCGTGTGGTGAAAATATGTCTGGGAACGTAATATGGATTTCTTCTTAACATTGCCGATTTAGGATTTAAGTCTTTCTCCCAAGAAACAACAGCAGTTGGCCAATATAACAGTGCATTAATCCAAATATTTGTTGAAAATATTCTGACTTGTCGCTGAAAACGTATCTGATTATTTTCCACGTAAATAAGTAGGCAAAATAAACGCGGAATTATGCACTGCCATTTCATTCTGTTGCATCTTTTCGCTTTCACTATACCGTAAATTAAATAGTTGCAAGCCTCTGCCCTAAGCATGGTTACTTCACTGAATATTATAGGCCTACACACTCACTCACTCATGGAGCTGAGCCCTTCCTGAGGAGCCGCCAATTCTGCAGCTACTCAAGCATTCCCCAGCATTTTATGGAACCCGAAGGTTCATTACCATGTTCACAAGAACTCTCCACTGGTCCCTATCCTGAGCCAGATAAATCTAATCCATACCATCCCATCCTATCTAAGATCCATTTTAATATTGTTCACCCACCCACGTCTTGCTTTTCCCAGTGGTCTCTTTCCTTCTGGCTCTCCCACCGATATCCTACATGCATTCCTCTTCTCCCCCATTCATGCTACGTGCCCTGCCTTTCTTATCCTCCTTGACTTGATCACTCTAATTATACTTGGAGAAGAGTACAAGTTATGAAGCTCCTCATTATGCAGTTTTCTCCAACCTCTTGTCACTTCATCTCTCTTCGGTCCAAAATTCTCCTCAGCACCCTGTTCTCAAACACCCTCAGTCTATGTTCCTCCCTTAATGTCAGAGACCAAGTTTCACACCCATACAGAACCACAGGCAAAATTATCATAGACCTACATATAGGCTATGTGTATTTCGGATGCGAACTGTTGTATGTAGGCCTGCATATAGGGCCCTACGTCAGAAGTAATTCAACGGCTGCTTTGTTCGCTAAGACATTAAAACCAGCAGCTGCTAGTGACATTTCTAAGGCAGCTTCAATTAAGAGTCGGCACGGTTTGAATTACTTCTACCTGACGCTGCTTGTCTCAAATGAAGACGTCTTTTATGGGCTGTAATAAACTCCCTACACGCCCTCATGTTTCGAGACACTTCGCTTGAGTTGTTGACGGAGCAGCAACACTTCACGGCTTTCTGGTTGAAGTTTTCCTTAACTACTTGCTACAATTACTTCTCGTAAAGTGTCTTCTCTCAGATCGTTTTGGAGCGGGGATAAACATGGAAGGACGAGTGTGTGAATATATCAAGAAGGGAATGTCTTCTTGTCAAGTTCTTAACAAATTGCAGTTGAAGTTTATGTATACAATTAGATGTTTGTAGACCACGCGTTAGAACACATTTCGCCGTAGACTTCGCCGTAGGAACGGAAGAAACAAAGCACCGTCGTTTACAATTCGCTCCTTCTCCTGAATGACAAGTTGATCTGACAGTACACAAAATGTAAGGTGAAATCACGAGACGAAATTGTCTCGTCAGGGAGATGTAACGAGTTAGTGGACGGTTATTAGCTCTCATCTTCAGGGAAAGAACATAAACAAGAAGCGATGCAGGATCTGTTTGCTGTATTCTGGCGTAACTTGGGACAATGTAATCATATCGTCCTGTGCATCAGAGTTGCTCACTTCTTGTGCGCATGACAACTAGAATATGCCCCTGCATTAAACAGTGGTTACCGAAATGTAACAGCATCTGTGAGATCTTGTTCCGTCCTGTGCTGTTATTTCTTCGGCCGATGTTACTCTTCTAGAGAGTTCGATGCCCCGATATTTGTCACACTTCTTGATATGTGTAACACACTACAGCTGTAACACGGTAGTCAGAAGAATGTGCTCACTTGCTCACTGAGCTGAGCCCTCCTTGAGAAGCCACCAATTGTGCAGCTTATCAAGAACTTCCCAGCATTTTATGGAACCAAAAGCTTCATTACCGTGTTCACAAGAGCCTCCCATTGGTCCCTATCCTGAGCCAGATCAATCCAATCCATACCTTTCCATCCAATCTCGAAGTAAAGGTATCCCTGTACCAGGCCACGAAGGCCCGTAGGATTGTGAGACGTTGAGTGTCCTACATTATCTAGACAGTCGGCTCAAAGATGGCGGTAAGGTTGTCAGCCTTACGCGGCTGCCGCGCTTTACTCCCCAGGAAAATTATTTAATTAATGCCTGGTACTCATTTCTGATAGAGGCTGAGTCGACCCCAGGGCCATAGTGCGACTGGAAGGGTTAGGTCAATTGAAAAAAATCCAATGACCTCATCGGTACTTGAACCCACGACCTTCCGGCTTGTAGCATAGCCCCTTAACCGACTACGCTACCGCGTGCCCCCACCTATCTCTCTAAGATACATTTTAATATTGTCCACCCAGGAACGTCTTGGTCTTCCTAGTGGTTTCTTTCCTTCTGGCTTTCCCACCAATATCGTATATGCATTTCTCTTCTCCCCCATTTGTGCCATATGCCCTGCCCATCTCATCCTCCTTGACTTGATCAGTCTAATTATACTTGGAGAAGAGCAGACTAATGTACATGTAGACAGCTGCACATAGGTCGGTCTTTAGTTCGTCGCTGAAATAAGGAGACCAAGTTTGGTATCTTTGCAGAATGACGGATAAAATGAAATAATTTAGTATATTTTTTATATTTAGTTTTATAGCTAACATTTCCCCGGATTTAAGAAGGAAAAGTTTAGTTCGTCTCTGCGCTTAATTAAATATGACTATGTGGACGTAATTTTGACGTATAGACCCATTGCTAGGCAACGACTCGGTAAACACATTCCCGAGCAAGCGTAGGCGCGCAACGTTAGGACGTTCATTGCTAGACAACGTGTCCGAGGCTATATTTTCTGCGTTGTCCGTTTACAGTGGTTATAAAGAAGTGTTCAGCAGGACATTACAATAATAGAGAAGTGAAGTGTTGTGTTTCGGGGGGCGCCAGCCTTCCGTCATATTATAAGTTTTGGAGCAGAGAAATTGAATTGAGTCTAGTCTTTGGAATAGGCAGATGTAACATACTAAAAAAAATAAATTGAAGTTTACTCTTGTAATTGAACGAAAATATGATTGAGAATGAGAACGGCATAAAGAATTTAGCTGCAGTAGTCCTACTTGCGTATCGCTTTTTGCAGACCGTGCATATTGGTACAGAGTGATTTCAGTAATATCTTTGGGCGTTCTCGCTGCACGAAGCAGAATGAACAGAGCAGTTATATATTTTGTGTATGCTACATGTTCTGCCTTAAGGGTCTGACGTTGTTACCAAGTTCCCAAAATTCTAACAGACAGAAAACTGTAAACGCAAGCCAGCAAGAAAACTCGTTGACATTTAATATTCTATTGGCGTTCCATTAAAATTATCTGTAGGCGTACTCGGATGGCCGCTTTCTCTGTGTGTTATTTCCTTTGTGAAATTTATAAAATTGTATTTCGCTGTAATTGTTAAGGCTTACAACGCCACTGCTCTCCCACGTATTTCGCAGAAGAAACCCTTGCTGATCTGGGTAACAGTTTTGAATAGCAAAGATACACAGGGGTGTCTACCCCTCAGATTATACCGATCTGCTAGAAGACCTGGCCCTAACTTCACTGTCATCCATAAACATGCGTTCTTTGAATTCAGTATCTGAAGTGTACGCGTAATTTTGAGATCGCATCTGCCAGTCCGAGTGTCTCGTCCCCAGAAGTTCTTAGTGGATTTTAAATAGGTATGCATTATGTTACTAGAAAATATGCAGTAACATTGGTGGTGGTGGGGGGGGGCATTTAGTTTAATTTTTAGGGTCACTATATGCTGGGATGCCGATCACGGTGGCTGCGCTGTCTAAGGCATGTACTGTCTTCGCTCCCTCGAACGCTGGGATCGTGGGTTCGAATCGCACTCAAGGCATTGATGTCTGTGTGCGTTTATTCTGTGTTTATGTTGTTCTGTTTGCAGGTAGCGGCTTTGCGATGGACTGATCCCCCGTCAAAGGAGTCCTACCGACTATGTATATGATCAAGAAACTGAAAAAGTGACCAAGGCCCAACAAAGAGTTGTAGAGCCATAATAATTCAATTCATTTCTTTATTATTTACGTGCCGAGTCAACAGCCGCAAGGCCAATTACAGACAGAGCACAGTGTAGATAAAAGTAATTACATTATAGACAAACACATTATAAAGTCAAAGACAAATTACAGGCAAGCACTGGGGAAAACACAACAATGTAGAAAAGTAAACAATAATAATAATAAAATATGCTGGGATGCGACGCAGCACAATGAAGCGCAATTTTTCCGAGGTTTCAGAGGAACGTACGGCCTCCATCTTCAAGATAAAGGAATTAGCCTTTTATTTTATGAAATATGTCAGTGAGTATGGAGCTCGCTGTCTTCTGGGATGTGACGCTGTATAGTCTGGTGTTTAATAGCACAAATGGGACCTATTAGAGAGCTTTACAACGTTTTACTTGTAAGCCCTGTAGTAATGTTACCACTTGTATGGACTTTAGTGTAGATTCGAGGATAATAGTCGAAATATACGTGTCGTGTTTTATTAGCCTATCCGTGTTGTTTGGGAGCCGGGATAGCTCAGTCGGCATAGCGACCGGCTGCGGGATGGGCGACCGAAGGGGTCGGAGTTCGAGTCCCAGTAGAGTAAAAAATTTTCTCTTCTCCACGTCGTCAAGACAGGCTACGGGGCCTACCCAACCTCCAGTCCAATGGGTACCGGGGGCTCTTTCCTCGGGGGTTAAGCGGCCTGGGCGTGAAGCTGACCACTCGCCTCCAGCTAGTGCCGAGGTCAAAAAAATTTGGATTTATACATCCACTCCCCCATACGCCTTCATGGCGTAGTGCTTAATTATTTGAGGACAGGAACAACTTTAGCATATCCGTATTGCCTAGTGGAAGAAACCGGTTGAATGTGCTGATTTCTATATTTCCTTGCTTCTGCTAATCGACATCTCAGAGTGAGAGGGTTTATCATGTCCTGATATGTACCCTCGACTGAGAACTCCCGACACAAGAACAAGACGGAGATCTATCCCATATGCTTACATACGGTCGCAAAAGAAACGGACTTTTTTCTATCCAAAACTGGTTTTTGTTCGTTCCACAATTTAATGTAATATGTCATTTTTCTTACGGATCGTTGAATCTTATGCGTATTTGTTCACGAATATCTTGAAGTGAATGCATAGTTAACATCTCATATCTGTCCGTTAGCGTATTGTGACATGACTATTTGAACTCAGCCAGCGGTAGGCAACGGCCCGAGGCTATATAGCGAGAGCCTTCGAGGAAATTAGGTTAGTTACCGCCATGAATATTTGCGAGACAGTCGCCAACCGGTAACAGAAATATACGGAAGATGACGAATGTACATTATAGGGAGCCGTTACCAGGTTAGACCGCTCGGCTGCCGTGACCGGCGTCGAATCATTAAACTGTAAATGCTGGTTTGGAGCTCCTGCTGGCCTCACCGTATAGGTCGAAATATTAGTACATATGGTATCACACACTGTTCCCACAACGTCTTGTTTGGTGGCTATACCACGATCAGTGTTACCGGGTAGAGATGGCGAATATGGTACATTATCATACTTAACGGATTTGCGTATTCCAACACAATTCGCAGAAACATTTTAGGCCACGTGTTTGTGAGCCTTGGGCCACTTTTTCTTTCAGGGTCTCTGTCATGTTCCACTCGACAGAACTTGAAGCCAGTAACACTGTAAAAGCCTTTCTTGTCCACGCTGTGGGAAATTGCGCTTCCGGTCAGAAGTCTGCGTCGCGTAAATGGGAGGGAAGTAATCATGAGACGTAGCAGCTGAGCCAGGAAAGGAATAATGCAAGATATTTCATTGGTCAAATTGTGGTCTGTTCTGCGAAATGTCTGCAAAATCGTCCCCATGAGACCGTTGTGTCATCTCAGCAAACGTCAGACAGTTCAGCAAAATGTGTAAAGAAACCTATTAACTTATACTAATCTAACAAAGGCTTGGACCGCCTCTGTGGTCTAGTGGTCAGAGTTCCTGCCTACAGATCCAGAGGTCCGGGTTAGATTCCTGGCGCTACCAGATTTTCTGAGAAGTATTGGGTCTGGATCGGGGTCCACTCAGCCTCGTGAGGATAATTGAGGAGCTGTGTCAAGGAAATTAACAGCCGTGGGGATTCGTTGCGCTGACCACGCGACACCCTCTATTCGCTAAAGTTGGCACTAACTTCGCCGACAAGCGGCGGTCGCTCGGTCGGTATAGTCCGCTTGAGGACTCAAGTCACGGAGTTTGTTTTTATTATTTTGCTCCCTTGGCTTACTTTTCGACCCTGAACACGGAGACAGAACGTCGTAAGTCTTCCTCTCACTACACGGAGCCGTCTCACAGAAAGTAGTGGCCTGCAAAATTATACCCGTACTCCGTGCTCTAATGTAGCCTCCAATACCAGATATCTCACAAACCGGTCGCTCTGGAACGATACATGCGTATGGGCAGACAACCTTCCCAATGTGCATTCGTTTTGTGAAGTTTGTTCATAAAAGTATGATATTAGTGGCTCTGCAAGGAGAATGAACACTGTGTTGTATGTATTAACATTTTTAGATCTCTGTTTAGTACACATAACTAAAGAATTTATTGATAACTAGAAATATTATAACTGTGAAGAAAACAGTCTTCTGGGATTTGGCACCGTGTATATGTGGTGTTAACCGACGTTTCGGAGGAACGTATCGCCTCCATCTTCAGGGTAGAAGAAAAAATATATATAAGAATCTGCAAGCAAAGAGACCGTGAGAACCGGTAAAAGCAGACTGCTTTTACNCCACACAAGGCATGGATGTTTGGTGTGTGTATGCGTTTATTCTGTAGTCCTGTGTTTAGGTAGAGAAGCTTTGCGACGAGCCGATCACCCGTCCAAGGAGTCCTACCGTCTGTAAAATGACCATGAAACTGAGAAATCAGCCCTCTGCTCCAAAGTTGGAGCGAAGAGGAGGAAGAATTCAAAGGAGCACACAGAGGCTTCATATGAACCATTAATGCTGATTGTTAGTTCAATTAATGACATAATAGGCATCGCCATAGCTCAGGCGGTTAGTCGCTGGCTTCCCACCGCGGCTGCCCGGGTTCGACCCCGGGTCTGGTCATGTGGGATTTGTGGTGGACAAAGTGGAGTTGGGGCAGGTGTTCTCCGAGTACATACTTCGGTTTCCCCTGCCAATCTTAATTCCACCAATTGCTCCACAATGACCGTCATCTATCATCCGGAGCTGGTACAATAGGCCAGTAGTGGCCGCAGTGCCCAGTGCACACAATCTCAGCCCACTAATTACATAATATGAAATTGGAGAAAGTTGCATGAAGAAGATAATTAGCATGATAACATGAAGTAGGATGTTACGGGCAGAGCATGTAGCACGCATGAGAGGAATGCATACAGGGTTCCGGTAGGAACACCCGAAGGAAAGAGACAACTAAAAATGTATCTTAGAGAAATGGAATGGGCGTAAGGACTGGATTAATCTGGCTCAGGATAGAGGCCAGTGAGAACATGATAGTGAACCTATTCGTGCCGTAAAATACAGGTAATTTCTTGAGTCTCTGAGCGACTGGTGGCCTCTTAAGAAGAGCTCAGCACCATAGAATTAGGTAGTTTGTTGTTAATTAAATATATCATTTTGCCTTCTTGCCAGTTTTGAGCGAATTTATAATGCTTGTTGGTTACAGGAGAAGAGTTTATTGTAGTTTTAATTATTTCACGTGTAGTTCCTTCTGGAGAACGTGTTTCTGATACGCAATTGCTTACTTTTGCAATCGTTTTGAATGTTGTTTATAAGCAGTTTGTGTTGCGAGAGAATAGCGAATGTTTTCCAGGCGGTACGTTTAAGTTGCTCATGTAGTGGAGACTGTCAGTCATGTTACGTTCTTGGAACTGACACCAGGTGCCACTTCGAACAGCAGCCGCATTCATCGGATCACAGACGTAATCAGTATTTTGTCCCTCTTGTTATGGGTCGTGATTCCTTCATTTGCTGCCTTCTAATGCACATGTATTCTTATTTGCTCGTTATTGTTCGAGTTTCTTGGAAGAGAGGACAGCTTGACCTCCTAGGTCAGTACAAAGTATGTAGAGGAAGTTCAGCGTCAACCAGGATACACTCAGTCACCCCACAAGTCATTAATCACAATTTATAACCATAACCGAAACTTCCGTGTACTCCATACATTATTGCAACGGACTTATGTTACTGATGCAGACCGTTGCGACATCAGTAGAAAAATCACTATTTTTTTCTCAATATATTGTGGCATGTAGACCCGTTACTAGGCAACGACCGTGGAATAATTAGCTGTACAACAGCCGTTGCTATGTAAAGGCCGCAACAGACACGCACACAACAATGGAAGAACTGTTAGAAGCGGTTCGTTTTGAGGCTATATAACGATGGTCGAATACTTCCACCGTAGCCCTGCGAGTCGTACGAGGCGACGAAAAGGGAACGCAGTGCCCTGGAGTGTAATCGTGATACCCTGTCCCTGGGGAATATATATACGGGAACCTGGCCCTCCAGGTTGGCCGAGTCTCGAATATGAGACAGTAAAATATGGTTATGAGTCCGCGGGACTCGGATTTAAGAATGACTGCGCTGGCGAGGACCAGCAGAAATTGTAAACGACAGACCCATCCTCTCATCAGAGAGGATGTTATATAAGGACTATAATAGCAAGTTGAGAAAAAAAAAGAAATTACTGGTCGTGAGTCTCAAGGGGTTGTCGCCAAGACGAACTGATTGGCGGTAAACCACCAGTCGAGAAGTAACTCTGACTCTGACTCTGAAGGGGAGTCTTGAGACAGCAGTGAGCATAGTAGGAAGTTGTGAGACGGCCGCCAGCCTGGGAGTTAGTTGTGAGATAGTCGTCGACCAGTAAGGACATGAACACATAAACTGAGGACGCTACGGCGTTGGAAGCCGTTACCAGGCGAAAGTCAGTGAAGATACAGTAGACTGGGAAGACTTATTAAGTGTATGAATTAGCGTTGGCCCTGTAGTTATTTGTAGTTACGTTCTGTAAGAATTCAATAAATCCAATTACGAATCCAAACCCCGTCTATAGTCACTCATACACGTGACAATATTTCTGGTATTCATAAGCCTGCGGGAAATTCAGACGCCCTTGCACTTGAATTTGCTTCCGTAAGGTTGCCAGTACGTGGTGTGAGGTTCCGTGGTTCGCAGAGTAGCTGTGCTTTAGGCGAACAATGTTGGCAAAACGAACAGTAGAGCTGAGAACATGACACACACTTAGTGCGCATGGCCCAAGATAAGAATAGCAGCTATAGAATCTCGTGTCTGTCTGGTCACTAATTGGATTTCCCATAACCAAATACACGTATGTTCATCCCGCACAGCGTCATGCAAATCCTGATTGGTTAGCCCAAATTGGTCACTCTTGTAACCAAGCCCAGAAAGTTGTTTCCGCGTTCCATTCCCTGCTCAGTAACGCCCCTTTCACACTCTCCAAATCATCAAGATGATATCCAATAAGTCATAGGTTCATAAACTGTGGATCGCGACCCCTTAAGGGATTCCAAACCTTTTAATGATGAGGGTGGGGGTACGTTTGTAAGAATTATTTAAAATGTGTTCATTTCCATGCGTAGTTTCTAAGCTAGTACGACTTACCACAACTGTTACTGTAGTTAGTGTTATGTGAGTAGCTCACATAAAACGTAATGACACTAAACGCCCTTTTAAAGGAAAAGAAAATAGGACAAAGAGACTCGACAATTTTAAATAGTGTGACGCATATGCCCATTTCTAGGCAACGGCTCGGCAAACACATTCCTGAAACATAGCTGTCAACAACAGAAGGGCATCCGTTGCTAGGTAACGGACCAATAAACACGCATTATTGACAACAGAAGACGGTGTTTTCTATGGACTCAGTGCCTAGGAGTTATAAGAGGACACAGATAGTCGTAGTTCAGATCTGAGTTCAAGGAGTATAACGGAACACAATGGAGTTCAGTTGGAGGTCAGAATAGTTCCAGTGAAGTGTTCAGTTGGAAGAAGATGACAGTGTGTCAGATAGTAATTTGTGAACTGTTGTAATCAGTTGTATCAAGGTCCAGTAAATTCGATCATCAAATCAAAAACCCGTTATTATTAGTCACGCAAACCCTGGATACATGGAAATACAGATAATATTAATTGCCTTAGGTACAAGTATCAAGTATACTCCGTTGATTAGAAAAAATAATTTTTCTTTCAACAGTGCACGAATTGCCCTGTTGTTGAAAAACCTTTAATGACTTATATTAGGCGCTTTTTCGATTTATATGTTTTGATCACAGACGATGAAGTAGGAATTTGAGTCGCAGATTTTTAGAATATCGGCTGAAACAAAGTCCATCGAAATATTTCTCTCGAGTCTACAATAAAACTACAAAAGGCGCGAATGTATTTCCAAAAAAAAAAAAAAATGTTATGATACACAATGTATAACATACTGGGGCATCCGTTCCGTTTACGTGGAAAATATACGCGGATTACATGATGAAATAATTGTAGCTGAAAACGAAACATGAAGATGGCATATATGTGCCGAAACATATCGTCTTAGACAACAAACGCCTCCTGCTGGGAAGAGTGTGGTGTTGATAGGAATATAATAAATATTGTCTGTATTTGTTTCAATTCCGATCTGTATTGGGTGAGGCAGAGACATGCGCAGTTGCACTGTCCGGTGGTAGGATTCGTTGCTGCTGGTTAGGCTAATTATATTTGAATGGTACCAGACAGTAATTAAATAATGCTGAATAAAAGATAAAGCTATCCCCGTAAGAGGCCATGGAGGTCCATAGAGTTGTGAGACTTCGAGGCTCCCACGTTCTCTAGACAATCGGCTCACAGACGACGGTGAGGTCAGCCTTACTCGCTAGCCGTCCTTTAACCCCCAGGAAGGTTCCTGGTACTCATTTCTATTAGAGGCTGAGTCGACTCCAGGGTCAGAGTGTGGCTGGAAGGCTTAGGTCAATTAAAAATGAAATGATCTCATCGGAAATAGAACCCGCGACCTTCAGGCTTGTAGCATGGTGCTGAATAAGTATAAAAATTACGTTATTGATACTATGTTGTTCTGGAACACGATTGTACACTTGATTTTTTTTTTTTAGAAAACCCCAGCTCAATTATGGCGTTAAAGTTACGTAACTGAGAATCGACATTAAAGTGAAAACAGGATATGATATGGGGTGATCATGTGGCTCAGGTCAGAGACTGACGGTGGACTCTTAATCACGTGATAATGCATCCTCGGATTCCATAAACGATTAATATTAGGTTGACCAACTGAGTGACCATTGGGTTCTCATTAATGAAGTTTCTCCATGGGGCCAATTACTTTATAGACTAGCTTATAATTTTAATAATAATTTTTATTCGTAATCGATTGTGATTTACATTTACTGCAGTCTGCAGAGCTTTTCCTACGATGTAATTTATTTCCTTGCTGCTGATATTACAACGTTTGTTCTCTGCTCAAGATTACTCGTACAGCGATCCCATTATTTGGCCCCTTAAAACACAGTGGTTACTAAATATATCTTTCTTCACTGGCTCTACAGCCCCCTTGGGCCCTGGCCTGTGATTTTTTTTTTTAGTTTCATGATCATTTCACAGATGGTAGGACATATTGGATGAGTGATCAGCTCGTCGCAAGGCCTTTACCTAAACACAGGACAACACATACACATACCAAACATCCATGCCATATGTGGGATTCGAACCCATGATCCTGGCTTCCGAGCGAGTGAAGACAGTACTTGCCTTAGACCGCTCGGCACCTGCTTTCATATTAAAAGTCGATACGTTTTGCTTATAGACTGAGGTTGTGTGTCTCGTATGATTTTCCGAACGAATAGCAGCATTTATCAATTGGCCTTTATTATGAAGAATACGTGTATTTGCTGTGAGACAGGAGCAGAGATGTGTTTCTAGGGAATTCTCTTTCTATTGTTCTCTGCCTCTTTCTGGGGATGTTTTTGAAGACGAGAAACCTTGATTCTTCTGAGCAGAAAAGGTCCCTGACCCCAAACTTTTGGAGCAATGAACCTGTTTTTCTCATGTTCTACAGGAAAAAGATGAATCTATTAGTTGGTTAATTCGGCCTATGCTCTGGAGCCGCGACTACTCAATTTAGATTAATTGCCGATAAACAATGGGGCAGCGCCTTCGAATACGTGATGAAGACCGGAGCAGAGTGATTGAGTTGCCAACAGAGCGCAGCACCCATCGTTAGGCTGTGTATTTGCTGGAGTAATAAGGTTATTAACACTGCGCGGGTATCAATGAGCTTGTAGCGGTGTTTAGAACACCTAACTGCTGTAGCTGGAAGACTTCAACTATGAATTAAAGTTCATGGTGTTATTGTGTTAGGATTTAGAACGTTTCGTTTCCCTCTATTAAGACATCATGTTGCAGGATATGTCGGTTTATAAAGTAGTTTTGGGATGGTCTTGCTGTTGGTCATGTTACTGGCCGTGTGAGTTGATGTGATAGGAATTGAACATTGTTTTAAAAATTAAGGTAAGAATTTATTCTAGGGAATGTTATGTTATTAATTCAGTTGGGAGATTGGTTTCATTCCTGTAACATTTTAAGTTCTCTTGAATTTTGCAAAGTGCCGATCACAGTGGCCGCGCTGTCTAATCCATGAACTGTCTTCTCTCGCTCGAACGCCGGGATCGTCGTTTCGAATCCCACTTAAGGCATGGTTGTCTTTGTGCGTTTAATCTGTGTTGTGTGAGACGTCGAGGCTCCCACATTTTTTGTAGACAGTCATCTCACAGATGGCGGTAAGTTTGTCAGCCAGACGCGCCGGCCACCATTTCCACCCCAGGAAAACTCTTGGTATTAATTTCTGTTAGAGTCTGAGTCGACCCCAGGACCATAGTTCAGCTGGAAGGATTAGCTCAATCGAAAAATCCAATAACCTCATACGGACTCGAACCGCAACCTTCCGGCTTGTGGCATAGTGCCTCAACACCTGTTACAGTGATAGCTTTTACCTTAGGAAAACATTACAACAGAGAATAAGTTGCTGTTTTCATTGTTTATTTTTAAGTGTTCTAACTGAACATTTCCGAGATACGTATTTTAATAACGAACCTGTGCATAGCGCGGGCTTCTCGTTACAGTCGGCTTACGTAATGTCCTCAGGTACTCGCAGTCAGCCTGTATCGTTAACTTGGGTCTCACTGCAGAGGTCGTGGTTGGTGCGACTGCGCTGCCTAACAGACACCCACTAAGCTTCTGCAGTTCCTCGTATATTTTATGTCTGCTTATTTGAACTGCTTCATAAATTGATAGGCCCACACTGCTGCTTTCGGTGAATTGAAGGGTTTGAGGATAGACACTAGCATTTTCAAAATGCTTGATAGTACAGTATATAATATATTAGCATTAGCTGTTTCGATTGAAGCTGAACCTTCATTACAGTCCAGACAAGTTGGCCGTAGGCAGGATATTAACCTTCTGTAGACGTACCGCAATTTTGAAATTGGATAGGAAGACACGAATACTTTCAGATATTTACAGTACTTTAGGCTACGCAGAAGCCGACTAAATCGAATGGCAATTTCAAAATCTCTTTTATTTTTATTGGTAGCTCGTTAAATAAACGGAGAGCTTGTAGCAAGTTCGAAATCCCTCCTCAGGGAAAGTTCTTCAATTATAAGCTTTCTCTTACAGATCTCTATTTCGCACGAAAGGGGAGAATTATTCGATAGAATTGCTACATCGTCTTAAACCTACATTTTTTTTTATTTCGTATGCGTGTTAAGGACGTGGAATTACAAGAATAAGGCTGTTACCAGCGTTTGTCTGTCAAACTGATACACCTTTGCCAAAATTCAGGTAACATATCATCCCCATTATTTTATTACTAATGTAGGATGTCCTCACGTGGAGGCGGGTTAGAGTACCTCCACCGTAGCCCTGCGAATCGTAGACGGTAACGAAAATGGGGCCCCGTGCCTGGGGTATACCTGGGCCACCCTGTCACTGGGGGATATAAATACAGAGACCTGGTCCTCCAAGTTGGGAGTTGGACTCAAGGCTGACGACCTTGCTCTGTAAAGAACTTTTTTTTTTCTTTGGCGCTACAGCCCCAATTTGGGCCTTGCCCTACCTCCATGAAACTCCGTTTCATTTCGGTTTACTAGATCTTAGACATTCAGTAGGATTCCTTGGGCGGGTGATCAGCTCGTCGCAAGTCCTCTACCTGTACACAAACACAGAAAAACACACACACCAAACATCCATTCCCTGAGTGGGATTCGAACCCACGATCCCGACTTCCGAGCGAGCGAAGACAGTGTATGCCTTTAGACCGCTCGGCTACCGTGACCGGCATGTAAAAAAAATGACTGTTCCGAAAGCCAGAGAAGCGAAAACCGGATGCAGTCTGGCAGAATCTTCTAAAGGCCATGGCTCAGAAGGGGCTGTTTTGCCAATGATGCCAATGACTGCTGTACGAAGATTAGCGCAAATTTTGAAGCTTCTCATTACGTAATTCTTGCAGTTTTCTCTGTTCTCATGTCATTTCCTCTCTGTTAGGTCCATGTAGCTTCCCCAGCCCTTTGTTCTGAATCACTCTCAATGTCTATTCTTCCCTCAGGGTAAGAGACCGAATTTCACACCCATCTAAAATAAGAGGCACAATTTATTTTCGTCTAATGGTTAGATTTTTGTGCAGAGTATGCGAGAACACAGGATCCTTAATTGAATGGTAAGAAACGTTCCCCGAATTTAATTTATTTGTAACTCCCTCGTGAATGCAGTTTTGATATGTTAGTGTCGCTCCCAAATATTTGGAATTTAACGAGTACCAGAAATCTTCGTGTGGTAGAGGGCTGCCGGCCGGCGCGTAAGGCTGACAACCTCACCGCCGCCTATGAGCCTGTTTTCTAGAAAATGTGGGAGCCTCGGCGTTTCACAACCCTATGGGTCTCCACGGCCAGTTACACGGATAATTTTTTTATCATATTTCGGATGATATGTTAGTTATTTTAATATCATTATTATGTCCTGCATTTCAGATTGTGTCCTTAACTCTTTAAGAGTCCAGTGGTTACTTTATGTACCATTAGTTTTAACGTACTAACACTCCGCATTATCCCCACGGAGTGTATTTGTGTGTTCCATACGGTTCTCACAATAAACAGTGATTGTTTCCTTACACAGCATTAACCGGTTGGACTTTGTAGTGGTGACGTAATGCGTTTCCTGTGAGGTACGAACTGAGTTCTTCTATATTATGTGTAAGAAATTCAGTCTCTAGAAGGTTAGGTTTAGTGATAAAATAGATAATTCCAGAAGTAAGCTTCCTGCCCAGTGCTACTTTTAAGCAAAGTTCGGGGTTGAATGGCGCCGCGCAGGTGCAGACTATCTCACAGTTTGCCCTGTCCGGGTTACCGGACGAGCTAAGTGCCAAGTCCATAGAAGGAGCAGGAGAGGCCGGACCTGATAGTATCAATATAAATACACGTTGCCGACAGAACAGAAGTTGCTTTTGTTCATTTATTTTTTATTTTTTTGTGAAAATTACTGCGTGCACTGAGTGTGGTCGGGTTGTGGTACAGGCTACTCCCAGTGCTGAGTTATGAGGGTGTAGTTTCAAGTCTGTTTATTCGTCGCTATGGTCATACACATCATTCCCAGACAGTTGTCTGACGTGACACTAAAGCTTGAACGATTGTCCAGTAATCCATGCACACTAACTTGTTCTGAAGTAAACCATGCCGAGATTTCAATGAGAATTCCAAGGTTAAGGCGTTACTGTTATGGCATAGCTTCAGCATCAAAGAAGTTTTACAAATATTGCGTCTTTAATTGTTATTACGACGTTGTTTGGACTAACCACGTAACCAGACCATCTCTATGGTCTAGTGGTCAGAGTTCTTGGCTATAGATCCAGAGATCCGGGTTCGATTCCCGGCGCTACCAGTTTTTCTGAGAAGTAGTGGCTCTGAAACGGGGTCCACTCAGGCTCTTGAGGATAATTGAGGAGCCATTTCAAGGAAATAGCGGCTCCGGTCTAGAATACCGAGATTAACGGCCGTGGGGATTCGTTGCGCTGACCACACGACACCCTCTATCCGCTAAAGTTAGCACTAACTTCGCCGACAAGCAGCGGTCACTCGGTCGGTATAGTTCGCTTCCGGACTCAAGCCAAAGAGTTATTAATCAATTAATCAGTTAAGTAAACTAAGTAATGAAACATTAATCTGATTAACCGATCAGCGAAATGACGAATTTACCAACTCTTTCCGTGAAAAGTTATTCCGATGTTCAAGATAATCATATCGTTTGACAAAAATACTTCATTCTTGTCCAGGCCACGTTCTTAAACCCAACATTTACTTTAACGTTCGCCTCGTTTTCCAAAGTGATATGCTGTCTTGAGGTTTACTGAGAAAAATTTTATACGCTTATCTCGTTTCCACGCGTGCTGCATATCCATCTATGCCATCTCCCTTTATTTATCCACGGTATATTTTTCAGCTGTCTCATTCTCCAGTCTCCATTCTTTCAGGCCGCCTAACAAGATCAGGTTAATGCAGGTCTATAGGCTATGAAAGAATTTTTCTCATTGAATAACTTTCTGTTTTTCTTTTGTCGAGAAGACGGTCCGTTTTGAGATCAAGGTCCTCCAAATTTTTGTTTGGATGGAACATAATTCTTCTTTAGAAGCTCACAGTCGGTTAGCTGGTCAAGAAATTCCTTACTGTATTTGGAGCATGAAGGTTCGTTGCCGTGACCACAAAACCCTCACTTGGTCTATTTACTGAGCGAACTGAATACACATCCTTAACTGCTCTTTCCTTAATATAAATTTTAATATTATCCTCTCATGTACTCCTAGATCTTCTACGAGGTCATTTAACTTCTAGTGAATGAAATATTCTCACGTGTAGGGGTTCTGTGCGTGACTTATAAGACGGTTTCTGGACTGGCTGTTTGGATTTATTGACACTTTATACACAGCACTCGGAACTACAAGCACTACAGCGCTATCGCTATTCTACACATTTTACAGGTCGCCGTTACGCACGCACTACAGTTCTGTGTTCACTAGTCGTATCCTGGCAACATATTTATAACAGTCTGAGTGTCTGTTCAAATTACACATGAAGTCTTCTTTGCTCCGCCTTATCCCTTTCTTGCCATTTTTTCTAAATCACCTCAGACTGTCATCTCCAGAACTCAACCAAATTCTTGACAACAACTCTCCCAAACGGTCTTCTTTGTCCCTTTATAACCCCTTGGCACGGTCCGCGCAGAAAACACAGCGTCTCTAATGTTGAAGTTTGTTTACTTATCCGTTGCCTAGCAATAGGTGTCCTATTGTTGCGCGCGTACGCTTCTATGGTAATGTGCTTTGTGAGTAATTTTTTTTTATTCCTAGTGGGGTGGGACTAAGTCCCTTGTACTGCTGCCACTTCTGGCCTATTTTACCAGCCCCAAATGATATGTGAGGGAGATTGTGGAGCAATTGGTGGAATGAAGATTGGCAGGGGAAACCGAAGTACTTGGAGAAAACCTGACCCAGCGCCACTTTGTCCACCACAAATCCCACTCGACCGGACCCGGGATCGAACCCGGGCCGCCGCGGTGGGAAGCCAGTGACTAACCGCATGAGCTAAGGCGCGGCCTTCTGAGTCGTTGTCTGGCAATGGATCTATACATCACACTGTTATACGACTTGTCATTTACTCGCCAGTGCTACGTGTCATGCCCATCTTATCCGTCTTGATTTAATCACTGTATTAATAAATGAACGCCAATCACGGTAGCCGAACGGTGTAAGGCATGTCCTGTTTTCGCTCGCTCGGAAGCCGGGGTCGTGGGTTCCAGTCCCACAGAGGACATGGCTGTTTGGAGTGTGTATGCGTTGGTTCTGTGTTTGTGTTGTCCTGTGTTTAGGTAGAGGCCTTGCGACGTTCTGATCACTCGCCAAGAAGTCCTACCGACTGTAAAATGATCATTAAACTAAAAATCAGGGGCCAGGGGCGAAGGGGGCTGTAGAAACAGCGAAAAAGAAAGTAATACGTGAACAATACAAGTTATGAAGCTGCCCATCCTCTTCTTTCTTCCTGTTTTAAGTGCTAGTATTCTGCTCAGAACTCTGTTAATAAAGTTATCAAACAGCTTTGAGGTACCTCCTGTGTATATCTGTGGACAAAGATGTAGATAGTCTGTTCTAAATTAATCGGTAGTTAATTAGGTACAGGCTATGTATTCCTAATAGATTAATGTTTTATAAAATCGTTTCTCATATATGCATCGTGATTTGATGTTAATCTTAGTTTACTGGATACTTAATAGCCTAAAGGCTAGAGATTAGTCGCGATAGAATTAATAGGCCTATTGGTAGTTTATGTTTCAGTGATGAACACCGATACATCTCATTAACTACTGTGCAATCCAGTACCGGGGTTTGATTCAGTGACCATCACGCGTCTCAAGATCTTGTCTACTCGCCTTCTGGTTACTTAAGCAAGACATGAGCGTATATTCTTGCAGAAGCGGGCCCTGTCTATATTGTCACGTGTAAGGGGTTTGCACGTGAATTACAAGACGGGTTTTGGAATGGATGATTGGATTTATTGACACCTGATACATTCACAACTCGGGACTACAGACAATACAGCTCCACGTATGATCTACACACTTTACAGTTCACCGTTACACACGCACTAGGATTCTCAATCTTCACGAGTCGTATCCTGGTAACGGAGTTATAACAGTGTCACTGTCACTTCAAATCACGCATGGGATCTTCACAGCCTAACTCTTCTCTTATCATTCTTCTGCAGCTGCCAGTTCCGAAGAGTATCCTGCCAAGCTCGCGTCTCGAAGCTCGACCCTTCACTTCACTGCCGACTCTACTACTGAATACTTCTTTATAACCACTTTGCACCGACCATGCAGAAAACACAGCCTCTGTTGTTAAGGGGGGAGTGTTTACTGATCCGTTGCCTAGTAATGGATATCCTATTGTTGTGCGCGTTGGCTCCCGCGGGAATGTGTTTACCGAGTCGTTCTATAGCAATGGGTCTATGCATTACAATATTATGGAGGAGTAATTGCTTGGACGGATGTGTTGGGCAGTTGGATAATTTGTCTGTATATAGAAAAGGCGATGCACGTACACTAGACTGTGATGGAGCTAGTTCAGAGTTGCACGGCTCTCAGAGTTGTGAGACAGTAAATTATGGTCGTGAGTCCTGTGGGACTCGGAACCGAGAATGACTGTTCTGGCGAGGACCAGCAGCAATTTATTCAACCGACCCTGCTGGGGGTCGCATGCCCTTGGGTAACGCTTTCCATGGCACAAGCTTGATATGTATTTACTGCTTCTACCACCACCACCATTACAGTAGTAGTAGTAGTAGTAGTTTTACACCAGCGAATTTCTAAAATGTAAACCTAAGTTAACCTTCTATTATGGACAGGTCACGTAATAAGGTTGGTCCCTTTGAGAATTATGGTTGGCCTTTAAAGTAGCCTCTGTTTCCATATGATAGAGCTTCTTGCTGAAGCCATTTGTTAACACTCGGTCGCGTAGTTGATTGAGGTACTATAGTACAAGCCGGAGAGTCGCGGGTTCGAGTCATGATGAGGTGGATTTTTTCAGTTAACCTAATCCTTCCAGCCGCACTATGGCCCTGGGGTCGACTCAGCCTCTAATAGAAATGAGTACCAGGAACATTCTTGGAATGTTCTTGGGGATAAAGGGCGGCCGGCCCGTAAGGCTGACAACCTTACCGCCATCTGTGAGCCGATTGTATAGATAATGTGGGAACTTCAACGTTTCACAACCCTATGGGCCTCCACGTCCTGTTACAGGGCTAGCTTTACTTACCCTACAACCTGTTCAGATGGAAAAACGTTGAAGACATCTCTCCGTAACTTCTCACTACACTCGCTGCTTTGTTAAACTTGTTCAAAACACGTAAATTTTGCATCTGGAAGGAATAGGCCGATCACATTTGCAGCGCGGTCTAAGGCATGAACTGTCTTTGCCCGTTCGAACGCTGTGATCATGGGTTTGAATCCTACTCAAGGCATTGATGTCTGTGTGCTTTTATTCTGTGTTTGTGTTGCTCTGTGTGTAGGTAGCGGCCTTGCGACGGGGTCATCCCCCGTCGCAAGGAGTTCTACAGACTGTCTTAGGATTAAGAAACTTAAGTGAAACAAAGCGTTTCACGGATTCCCTGTGCTCCAATTTGGAAGCAACAAAAAAGAAAGAGGGGGGGGGGGGAGAATGGATTAGTCGGTTTTAAGGGTCCTGACTTTGGAATATAGCACTCGGGATTACAGGGGTTTTGGACTTCGTCCATCGTCTGCTTTTCTAAAAAGCACAACGATTCGGAAACTGGATCAGTGTCCGTCCTCAGGTGAAAGGATGGGAGACACCTGCTCTATAGGGTTCGTTAGAAAGAGGTGACCTCAATCATTGGACAACTGAAGTCAGTGTAACTACGCCAATATATGCCCCTGATATCATACTTTTTTTTTCCAAAGGCAGACAGTAAGAAAATATATTGCAAATTCGCCCTCTCTTTAATCTAAGGAGGGAAACAGATTAATTTTCCGAAAGGTTGTTTTTTTATAACATTGGACGATGAACACAGTCCAAAAACTCAGTAATCCAGAATGGATCAATTTAAGGAAGCAGGTATACAAAAATAATATACGCCCCCCAAAGGCAGTTTTCCGCTTGGAAATAAATGACGTGTAGACCTACTTTGCAATTAAATGTATTGTAGCATCATGAGGACTGCGGTGGTTAAACGTGCCCGTTGCCTTGGTAACCGTCCTGAGCTCACGTAATTAGCAATAAAAACATGATGAATGTATAAAATATATGTACGAACTCTGAAATTTGAAAACAATCGGATGATTTTCAGTGAATACATAAATAATTTATTTATATCCACAATAAATGGGCATCAGGGCCAGTAAAGTAAGCAGATTCATAAAGGACACTAAGGCATAATGATTCTCAAATAGAAGACAAACTCCGTAGCTTTAGTCCGCAAGCTAACTACAGGGTGTTTCAAAAAGATCTTTACAAATTAGAAAGCTTATATAAATTTATACAGAGGACATAGACAACGTTTTGAACTGTCATAATGTAGCAAAACACACCGAGTTTGCTACATTATGACAGTTCAAACCGTTGCATATGTCCTCTGTAAAAATTTATATAAACTTTCAAAGTTGTATAGCTCTTTTTGAAACACCCTGTATACCGACCAAGCGACCGCCGCTTGTCGGCGAAGTTAGTGCCGTCTTTTGCGGATAGAGGGTGTCGCGTGATCAGCGTAAACAAATCCCCACGGCCGTTAATTTCGGGTTTCTAGACCGGAGCTGCTATTTCCTTGAAATAGCTCCTCAATTATCCTGACGAGGCTGAGTGAACCCCGTTCCAGACCCACTACACCCCCACACGATACTGTATTAACTTAGACATGAGTATCATTTCGGACATTGTTGTCTTGAGTTTTTTAAACACAAAATTTTGGAAACTGCATCTGTTATCTTCAACAGGTGAAAAGGGGGGGGAATGTTGCTACTCACCGGTGGTTGAAACTAGCGCATTCTAATGGGCACACCGGAATAGGAACCTCCCCTTACCCCCGTTGTGTACCCTAATTAATTCGCTTAGTGGGGGTGGAGTCCAACTGGGTCCACTCGGCACGGCGGTCACTTATTGGGCTATTGTACCTGCCTCGGGTGATTATGATGATGGAGAATTTGGTGGAATGAAGATTGGCAGGAGAAACCGAAGTCCTCGGAGAAAACCCGCCCCAGTGCTACTTTGTCCACCACAAATCCCACTTGACCAGACCCGGGATCGAACCCGGGCCGCCGCGGTGGGAAGCCAGCGACTAACCGCTTGAGCTATGGCGCGGCCTCTGCGTACCCTTTGACGGATACATATCCAGTATCCGAAATGGTGTGTTTGAAATACTTAAATTGATGGACAGTGTTCAAGAGAACAGTCCTGGTTGTCATAAATAACGCATTTGGGAAGCATTTATTGTGCATACTTCTTCGTGTTTATACTACTTCTGCAGATGAATGTAACCCAGCCCTTGAGTTTGGCCGAACCTCCCTAGCACCCAGGTCGACGATCACGGGAATGTCAATATACTATATAGGGTGTTACTGAAAAGTGTGGACAGGGGACACACTTTGGGCACGAGTTCAACATACCAAAACAAGAAAAAGTGTCTATATCAGTGTTCGGAAACATTTAATTTGTGAAAGAGTGCATTTATAAAAAGTGCCCAAAATGCCCTTGTTCAGTAGGCCCGCATCGGCTTACAGGCAATCACTACCGAGATTTCCTCTTACACGGTCTGCGAAAGCTACTGGATGATGTACTCCTGGGAGTAACAGGACGAATGTGGTACTTGCAGGATGGTACTGCTGCAATTTTTGCCACGCCGTGCGAGATGTTCTCAGTGACAATTATCATTACCGATGAATAGGTAGAGGAGGACCCACTGCGTGGCCTCCACGTTCTCCTGACTTGAACCTTCCTGATTTTTATCCGTGGGGACACCTAAACACTTTCATGTATGCAGCTCCTGTTCACAACAAAGAGGCACTTCGCCATCGCACTGTGGATGCCTGTCAGACTATCCGCAACTGCCACGACATCTCTGAGCGGAAGCGGCGGTCCATGATGAGACGTGTCGAGGCGTGAATTGAATCTCATGAAGGACAATTTGTTATGGGCATTTTTTCTGTTTTGATAGTTTCTCTGCACCTTTCGGTTACACCCTATGTAGCTCGTATGTGGAGTAGATTGGAGTCTGATTGCTATTTTCTATTTACTTGCGAATGATTTTTGTTTTAACATGAGATTAGAGTACTCTTGCAATGGTGTATTATGGATCTCATAACAGAAAGAAACAAGGCAAAAGCAGAAAAATATAGGGAGAAAGAGAGAGAAGGAAAGGAGAAAAGAACGAAGAGGGATTGAAGAAATAAAATAACGAATGAAAGGAATGGAAGTATGGAAGAAAGAAAAAAACAAGTTAGCTTTGTCTTTCTCTTTATCACGACCTAAATGAAGTGCCTTCCATTGACCTTTGTGCGGCCATAAAATATGAGGACACAGACGGTCTTGATGGAATGCATCAAATTTACGCTCGAAACGTTTTGTAAAAATATTCATGCACGTAAGTCATAGTTTAAATGACTCCTCTTTTTTGTTTTGATTTATGTATAGTCTACATTGACTGTATAGCTGAAGTTGGCAACTTCAGTAATGCATTGAATATGCGTCCGAAGAGCCGTGTTAAAGCATGCTATGATCACATAGTCTGAACAGAAGACAAATGATCACAAGTAGCTCTGTTCATCCCTTAGGGCTATCGAGTTTTGTGCATGTATTGTAACTTTGCCAAGGAACTCGACGAAAGTTTCAGCCCCTAGCAATTTTAATATTGAACCGTGTGTTTTTGTCTTATTTTGTAGACAGCGTTTCTTCTCCGGCTTCTGCGGACTCGTGTCTCGTTTGAGTTGTTTTATTCTTTCTGACATGTGAGCTGATTTCGATCCATAGTAGTTACGCGTAATTAGTCAACACGTAACCCCTTTTCGTGCATACATAATCGGGCATAAATCTGTACGTAGACGTTATCGTCTTGTTTAATATTGTCACGTGTATGAGTGACTACAGAGTGAACCTCGTGCACGGGAGTGCGTCAGCCGCTGCGCACGCCCTCAGCTTTTAGGTGATGTTGCTCTGGGAACTATGTCCTTATTGAAATGTAAGGAATTTGCCGTGCTGCTCTTAAGGTACTGCATACGGGGACACAGAGGCTTCTTAGCATATCATTAACATACAAATTATGTTGCTTATTTAGTATGCCTATTCACTGTAGAAAGTTGCTTCCATGTGCTTGACGTCGTAAAGCATGAAGCAAAAGAAAACACTCTCCAAGTCTCCCGTACTGTATACATTATGCATGGATTTGTGTAGCCAAGACGAAATTATGTTTCAGTGTTGACTTAAACCTTATTTTAATATTCTTTGAAACACGCACTGTGACATCCACACTGGCCTACAATAACATCATGCTTCAAAGCGCCAATCATTGTTACATCGTTAAATACAGTTTTGCTTTGTTATGTCAGGCGGGGTGGGGATTTGTTGAAGATAGCGATTAAATCGTCGTTTCGGATTTCTTATATAGACACATGTGTGTGTGTGTGTGTGTGTGTGTAGGATGTATTGTGCTCTTTGGCATAGGTTCTAGCAGCAGTGAGCTAACAAACCACTGAATGGATAAAAGACATTCAAACAAAAAAGACTGTGTATCAATATTATAATGCT
Organism: Cryptotermes secundus; assembly: GCF_002891405.2. Taxonomy (NCBI): domain Eukaryota; kingdom Metazoa; phylum Arthropoda; class Insecta; order Blattodea; family Kalotermitidae; genus Cryptotermes; species Cryptotermes secundus. The sequence goes on from NW_019729218.1 coordinate 687,528, forward strand.
GTGAATACAAATTTGAACTTCAAATTGAGAAATTATATGCCATGACAACTAGGTCGTGACTGCTATATGTATTCATCGCTTAAAAGAAGAAATGTATTAGGGTAAGATGTGGCTTATGTACCTATAGTGTCTGTCATTTCCCCATTATGTCATTGTATTAGGGTAAGATGTGGTTGATATGCGCAGTACTGTCTCTCGTTTCCCCATTCTGTCGTCGTGGTAGGGTAAGATGTTAATGTACCCATTGCTGTGTGTCATTTCCCCATTCTGTCGCCGTGGTAAGGTAAAATGTTGTTAATGTACCCATTGTTGTGGGCCATTTCCCCATTCTGTCGTCGTGGTAGGGTAAGATGTTGTTAATGTACCAATTGCTGTGTGTAATTTTCCTATTCTCTCGTCATATTAGGGTAAGGTGTGGCCATTTACACAACAGAGTCGCCCGTCAAATAGTATCAAATATTAAATAATAACATACAACATAACAACGGACCTCCGAACACCATATCAGCCATTGTGTATATAATACATCCGTATAAGCATTACTTATATTGCATTTACAACTGCCAACTTCCAAATACCATCACATATACAACTGTACTTTTGACTATGTAATTTATATTATATATTCACTCATATTATTTTATACCATTGTATACACTTGGAAGTTTATCATTGTATCCTATATTTGACATGAAATTCAATAACGAAAAGTTTAATGTATCTGCCTGATGATGGCCTTTTGAAGGCCGAAACATGTAGCAAAAGTATCTCCTAGAGCTACTTACACGCATTATTGATTGTTGTGTTATGACGGTTTTCAGTAAGAAACAGTATACGTGTATATCTATGGTCACCTGCTTTGACACCTGTAACGCATTCTCTTTGGCCTCGTCTTCCATCCTCACTGTGTGATGACTATTGGGAAAGTATATACGATTTAGTGCATAAGACGATCTGTTTTGTATTTTCTCTTATTGCTAGTGGGGTGAGACTAAGTCCCTTCTACTGCGGTTACTTCTGGCCTATTGTACCAGCCCCAGATGATAGGTGAGGGTGATTGTGGAGCAATTGGTGGAATGAAGATTGGCAAGGGAAACCGAAGTACTCGGAGAAAACCTGTCCCAGCACCACTTTGTCCACCACAAGTCCCACTTCACCAGACCCGGGATCGAACCCGGGCTGCCGCGGTGGGAAGCCAGTGACTAACCGCTTGAGCTATGACGCGGCTCACCTGTTTTGTATTAGTAAGACTTATTACCATGTTACATCAAAGTAGGGAATACACACGTGATAAAGTCGTACTCTTTAGTTTCAGGAGCGTTTGCGTCCGTGCGGAGCGCCTGTAATTTCGTTCAGTTCTTCCATCCGTCCGTACACATAGGACAAGCTGAGAACCGCTGGACGGATTTATATAAAAAATTGGTATTTGCAAATTTTAGGAGTAATTGTGTAGCTATATCAATTTTCGTATAAATCAGACACGTTTAATTGCCACTCTAAGGCTATGTGAAGAGCTGCATGCATGTCTTCGCGTTCTCTGTGAAATATTTAGTGTAAAAATAAATGTTTCGAATAGTAGTTTTATATAAAAATGAAGCACGTATTTTCTGTACAGCACAATGTTTCTGTAATTCGTGTTGTTTTCCAAATACTGAAAGGAAATTAATGCTATTTCATTGAATGTATATAATAATAATAATTAACGCTGAAGCCCAGGTGTCCGGAGATAGGGGCTACCTCTATCCATTGGGCCAACTGACTATGTTTTACCTGAAGACGAAGACAGGATCCAGTCTCTGGAACGTTGTGTTTTGAAAAATAAAGAGGACGGTTTTTAGATAAAGACAAGGCGATGGATAATTTCCAAAAACATAATAAGTTGTACTAATGTACCGTCGTCACAAACCTTTAGATCTTATGCAGCTTATAGTTCTGACCCCTTTCCAGTATGACTGACAGTGGATATTTGCGTACGCATTTAATGTCTGTGTATTTTTAAGGGACGATGCATCGTGTCTTTAATTATTCCTATTTCATCTGTAATTCTGCCTGAAGAATGCTCCTATTAAGCGCACCTGTGGCGTGTACTCTCTTCGCTCGCTTGGAAACTGGGATCGTGGGTTCGAATCCCACTCAGGGCATAGATGTTTAGTTTGTGTGTGTGCGTTTTTCTGTGTTTGTGTACAGGTAGAGGCCTTGCGACGAGCTGATCACCCGCCCAAGGAGTCCTACCGAATGTGTAATATCTAGGAAAACCGAAGTGAAC